>NW_028273622.1:4107500-4402500 GCF_024610735.1 Ursus americanus
CACAGTGCCCAGCCATGTTCCAAGCCCTCCCATCCTCCCTGGGCTTCTGGCAGCAGGAGTGAAAAGAGAGGAGCAGAGCACTGGGACCCGTTTGACAAAAACCGGCTTCCCACGGGAAAGTCTTTCTCCACGTGCAGACATGCTCCCAGGTGCCTGTGGCAAGGGGAAGAAAATGCCATACACTGACCTGGAAGAGACCACAGGGCCCAGGCACAGTCTGAACCCTTCCCTCATCCCGGCAGTTTTGCTAGCATGAGTTCAACCCCAACGAACACAGCCCTGAGACCCTGAGGCAAAAACGGCTTCCGACGAAAAAGAGGTGCTTGCTGTGGAAAACCTATCCCAAGTGGGGGTAGCCAGGTCAACAAAATGCCACACACCCAGGTGTAAGAAACAACATTGCCCAGGCACGGTCTAAGCTCCTCACCTCGTCCCTGTGCTTTGGGGAGCCGGAGGGACACCCGAGGCCCACGGCCCTGAGACCCCTTTGCAAAAAGCCGGCTTCCCACGGAAACAGTTTTCCTTAGGTACACACACTATCCCAAGTGGTTGTGGCAAGGTAAAGCAAATGCCCTCCACTTCTCTGGAAAAAACCACAGTGCCTAGCCATGTTCTAAGCCCTCCCATCCTCTCTGGGCTTCTGGCAGCAGGAGTGAAAAGAGAGGAGCAGAGCACTGGGACCCGTTTGACAAAAACCGGCTTCCCCCGGGAAAGTCTTTCTCCACGTGCAGACTAGCTCCCAGGTGCCTGTGGCAAGGGGAAGGAAATGCCATACACTGACCTGGAAGAGACCACAGGGCCCAGGCACAGTCTGAACCCTTCCCTCATCCCGGCGGTTTTGCTAGCAGGAGTTCAACCCAAACGAACACAGCCCGGAGACCCTGAGGCAAAAACGGTTTCCGACGAACAAGAGGTGCTTGACTGGAAAACCTATCCCAAGTGGGGGTAGCCAGGTCAACAAAATGCCACACACCCAGGTGTAAGAAATAACATTGCCCAGGCATGGTCTAAGCCCCTCACCCTGTCCCTGTGCTTTGGGGAGCCGGAGGGAAAGCCGATCCCCACGGCCCTGAGAACACTTTGCAAAAAGCCGGCTTCCCACCGAAAGAGTTTTCCTGAGGTGCACACGCTATCCCAAGTGGTTGTGGCAAGGTAATACAAATGCCCTCCACTTCTCTGGAAGAAACGACAGTGCCCAGCCATGTTCTAAGCCCTCCCATCCTCCCTGGGCTTCTGGCAGCAGGAGTGGAAAGAGAGGAGCAGGGCACTGGGACCCGTTTGAGAAAAACCGGCTTCCCATGGGAAAGTCTTTCTCCACGTGCAGACAGGCTCTCAGGTGCCTGTGGCAAGGGGAAGGAAATGCCATACACTGACCTGGAAGAGACCACAGGACCCAGGCATAGTCTGAACCCTTCCCTCATCCCGGCAGTTTTGCTAGCATGAGTTCAACCCCAACGAACACAGCCCGGAGTCCCTGAGGCAAAAACGGCTTCCGACGAACAAGAGGTGCTTGCTGTGGAAAACCTATCCCAAGTGGGTGTAGCCGGTCAATAAAATGCCACACACCCAGGTGTAAGAAACAACATTGCCCAGGCACGGTCTAAGCCCCTCACCTCGTCCCTGTGCTTTGGGGAGCCGGATGGACACCCGAGGCCCACGGCCCTGAGACCCCTTTGCAAAAAGCCGGCTTCCCACGGAAACAGTTTTCCTGAGGTGCAGACCCTATCCCAAGTGGTTGTGGCAAGGTAATGCAAATGCCCTCCACTTCTCTGGAAGAAACCACAGTGCCCAGCCATGTTCTAAGCCCTCCCATCCTCCCTGGGCTTCTGGCAGCAGGAGTGAAAAGAGAGGAGCAGGGCACTGGGACCCGTTTGAGAAAAACCGGCTTCCCACGGGAAAGTCTTTCTCCACGTGCAGACATGCTCTCAGGTGCCTGTGGCAAGGGGAAGGAAATGCCATACACTGACCTGGAAGAGACCACAGGACCCAGGCATAGTCTGAACCCTTCCCTCATCCCGGCAGTTTTGCTAGCATGAGTTCAACCCCAACGAACACAGCCCGGAGTCCCTGAGGCAAAAACGGCTTCCGACGAACAAGAGGTGCTTGCTGTGGAAAACCTATCCCAAGTGGGTGTAGCCAGGTCAATAAAATGCCACACACCCAGGTGTAAGAAACAACATTGCCCAGGCACGGTCTAAGCCCCTCACCTCGTCCCTGTGCTTTGGGGAGCCGGAGGGACACCCGAGGCCCACGGCCCTGAGACCCCTTTGCAAAAAGCCGGCTTCCCACGGAAACAGTTTTCCTGAGGTGCAGACCCTATCCCAAGTGGTTGTGGCAAGGTAATGCAAATGCCCTCCACTTCTCTGGAAGAAACCACAGTGCCCAGCCATGTTCTAAGCCCTCCCATCCTCCCTGGGCTTCTGGCAGCAGGAGTGAAAAGAGAGGAGCAGAGCACTGGGACCCGTTTGACAAAAACCGGCTTCCCACGGGAAAGTCTTTCTCCACGTGCAGACATGCTCCCAGGTGCCTGTGGCAAGGGGAAGGAAATGCCATACACTGACCTGGAAGAGACCACAGGGCCCAGGCACAGTCTGAACCCTTCCCTCATCCCGGCAGGTTTGCTAGCATGAGTTCAACCCCAACGAACACAGCCCGGAGTCCCTGAGGCAAAAACGGCTTCCGACGAACAAGAGGTGCTTGCTGTGGAAAACCTATCCCAAGTGGGTGTAGCCAGGTCAATAAAATGCCACACACCCAGGTGTAAGAAACAACATTGCCTAGGCACGGTCTAAGCTCCTCACCTCGTCCCTGTGCTTTGGGGAGCCGGAGGGACACCCGAGGCCCACGGCCCTGAGACCCCTTTGCAAAAAGCCGGCTTCCCACAGAAACAGTTTTCCTGAGGTGCAGACCCTATCCCAAGTGGTTGTGGCAAGGTAATGCAAATGCCCTCCACTTCTCTGGAAGAAACCACAGTGCCCAGCCATGTTCTAAGCCCTCCCATCCTCCCTGGGCTTCTGGCAGCAGGAGTGGAAAGAGAGGAGCAGGGCACTGGGACCCGTTTGAGAAAAACCGGCTTCCCACGGGAAAGTCTTTCTCCACGTGCAGACATGCTCTCAGGTGCCTGTGGCAAGGGGAAGGAAATGCCATACACTGACCTGGAAGAGACCACAGGGCCCAGGCATAGTCTGAACCCTTCCCTCATCCCGGCAGTTTTACTAGCATGAGTTCAACCCCAACGAACACAGCCCGGAGTCCCTGAGGCAAAAACGGCTTCCGACGAACAAGAGGTGCTTGCTGTGGAAAACCTATCCCAAGTGGGTGTAGCCAGGTCAACGAAATGCCACACACCCAGGTGTAAGAAACAACATTGCCCAGGCACGGTCTAAGCCCCTCACCTCGTCCCTGTGCTTTGGGGAGCCGGAGGGACACCCGAGGCCCACGGCCCTGAGACCCCTTTGCAAAAAGCCGGCTTCCCACGGAAACAGTTTTCCTGAGGTGCAGACCCTATCCCAAGTGGTTGTGGCAAGGTAATGCAAATGCCCTGCACTTCTCTGGAAGAAACCACAGTGCCCAGCCATGTTCTAAGCCCTCCCATCCTCCCTGGGCTTCTGGCAGCAGGAGTGAAAAGAGAGGAGCAGAGCACTGGGACCCGTTTGACAAAAACCGGCTTCCCCCGGGAAAGTCTTTCTCCACGTGCAGACTAGCTCCCAGGTGCCTGGGGCAAGGGGAAGGAAATGCCATACACTGACCTGGAAGAGACCACAGGGCCCAGGCACAGTCTGAACCCTTCCCTCATCCCGGCGGTTTTGCTAGCAGGAGTTCAACCCAAACGAACACAGCCCGGAGTCCCCTGGGGCAAAAACGGCTTCCGACGAACAAGAGGTGCTTGCTGTGGAAAACCTATCCCAAGTGGGAGTAGCCAGGTCAACGAAATGCCACACACCCAGGTGTAAGAAACAACATTGCCTAGGCACGGTCTAAGCTCCTCACCTCGTCCCTGTGCTTTGGGGAGCCGGAGGGACACCCGAGGCCCACGGCCCTGAGACCCCTTTGCAAAAAGCCGGCTTCCCACAGAAACAGTTTTCCTGAGGTGCAGACCCTATCCCAAGTGGTTGTGGCAAGGTAATGCAAATGCCCTCCACTTCTCTGGAAGAAACCACAGTGCCCAGCCATGTTCTAAGCCCTCCCATCCTCCCTGGGCTTCTGGCAGCAGGAGTGGAAAGAGAGGAGCAGGGCACTGGGACCCGTTTGAGAAAAACCGGCTTCCCAAGGGAAAGTCTTTCTCCACGTGCAGACATGCTCTCAGGTGCCTGTGGCAAGGGGAAGGAAATGCCATACACTGACCTGGAAGAGACCACAGGACCCAGGCATAGTCTGAACCCTTCCCTCATCCCGGCAGTTTTGCTAGCATGAGTTCAACCCCAACGAACACAGCCCGGAGTCCCTGAGGCAAAAACGGCTTCCGACGAACAAGAGGTGCTTGCTGTGGAAAACCTATCCCAAGTGGGTGTAGCCAGGTCAATAAAATGCCACACACCCAGGTGTAAGAAACAACATTGCCCAGGCACGGTCTAAGCCCCTCACCTCGTCCCTGTGCTTTGGGGAGCCGGAGGGACACCCGAGGCCCACGGCCCTGAGACCCCTTTGCAAAAAGCCGGCTTCCCACGGAAACAGTTTTCCTGAGGTGCAG
Organism: Ursus americanus; assembly: GCF_024610735.1. Taxonomy (NCBI): domain Eukaryota; kingdom Metazoa; phylum Chordata; class Mammalia; order Carnivora; family Ursidae; genus Ursus; species Ursus americanus. The sequence goes on from NW_028273622.1 coordinate 4,112,191, forward strand.
ACCCTATCCCAAGTGGTTGTGGCAAGGTAATGCAAATGCCCTGCACTTCTCTGGAAGAAACCACAGTGCCCAGCCATGTTCTAAGCCCTCCCATCCTCCCTGGGCTTCTGGCAGCAGGAGTGAAAAGAGAGGAGCAGAGCACTGGGACCCGTTTGACAAAAACCGGCTTCCCCCGGGAAAGTCTTTCTCCACGTGCAGACTAGCTCCCAGGTGCCTGGGGCAAGGGGAAGGAAATGCCATACACTGACCTGGAAGAGACCACAGGGCCCAGGCACAGTCTGAACCCTTCCCTCATCCCGGCGGTTTTGCTAGCAGGAGTTCAACCCAAACGAACACAGCCCGGAGTCCCCTGGGGCAAAAACGGCTTCCGACGAACAAGAGGTGCTTGCTGTGGAAAACCTATCCCAAGTGGGAGTAGCCAGGTCAACGAAATGCCACACACCCAGGTGTAAGAAACAACATTGCCTAGGCACGGTCTAAGCTCCTCACCTCGTCCCTGTGCTTTGGGGAGCCGGAGGGACACCCGAGGCCCACGGCCCTGAGACCCCTTTGCAAAAAGCCGGCTTCCCACAGAAACAGTTTTCCTGAGGTGCAGACCCTATCCCAAGTGGTTGTGGCAAGGTAATGCAAATGCCCTCCACTTCTCTGGAAGAAACCACAGTGCCCAGCCATGTTCTAAGCCCTCCCATCCTCCCTGGGCTTCTGGCAGCAGGAGTGAAAAGAGAGGAGCAGAGCACTGGGACCCGTTTGAGAAAAACCGGCTTCCCACGGGAAAGTCTTTCTCCACGTGCAGACTAGCTCCCAGGTGCCTGGGGCAAGGGGAAGGAAATGCCATACACTGACCTGGAAGAGACCACAGGGCCCAGGCACAGTCTGAACCCTTCCCTCATCCCGGCGGTTTTGCTAGCAGGAGTTCGACCCAAACGAACACAGCCCGGAGACCCTGAGGCAAAAACGGCTTCCGACGAACAAGAGGTGCTTGACTGGAAAACCTATCCCAAGTGGGGGTAGCCAGGTCAACAAAATGCCACACACCCAGGTGTAAGAAATAACATTGCCCAGGCATGGTCTAAGCCCCTCACCCTGTCCCTGTGCTTTGGGGAGCCGGAGGGAAAGCCGATCCCCACGGCCCTGAGAACACTTTGCAAAAAGCCGGCTTCCCACCGAAAGAGTTTTCCTGAGGTGCAGACCGTATCCCAAGTGGTTGTGGCAAGGTAAAGCAAATGCCCTCCACTTCTCTGGAAGAAACCACAGTGCCCAGCCATGTTCTAAGCCCTCCCATCCTCCCTGGGGTTCTGGCAGCAGGAGTGAAAAGAGAGGAGCAGAGCACTGGGACGCGTTTGACAAAAACCGGCTTCCCACGGGAAAGTCTTTCTCCACGTGCAGACATGCTCCCAGGTGCCTGTGGCAAGGGGAAGGAAATGACATACACTGACCTGGAAGAGACCACAGGGCCCAGGCACAGAATGAACCCTTCCCTCATCCGGCGGTTTTGCTAGCAGGAGTTCAACCCCAACGAACACAGCCCGGAGTCCCCTGGGGCAAAAACGGCTTCCGACGAACAAGAGGTGCTTGCTGTGGAAAACCTATCCCAAGTGGGAGTAGCCAGGTCAACGAAATGCCACACACCCAGGTGTAAGAAACAACATTGCCCAGGCACGGTCTAAGCCCCTCACCTCGTCCCTGTGCTTTGGGGAGCCGGCGGGTCACCCGAGGCCCACGACCCTGAGACTCCTTTGCAAAAAGCCGGCTTCCCACGGGAACAGTTTTCCTGAGGTGCACACCCTATCCCAAGTGGTTGTGGCAAGGTAATGCAAATGCCCTCCACTTCTCTGGAAGAAACCACAGTGCCCCGCCATGTTCTAAGTCCTCCCATCCTCCCTGGGCTTCTGGCAGCAGGAGTGGAAAGAGAGGAGCAGGGCACTGGGACCCGTTTGAGAAAAACCGGCTTCCCACGGGAAAGTCTTTCTCCACGTGCAGACATGCTCTCAGGTGCCTGTGGCAAGGGGAAGGAAATGCCATACACTGACCTGGAAGAGACCACAGGGCCCAGGCACAGTCTGAACCCTTCCCTCATCCCGGCAGTTTTGCTAGCATGAGTTCAACCCCAACGAACACAGCCCGGAGTCCCTGAGGCAAAAACGGCTTCCGACGAACAAGAGGTGCTTGCTGTGGAAAACCTATCCCAAGTGGGTGTAGCCAGGTCAATAAAATGCCACACACCCAGGTGTAAGAAACAACATTGCCCAGGCACGGTCTAAGCTCCTCACCTCGTCCCTGTGCTTTGGGGAGCCGGAGGGACACCCGAGGCCCACGGCCCTGAGACCCCTTTGCAAAAAGCCGGCTTCCCACTGAAACAGTTTTCCTGAGGTGCAGACCCTATCCCAAGTGGTTGTGGCAAGGTAATGCAAATGCCCTCCACTTCTCTGGAAGAAACAACAGTGCCCAGCCATGTTCTAAGCCCTCCCATCCTCCCTGGGCTTCTGGCAGCAGGAGTGAAAAGAGAGGAGCAGAGCACTGGGACCCGTTTGACAAAAACCGGCTTCCCACGGGAAAGTCTTTCTCCACGTGCAGACATGCTCCCAGGTGCCTGTGGCAAGGGGAAGGAAATGCCATACAATGACCTGGAAGAGACCACAGGGCCCAGGCACAGTCTGAACCCTTCCCTCATCCCGGCAGTTTTGCTAGCATGAGTTCAACCCCAACGAACACAGCCCGGAGTCCCTGAGGCAAAAACGGCTTCCGACGAACAAGAGGTGCTTGCTGTGGAAAACCTATCCCAAGTGGGTGTAGCCAGGTCAACAAAATGCCACACACCCAGGTGTAAGAAACAACATTGCCCAGGCACGGTCTAAGCCTCTCACCTCGTCACTGTGCTTTGGGGAGCCGGCGGGACACCCGAGGCCCACGACCCTGAGACTCCTTTGCAAAAAGCCGGCTTCCCACGGGAACAGTTTTCCTGAGGTGCACACGCTATCCCAAGTGGTTGTGGCAAGGTAATACAAATGCCCTCCATTTCTCTGGAAGAAACCACAGTGCCCAGCCATGTTCTAAGCCCTCCCATCCTCCCTGGGCTTCTGGCAGCAGGAGTGGAAAGAGAGGAGCAGGGCACTGGGACCCGTTTGAGAAAAACCGGCTTCCCACGGGAAAGTCTTTCTCCACGTGCAGACATGCTCTCAGGTGCCTGTGGCAAGGGGAAGGAAATGCCATACACTGACCTGGAAGAGACCACAGGACCCAGGCACAGTCTGAACCCTTCCCTCATCCCGGCGGTTTTGCTAGCAGGAGTTCAACCCAAACGAACACAGCCCGGAGTCCCCTGGGGCAAAAACGGCTTCCGACGAACAAGAGGTGCTTGCTGTGGAATACCTATCCCAAGTGGGAGTAGCCAGGTCAACGAAATGCCACACACCCAGGTGTAAGAAACAACATTGCCCAGGCACGGTCTAAGCTCCTCACCTCGTCCCTGTGCTTTGGGGAGCCGGAGGGACACCCGAGGCCCACGGCCCTGAGACCCCTTTGCAAAAAGCCGGCTTCCCACAGAAACAGTTTTCCTGAGGTGCAGACCCTATCCTAAGTGGTTGTGGCAAGGTAATGCAAATGCCCTCCACTTCTCTGGAAGAAACCACAGTGCCCAGCCATGTTCTAAGCCCTCCCATCCTCCCTGGGCTTCTGGCAGCAGGAGTGGAAAGAGAGGAGATGGGCACTGGGACCCGTTTGAGAAAAACCGGCTTCCCATGGGAAAGTCTTTCTCCACGTGCAGACATGCTCTCAGGTGCCTGTGGCAAGGGGAAGGAAATGCCATACACTGACCTGGAAGAGACCACAGGACCCAGGCATAGTCTGAACCCTTCCCTCATCCCGGCAGTTTTGCTAGCATGAGTTCAACCCCAACGAACACAGCCCGGAGTCCCTGAGGCAAAAACGGCTTCCGACGAACAAGAGGTGCTTGCTGTGGAAAACCTATCCCAAGTGGGTGTAGCCAGGTCAATAAAATGCCACACACCCAGGTGTAAGAAACAACATTGCCCAGGCACGGTCTAAGCCCCTCACCTCGTCCCTGTGCTTTGGGGAGCCGGAGGGACACCCGAGGCCCACGGCCCTGAGACCCCTTTGCAAAAAGCCGGCTTCCCACGGAAACAGTTTTCCTGAGGTACACACACTATCCCAAGTGGTTGTGGCAAGGTAAAGCAAATGCCCTCCACTTCTCTGGAAAAAACCACAGTGCCTAGCCATGTTCTAAGCCCTCCCATCCTCTCTGGGCTTCTGGCAGCAGGAGTGAAAAGAGAGGAGCAGAGCACTGGGACCCGTTTGACAAAAACCGGCTTCCCCCGGGAAAGTCTTTCTCCACGTGCAGACTAGCTCCCAGGTGCCTGGGGCAAGGGGAAGGAAATGCCATACACTGACCTGGAAGAGACCACAGGGCCCAGGCACAGTCTGAACCCTTCCCTCATCCCGGCGGTTTTGCTAGCAGGAGTTCGACCCAAACGAACACAGCCCGGAGACCCTGAGGCAAAAACGGCTTCCGACGAACAAGAGGTGCTTGACTGGAAAACCTATCCCAAGTGGGGGTAGCCAGGTCAACAAAATGCCACACACCCAGGTGTAAGAAATAACATTGCCCAGGCATGGTCTAAGCCCCTCACCCTGTCCCTGTGCTTTGGGGAGCCGGAGGGAAAGCCGATCCCCACGGCCCTGAGAACACTTTGCAAAACGCCGGCTTCCCACCGAAAGAGTTTTCCTGAGGTGCAGACCGTATCCCAAGTGGTTGTGGCAAGGTAAAGCAAATGCCCTCCACTTCTCTGGAAGAAACCACAGTGCCCAGCCATGTTCTAAGCCCTCCCATCCTCCCTGGGGTTCTGGCAGCAGGAGTGAAAAGAGAGGAGCAGAGCACTGGGACGCGTTTGACAAAAACCGGCTTCCCACGGGAAAGTCTTTCTCCACGTGCAGACATGCTCCCAGGTGCCTGTGGCAAGGGGAAGGAAATGACATACACTGACCTGGAAGAGACCACAGGGCCCAGGCACAGAATGAACCCTTCCCTCATCCGGCGGTTTTGCTAGCAGGAGTTCAACCCCAACGAACACAGCCCGGAGTCCCCTGGGGCAAAAACGGCTTCCGACGAACAAGAGGTGCTTGCTGTGGAAAACCTATCCCAAGTGGGAGTAGCCAGGTCAACGAAATGCCACACACCCAGGTGTAAGAAACAACATTGCCCAGGCACGGTCTAAGCCCCTCACCTCGTCCCTGTGCTTTGGGGAGCCGGCGGGACACCCGAGGCCCACGACCCTGAGACTCCTTTGCAAAAAGCCGGCTTCCCACGGGAACAGTTTTCCTGAGGTGCACACCCTATCCCAAGTGGTTGTGGCAAGGTAATGCAAATGCCCTCCACTTCTCTGGAAGAAACCACAGTGCCCAGCCATGTTCTAAGTCCTCCCATCCTCCCTGGGCTTCTGGCAGCAGGAGTGGAAAGAGAGGAGCAGGGCACTGGGACCCGTTTGAGAAAAACCGGCTTCCCACGGGAAAGTCTTTCTCCACGTGCAGACATGCTCTCAGGTGCCTGTGGCAAGGGGAAGGAAATGCCATACACTGACCTGGAAGAGACCACAGGGCCCAGGCACAGTCTGAACCCTTCCCTCATCCCGGCAGTTTTGCTAGCATGAGTTCAACCCCAACGAACACAGCCCGGAGTCCCTGAGGCAAAAACGGCTTCCGACGAACAAGAGGTGCTTGCTGTGGAAAACCTATCCCAAGTGGGTGTAGCCAGGTCAATAAAATGCCACACACCCAGGTGTAAGAAACAACATTGCCCAGGCACGGTCTAAGCTCCTCACCTCGTCCCTGTGCTTTGGGGAGCCGGAGGGACACCCGAGGCCCACGGCCCTGAGACCCCTTTGCAAAAAGCCGGCTTCCCACTGAAACAGTTTTCCTGAGGTGCAGACCCTATCCCAAGTGGTTGTGGCAAGGTAATGCAAATGCCCTCCACTTCTCTGGAAGAAACCACAGTGCCCAGCCATGTTCTAAGCCCTCCCATCCTCCCTGGGCTTCTGGCAGCAGGAGTGAAAAGAGAGGAGCAGAGCACTGGGACCCGTTTGACAAAAACCGGCTTCCCACGGGAAAGTCTTTCTCCACGTGCAGACATGCTCCCAGGTGCCTGTGGCAAGGGGAAGGAAATGCCATACAATGACCTGGAAGAGACCACAGGGCCCAGGCACAGTCTGAACCCTTCCCTCATCCGGCAGTTTTGCTAGCAGGAGTTCAACCCCAACGAACACAGCCCAGAGACCCTGAGGCAAAAACGGCTTCCGACGAACAAGAGGTGCTTCACTGGAAAACCTATCTCAAGTGGGGGTAGCCAGGTCAACGAAATGCCACACACCGAGGTGTAAGAAACAACATTGCCCAGGCACGGTCTAAGCCCCTCACCTCGTCCCTGTGCTTTGGGGAGCCGGCGGGACACCCGAGGCCCACGACCCTGAGACTCCTTTGCAAAAAGCCGGCTTCCCACGGGAACAGTTTTCCTGAGGTGCACACGCTATCCCAAGTGGTTGTGGCAAGGTAATACAAATGCCCTCCACTTCTCTGGAAGAAACCACAGTGCCCAGCCATGTTCTAAGCCCTCCCATCCTCCCTGGGCTTCTGGCAGCAGGAGTGGAAAGAGAGGAGCAGGGCACTGGGACCCGTTTGAGAAAAACCGGCTTCCCACGGGAAAGTCTTTCTCCACGTGCAGACATGCTCTCAGGTGCCTGTGGCAAGGGGAAGGAAATGCCATACACTGACCTGGAAGAGACCACAGGACCCAGGCACAGTCTGAACCCTTCCCTCATCCCGGCAGTTTTGCTAGCATGAGTTCAACCCCAACGAACACAGCCCGGAGTCCCTGAGGCAAAAACGGCTTCCGACGAACAAGAGGTGCTTGCTGTAGAAAACCTATCCCAAGTGGGTGTAGCCAGGTCAATAAAATGCCACACACCCAGGTGTAAGAAACAACATTGCCCAGGCACGGTCTAAGCCCCTCACCTCGTCCCTGTGCTTTGGGGAGCCGGAGGGACACCCGAGGCCCACGGCTCTGAGACCCCTTTGCAAAAAGCCGGCTTCCCACGGAAACAGTTTTCCTGAGTTGCAGACCCTATCCCAAGTGTTTGTGGCAAGGTAATGCAAATGCCCTCCACTTCTCTGGAAGAAACCACAGTGCCCACCCATGTTCTAAGCCCTCCCATCCTCCCTGGGCTTCTGGCAGCAGGAGTGAAAAGAGAGGAGCAGAGCCCTGGGACCCGTTTGACAAAAACCGGCTTCCCCCGGGAAAGTCTTTCTCCACGTGCAGACTAGCTCCCAGGTGCCTGGGGCAAGGGGAAGGAAATGCCATACACTGACCTGGAAGAGACCACAGGGCCCAGGCACAGTCTGAACCCTTCCCTCATCCCGGCGGTTTTGCTAGCAGGAGTTCAACCCAAACGAACACAGCCCGGAGACCCTGAGGCAAAAACGGCTTCCGACGAACAAGAGGTGCTTGACTGGAAAACCTATCCCAAGTGGGGGTAGCCAGGTCAACAAAATGACACACACCCAGGTGTAAGAAATAACATTGCCCAGGCATGGTCTAAGCCCCTCACCCTGTCCCTGTGCTTTGGGGAGCCGGAGGGAAAGCCGATCCCCACGGCCCTGAGAACACTTTGCAAAAAGCCGGCTTCCCACGGAAAGAGTTTTCCTGAGGTGCAGACCGTATCCCAAGTGGTTGTGGCAAGGTAAAGCAAATGCCCTCCACTTCTCTGGAAGAAACCACAGTGCCCAGCCATGTTCTAAGCCCTCCCATCCTCCCTGGGCTTCTGGCAGCAGGAGTGAAAAGAGAGGAGCAGAGCACTGGGACGCGTTTGACAAAAACCGGCTTCCCACGGGAAAGTCTTTCTCCACGTGCAGACATGCTCCCAGGTGCCTGGGGCAAGGGGAAGGAAATGACATACACTGACCTGGAAGAGACCACAGGGCCCAGGCACAGACTGAACCCTTCCCTCATCCGGCGGTTTTGCTAGCAGGAGTTCAACCCCAACGAACACAGCCCGGAGTCCCCTGGGGCAAAAACGGCTTCCGACGAACAAGAGGTGCTTGCTGTGGAAAACCTATCCCAAGTGGGAGTAGCCAGGTCAACGAAATGCCACACACCCAGGTGTAAGAAACAACATTGCCCAGGCACGGTCTAAGCTCCTCACCTCGTGCCTGTGCTTTGGGGAGCCGGCGGGACACCCGAGGCCCACGGCCCTGAGACCCCTTTGTAAAAAGCCGGCTTCCCACAGAAACAGTTTTCCTGAGGTGCAGACCCTATCCCAAGTGGTTGTGGAAAGGTAATGCAAATGCCCTCCACTTCTCTGGAAGAAACCACAGTGCCAAGCCATGTTCTAAGCCCTCCCATCCTCCCTGGGCTTCTGGCAGCAGGAGTGGAAAGAGAGGAGCAGGGCACTGGGACCCGTTTGAGAAAAACCGGCTTCCCACGGGAAAGTCTTTCTCCACGTGCAGACATGCTCTCAGGTGCCTGTGGCAAGGGGAAGGAAATGCCATACACTGACCTGGAAGAGACCACAGGACCCAGGCATAGTCTGAACCCTTCCCTCATCCGGCAGTTTTGCTAGCAGGAGTTCAACCCCAACGAACACAGCCCAGAGACCCTGAGGCAAAAACGGCTTCCGACGAACAAGAGGTGCTTCACTGGAAAACCTATCTCAAGTGGGGGTAGCCAGGTCAACGAAATGCCACACACCCAGGTGTAAGAAACAACATTGCCCAGGCACGGTCTAAGCCCCTCACCTCTTCCCTGTGCTTTGGGGAGCCGGCGGGACACCCGAGGCCCACGACCCTGAGACTCCTTTGCAAAAAGCCGGCTTCCCACGGGAACAGTTTTCCTGAGGTGCACACGCTATCCCAAGTGGTTGTGGCAAGGTAATACAAATGCCCTCCACTTCTCTGGAAGAAACCACAGTGCCCAGCCATGTTCTAAGCCCTCCCATCCTCCCTGGGCTTCTGGCAGCAGGAGTGGAAAGAGAGGAGCAGGGCACTGGGACCCGTTTGAGAAAAACCGGCTTCCCACGGGAAAGTCTTTCTCCACGTGCAGACATGCTCTCAGGTGCCTGTGGCAAGGGGAAGGAAATGCCATACACTGACCTGGAAGAGACCACAGGACCCAGGCATAGTCTGAACCCTTCCCTCATCCCGGCAGTTTTGCTAGCATGAGTTCAACCCCAACGAACACAGCCCGGAGTCCCTGAGGCAAAAACGGCTTCCGACGAACAAGAGGTGCTTGCTGTGGAAAACCTATCCCAAGTGGGTGTAGCCAGGTCAATAAAATGCCACACACCCAGGTGTAAGAAACAACATTGCCCAGGCACGGTCTAAGCTCCTCACCTCGTCCCTGTGCTTTGGGGAGCTGGAGGGACACCCGAGGCCCACGGCTCTGAGACCCCTTTGCAAAAAGCCGGCTTCCCACGGAAACAGTTTTCCTGAGTTGCAGACCCTATCCCAAGTGTTTGTGGCAAGGTAATGCAAATGCCCTCCACTTCTCTGGAAGAAACCACAGTGCCCACCCATGTTCTAAGCCCTCCCATCCTCCCTGGGCTTCTGGCAGCAGGAGTGAAAAGAGAGGAGCAGAGCCCTGGGACCCGTTTGACAAAAACCGGCTTCCCCCGGGAAAGTCTTTCTCCACGTGCAGACTAGCTCCCAGGTGCCTGGGGCAAGGGGAAGGAAATGCCATACACTGACCTGGAAGAGACCACAGGGCCCAGGCACAGTCTGAACCCTTCCCTCATCCCGGCGGTTTTGCTAGCAGGAGTTCAACCCAAACGAACACAGCCCGGAGACCCTGAGGCAAAAACGGCTTCCGACGAACAAGAGGTGCTTGACTGGAAAACCTATCCCAAGTGGGGGTAGCCAGGTCAACAAAATGACACACACCCAGGTGTAAGAAATAACATTGCCCAGGCATGGTCTAAGCCCCTCACCCTGTCCCTGTGCTTTGGGGAGCCGGAGGGAAAGCCGATCCCCACGGCCCTGAGAACACTTTGCAAAAAGCCGGCTTCCCACGGAAAGAGTTTTCCTGAGGTGCAGACCGTATCCCAAGTGGTTGTGGCAAGGTAAAGCAAATGCCCTCCACTTCTCTGGAAGAAACCACAGTGCCCAGCCATGTTCTAAGCCCTCCCATCCTCCCTGGGCTTCTGGCAGCAGGAGTGAAAAGAGAGGAGCAGAGCACTGGGACGCGTTTGACAAAAACCGGCTTCCCACGGGAAAGTCTTTCTCCACGTGCAGACATGCTCCCAGGTGCCTGGGGCAAGGGGAAGGAAATGACATACACTGACCTGGAAGAGACCACAGGGCCCAGGCACAGACTGAACCCTTCCCTCATCCGGCGGTTTTGCTAGCAGGAGTTCAACCCCAACGAACACAGCCCGGAGTCCCCTGGGGCAAAAACGGCTTCCGACGAACAAGAGGTGCTTGCTGTGGAAAACCTATCCCAAGTGGGAGTAGCCAGGTCAACGAAATGCCACACACCCAGGTGTAAGAAACAACATTGCCCAGGCACGGTCTAAGCTCCTCACCTCGTGCCTGTGCTTTGGGGAGCCGGCGGGACACCCGAGGCCCACGGCCCTGAGACCCCTTTGTAAAAAGCCGGCTTCCCACAGAAACAGTTTTCCTGAGGTGCAGACCCTATCCCAAGTGGTTGTGGCAAGGTAATGCAAATGCCCTCCACTTCTCTGGAAGAAACCACAGTGCCAAGCCATGTTCTAAGCCCTCCCATCCTCCCTGGGCTTCTGGCAGCAGGAGTGGAAAGAGAGGAGCAGGGCACTGGGACCCGTTTGAGAAAAACCGGCTTCCCACGGGAAAGTCTTTCTCCACGTGCAGACATGCTCTCAGGTGCCTGTGGCAAGGGGAAGGAAATGCCATACACTGACCTGGAAGAGACCACAGGACCCAGGCATAGTCTGAACCCTTCCCTCATCCCGGCAGTTTTGCTAGCATGAGTTCAACCCCAACGAACACAGCCCGGAGTCCCCTGGGGCAAAAACGGCTTCCGACGAACAAGAGGTGCTTGCTGTGGAAAACCTATCCCAAGTGGGAGTAGCCAGGTCAACGAAATGCCACACACCCAGGTGTAAGAAACAACATTGCCCAGGCACGGTCTAAGCTCCTCACCTCGTGCCTGTGCTTTGGGGAGCCGGCGGGACACCCGAGGCCCACGGCCCTGAGACCCCTTTGTAAAAAGCCGGCTTCCCACAGAAACAGTTTTCCTGAGGTGCAGACCCTATCCCAAGTGGTTGTGGAAAGGTAATGCAAATGCCCTCCACTTCTCTGGAAGAAACCACAGTGCCAAGCCATGTTCTAAGCCCTCCCATCCTCCCTGGGCTTCTGGCAGCAGGAGTGGAAAGAGAGGAGCAGGGCACTGGGACCCGTTTGAGAAAAACCGGCTTCCCACGGGAAAGTCTTTCTCCACGTGCAGACATGCTCTCAGGTGCCTGTGGCAAGGGGAAGGAAATGCCATACACTGACCTGGAAGAGACCACAGGACCCAGGCATAGTCTGAACCCTTCCCTCATCCCGGCAGTTTTGCTAGCATGAGTTCAACCCCAACGAACACAGCCCGGAGTCCCTGAGGCAAAAACGGCTTCCGACGAACAAGAGGTGCTTGCTGTGGAAAACCTATCCCAAGTGGGTGTAGCCAGGTCAATAAAATGCCACACACCCAGGTGTAAGAAACAACATTGCCCAGGCACGGTCTAAGCCCCTCACCTCGTCCCTGTGCTTTGGGGAGCCGGAGGGACACCCGAGGCCCACGGCCCTGAGACCCCTTTGCAAAAAGCCGGCTTCCCACGGAAACAGTTTTCCTGAGGTGCAGACCCTATCCCAAGTGGTTGTGGCAAGGTAATGCAAATGCCCTCCACTTCTCTGGAAGAAACCACAGTGCCCAGCCATGTTCTAAGCCCTCCCATCCTCCCTGGGCTTCTGGCAGCAGGAGTGAAAAGAGAGGAGCAGAGCACTGGGACCCGTTTGACAAAAACCGGCTTCCCCCGGGAAAGTCTTTCTCCACGTGCAGACTAGCTCCCAGGTGCCTGGGGCAAGGGGAAGGAAATGCCATACACTGACCTGGAAGAGACCACAGGGCCCAGGCACAGTCTGAACCCTTCCCTCATCCCGGCGGTTTTGCTAGCAGGAGTTCAACCGCAACGAACACAGCCCGGAGACCCTGAGGCAAAAACGGCTTCCGACGAACAAGAGGTGCTTGACTGGAAAACCTATCCCAAGTGGGGGTAGCCAGGTCAACAAAATGCCACACACTCATGTGTAAGAAATAACATTGCCCAGGCATGGTCTAAGCCCCTCACCCTGTCCCTGTGCTTTGGGGAGCCGGAGGGAAAGCCGATCCCCACGGCCCTGAGAACACTTTGCAAAAAGCCGGCTTCCCACGGAAAGAGTTTTCCTGAGGTGCAGACCGTATCCCAAGTGGTTGTGGCAAGGTAAAGCAAATGCCCTCCACTTCTCTGGAAGAAACCACAGTGCCCAGCCATGTTCTAAGCCCTCCCATCCTCCCTGGGCTTCTGGCAGCAGGAGTGAAAAGAGAGGAGCAGAGCACTGGGACGCGTTTGACAAAAACCGGCTTCCCACGGGAAAGTCTTTCTCCACGTGCAGACATGCTCCCAGGTGCCTGTGGCAAGGGGAAGGAAATGACATACACTGACCTGGAAGAGACCACAGGGCCCAGGCACAGAATGAACCCTTCCCTCATCCGGCGGTTTTGCTAGCAGGAGTTCAACCCCAACGAACACAGCCCGGAGTCCCCTGGGGCAAAAACGGCTTCCGACGAACAAGAGGTGCTTGCTGTGGAAAACCTATCCCAAGTGGGAGTAGCCAGGTCAACGAAATGCCACACACCCAGGTGTAAGAAACAACATTGCCCAGGCACGGTCTAAGCTCCTCACCTCGTCCCTGTGCTTTGGGGAGCCGGCGGGACACCCGAGGCCCACGGCCCTGAGACCCCTTTGTAAAAAGCCGGCTTCCCACAGAAACAGTTTTCCTGAGGTGCAGACCCTATCCCAAGTGGTTGTGGCAAGGTAATGCAAATGCCCTCCACTTCTCTGGAAGAAACCACAGTGCCAAGCCATGTTCTAAGCCCTCCCATCCTCCCTGGGCTTCTGGCAGCAGGAGTGGAAAGAGAGGAGCAGGGCACTGGGACCCGTTTGAGAAAAACCGGCTTCCCACGGGAAAGTCTTTCTCCACGTGCAGACATGCTCTCAGGTGCCTGTGGCAAGGGGAAGGAAATGCCATACACTGACCTGGAAGAGACCACAGGACCCAGGCATAGTCTGAACCCTTCCCTCATCCCGGCAGTTTTGCTAGCATGAGTTCAACCCCAACGAACACAGCCCGGAGTCCCTGAGGCAAAAACGGCTTCCGACGAACAAGAGGTGCTTGCTGTGGAAAACCTATCCCAAGTGGGTGTAGCCAGGTCAATAAAATGCCACACACCCAGGTGTAAGAAACAACATTGCCCAGGCACGGTCTAAGCCCCTCACCTCGTCCCTGTGCTTTGGGGAGCCGGAGGGAAAGCCGATCCCCACGGCCCTGAGAACACTTTGCAAAAAGCCGGCTTCCCACCGAAAGAGTTTTCCTGAGGTGCAGACCGTATCCCAAGTGGTTGTGGCAAGGTAAAGCAAATGCCCTCCACTTCTCTGGAAGAAACCACAGTGCCCAGCCATGTTCTAAGCCCTCCCATCCTCCCTGGGGTTCTGGCAGCAGGAGTGAAAAGAGAGGAGCAGAGCACTGGGACGCGTTTGACAAAAACCGGCTTCCCACGGGAAAGTCTTTCTCCACGTGCAGACATGCTCCCAGGTGCCTGTGGCAAGGGGAAGGAAATGACATACACTGACCTGGAAGAGACCACAGGGCCCAGGCTCAGTCTGAACCCTTCCCTCATCCGGCGGTTTTGCTAGCAGGAGTTCAACCCCAACGAACACAGCCCGGAGACCCCTGGGGCAAAAACGGCTTCCGACGAACAAGAGGTGCTTGCTGTGGAAAACCTATCCCAAGTGGGGTAGCCAGGTCAACAAAATGCCACACACCCGGGTGTAAGAAACAACATTGCCCAGGCACCGTCCAAGCCCCTCACCTCGTCCCTGTGCTTTGGGGAGCCGGAGGGACACCCGAGGCCCACGGCCCTGAGACACCTTAGCAAAAAGCCGGCTTCCCACGGAAACAGTTTTCCTGAGGTGCAGACCCTCTCACAAGTGGTTGTGGCAAGGTAAAGCAAATGCCCTCCACTTTTCTGGAAGAAACCACAGTGCCCAGCCATGTTCTAAGCCCTCCCATCCTCCCAGGGCTTCTGGCAACAGGAGTGAAAAGAGAGGAGCAGGGCACTGGGACCCGTTTGACAAAAACCGGCTTCCCACGGGACAGTCTTTCTCCACGTGCAGACATGCTCCCAGGTGCCTGTGGCAAGGGGAAGGAAATGCCATACACTGACCTGGAAGAGACCACAGGGCCCAGACACAGTCTGAACCCTTCCCTCATCCCGGCAGTTTTGCTAGCAGGAGTTCAACCCCAACGAACACAGCCCGGAGACCCTGAGGCAAAAACGGCTTCAGTCGAACAAGAGGTGCTTGCTGTGGAAAACCTATCCCAAGTGGGGGTAGCCAGGTCAACGAAATGCCACACACCCAGGTGTAAGAAACAACATTGCCCAGGCACGGTCTAAGCCCCTCACCTCGTCCCTGTGCTTTGGGGAGCCGGAGGGACACCCGAGGCCCACGGCCCTGAGACCCCTTTGCAAAAAGCCGGCTTCCCACGGAAACAGTTTTCCTGAGGTGCAGACCCTATCCCAAGTGGTTGTGGCAAGGTAATGCAAATGCCCTCCACTTCTCTGGAAGAAACCACAGTGCCCAGCCATGTTCTAAGCCCTCCCATCCTCCCTGGGCTTCTGGCAGCAGGAGTGTAAAGACAGGAGCAGAGCACTGGGACCCGTTTGACAAAAACCGGCTTCCCACGGGAAAGTCTTTCTCCACGTGCAGACATGCTCCCAGGTGCCTGTGGCAAGGGGAAGGAAATGCCATACACTGACCTGGAAGAGACCACAGGGCCCAGGCACAGTCTGAACCCTTCCCTCATCCGGCGGTTTT
Organism: Ursus americanus; assembly: GCF_024610735.1. Taxonomy (NCBI): domain Eukaryota; kingdom Metazoa; phylum Chordata; class Mammalia; order Carnivora; family Ursidae; genus Ursus; species Ursus americanus. The sequence goes on from NW_028273622.1 coordinate 4,127,340, forward strand.
GCTAGCAGGAGTTCAACCCCAACGAACACAGCCCAGAGACCCTGAGGCAAAAACGGCTTCCGACGAACAAGAGGTGCTTGACTGGAAAACCTATCTCAAGTGGGGGTAGCCAGGTCAACAAAATGCCACACACCCAGGTGTAAGAAACAACATTGCCCAGGCACGGTCTAAGCCCCATACCTCGTCCCTGTGCTTTGGGGAGCCGGAGGGACACCAAGCCCCTCGGCCCTGAGACCCCTTTGCAAAAAGCCGGCTTCCCACAGAAACAGTTTTCCTGAGGTGCAGACCCTATCCCAAGTGGTTGTGGCAAGGTAAAGCAAATGCCCTCCACTTCTCTGGAAAAAACCACACTGCCTAGCCATGTTCTAAGCCCGCCCATCCTCCCTGGGCTTCTGGCAGCAGGAGTGGAAAGAGAGGAGCAGAGCACTGGGACCCGTTTGACAAAAACCGGCTTCCCTCGGGAAAGTCTTTCTCCACGTGCAGACATGCTCCCAGGTGCCTGTGGCAAGGGGAAGGAAATGCCATACACTGACCTGGAAGAGACCACAGGGCCCAGGCACAGTCTGAACCCCTCCCTCATCCCGACGGTTTTGCTAGCAGGAGTTCAACCCCAACGAACACAGCCCGGAGACCCCTGGGGCAAAAACGGCTTCCGACGAACAAGAGGTGCTTGCTGTGGAAAACCTATCCCAAGTTGGGTAGCCAGGTCAACAAAATGCCACACACCCAGGTGTAAGAAACAACATTGCCCAGGCACCGTCCAAGCCCCTCACCTCGTCCCTGTGCTTTGGGGAGCCGGAGGGACACCCGAGGCCCACGGCCCTGAGACCCGTTAGCAAAAAGCCGGCTTCCCACGGAAACAGTTTTCCTGAGGTGCAGACCCTCTCACAAGTGGTTGTGGCAAGGTAAAGCAAATGCCCTCCACTTTTCTGGAAGAAACCACAGTGCCCAGCCATGTTCTAAGCCCTCCCATCCTCCCTGGGCTTCTGGCAACAGGAGTGAAAAGAGAGGAGCAGGGCACTGGGACCCGTTTGACAAAAACCGGCTTCCCACGGGAAAGTCTTTCTCCACGTGCAGACATGCTCCCAGGTGCCTGTGGCAAGGGGAAGGAAATGCCATACACTGACCTGGAAGAGACCACAGGGCCCAGGCACAGTCTGAACCCTTCCCTCATCCCGGCGGTTTTGCTAGCAGGAGTTCAACCCCAACGAACACAGCCCGGAGACCCCTGGGGCAAAAACGGTTTCCGACGAACAAAAGGTGCTTGCTGTGGAAAACCTATCCCAAGTGGGAGTAGCCAGGTCAACGAAATGCCACACACCCAGGTGTAAGAAACAACATTGCCCAGGCACGGTCTAAGCCCCTCACCTCGTCCCTGTGCTTTGGGGAGCCGGCGGGACACCCGAGGCCCACGACCCTGAGACTCCTTTGCAAAAAGCCGGCTTCCCACGGGAACAGTTTTCCTGAGGTGCACACCCTATCCCAAGTGGTTGTGGCAAGGTAATGCAAATGCCCTCCACTTCTCTGGAAGAAACCACAGTGCCCAGCCATGTTCTAAGCCCTCCCATCCTCCCTGGGCTTCTGGCAGCAGGAGTGGAAAGAGAGGAGCAGGGCACTGGGACGCGTTTGCCAAAAACCGGCTTCCCCCGGGAAAGTCTTTCTCCACGTGGAGACTAGCTCCCAGGTGCCTGGGGCAAGGGGAAGGAAATGCCATACACTGACCTGGAAGAGACCACAGGGCCCAGGCACAGTCTGAACCCTTCCCTCATCCCGGCGGTTTTGCTAGCAGGAGTTCAACCCATACGAACACAGCCCGGAGACCCTGAGGCAAAAACGGCTTCCGACGAACAAGAGGTGCTTGACTGGAAAACCTATCTCAAGTGGGGGTAGCCAGGTCAACAAAATGCCACAAACCCAGGTGTAAGAAACAACATTGCCCAGGCACGGTCTAAGCCCCATACCTCGTCCCTGTGCTTTGGGGAGCCGGAGGGACAGCCAAGCCCCTCGGCCCTGAGACCCCTTTGCAAAAAGCCGGCTTCCCACGGAAACAGTTTTCCTGAGGTGCAGACCCTATCCCAAGTGGTTGTGGCAAGGTAAAGCAAATGCCCTCCACTTCTCTGGAAGAAACCACAGTGCCCAGCCATGTTCTAAGCCCTCCCATCCTCCCTGGGCTTCTGGCAGCAGGAGTGGAAAGAGAGGAGCAGGGCACTGGGACCCGTTTGAGAAAAACCGGCTTCCCACGGGAAAGTCTTTCTCCACGTGCAGACATGCTCCCAGGTGCCTGTGGCAAGGGGAAGGAAATGCCATACACTGAACTGGAAGAGACCACAGGGCCCAGGCACAGTCTGAACCCTTCCCTCATCCCGGCAGTTTTGCTAGCATGAGTTCAACCCCAACGAACACAGCCCGGAGTCCCTGAGGCAAAAACGGCTTCCGACGAACAAGAGGTGCTTGCTGTGGAAAACCTATCCCAAGTGGGAGTAGCCAGGTCAACAAAATGCCACACAGCCAGATGTAAGAAACAACATTGCCCAGGCACGGTCTAAGCCCCTCACCTCGTCCCTGTGCATTGGGGAGCCGGAGGGACACCCGAGGTCCTTGGCCCTGAGACCCCTTTGCAAAAAGCCTGCTTCCCACGGAAACAGTTTTCCAGAGGTGCAGACCCTATCCCAAGTGGTTGTGGCAAGGTAATGCAAATGCCCTCCACTTCTCTGGAAGAAACCACAGTGCCCAGCCATGTTCTAAGCCCTCCCATCCTCCCTGGGCTTCTGGCAGCAGGAGTGAAAAGAGAGGAGCAGGGCACTGGGACCCGTTTGACAAAAACCGGCTTCCCTCGGGAAAGTCTTTCTCCACGTGCAGACAACTCCCAGGTGCCTGTGGCAAGGGGAAGGAAATGCCATACACTGACCTGGAAGAGACCACAGGGCCCAGGCACAGTCTGAACCCTTCCCTCATCCCGGCGGTTTTGCTAGCAGGAGTTCAACCCCAACGAACACAGCCCGGAGACCCTGAGGCAAAAAAGGCTTCCGTCGAAAAAGAGGTGCTTGCTGTGGAAAACCTATCCCAAGTGGGGGTAGCCAGGTCAACAAAATGCCACACACCCAGGTGTAAGAAACAACATTGCCCAGGCACGGTCTAAGCTCCTCACCTCGTCCCTGTGCTTTGGGGAGCCGGAGGGACACCCGAGGCCCACGGCCCTGAGACCCCTTTGCAAAAAGCCGGCTTCCCACCGAAACAGTTTTCCTTAGGTGCACACACTATCCCAAGTGGTTGTGGCAAGGTAAAGCAAATGCCCTCCACTTCTCTGGAAAAAACCACACTGCCTAGCCATGTTCTAAGCCCGCCCATCCTCCCTGGGCTTCTGGCAGCAGGAGTGAAAAGAGAGGAGCAGAGCACTGGGACCCGTTTGAAAAAAACCGGCTTCCCCCGGGAAAGTCTTTCTCCACGTGCAGACTAGCTCCCAGGTGCCTGTGGCAAGGGGAAGGAAATGCCATACACTGAGCTGGAAGAGACCACAGGGACCAGGCACAGTCTGAACACTTCCCTCATCCCGGTGGTTTTGCTAGCAGGAGTTCAACCCAAACGAACACAGCCCGGAGACCCTGAGGCAAAAACGGCTTCCGACGAACAAGAGGTGCTTGACTGGAAAACCTATCCCAAGTGGGGGTAGCCAGGTCAACAAAATGCCACACACCCAGGTGTAAGAAATAACATTTCCCAGGCATGGTCTAAGCCCCTCACCCTGTCCCTGTGCTTTGGGGAGCCGGAGGGAAAGCCGATCCCCTCGGCCCTGAGAACACTTTGCAAAAAGCCCGCTTCCCAAGGAAAGAGTTTTCCTGAGGTGCAGACCGTATCCCAAGTGGTTGTGGCAAGGTAAAGCAAATGCCCTCCACTTCTCTGGAAGAAACCACAGTGCCCAGCCATGTTCTAAGCCCTCCCATCCTCCCTGGGGTTCTGGCAGCAGGAGTGAAAAGAGAGGAGCAGAGCACTGGGACGCGTTTGACAAAAACTGGCTTCCCACGGGAAAGTCTTTCTCCACGTGCAGACATGCTCCCAGGTGCCTGTGGCAAGGGGAAGGAAATGACATACACTGACCTGGAAGAGACCACAGGGCCCAGGCACAGACTGAACCCTTCCCTCATCCGGCGGTTTTGCTAGCAGGAGTTCAATCCCAACGAACACAGCCCGGAGTCCCCTGGGGCAAAAACGGCTTCCGACGAACAAGAGGTGCTTGCTGTGGAAAACCTATCCCAAGTGGGAGTAGCCAGGTCAACGAAATGCCACACACCCAGGTGTAAGAAACAACATTGCCCAGGCACGGTCTAAGCCCCTCACCTCGTCCCTGTGCTTTGGGGAGCCGGCGGGACACCCGAGGCCCACGACCCTGAGACTCCTTTGCAAAAAGCCGGCTTCCCACGGAAACATTTTTCCTGAGGTGCACACCCTATCCCAAGTGGTTGTGGCAAGGTAATGCAAATGCCCTCCACTTCTCTGGAAGAAACCACAGTGCCCAGCCATGTTCTAAGCCCTCCCATCCTCCCTGGGCTTCTGGCAGCAGGAGTGGAAAGAGAGGAGCAGGGCACTGGGACCCGTTTGAGAAAAACCGGCTTCCCACGGGAAAGTCTTTCTCCACGTGCAGACATGCTCTCAGGTGCCTGTGGCAAGGGGAAGGAAATGCCATACACTGACCTGGAAGAGACCACAGGGCCCAGGCACAGTCTGAACCCTTCCCTCATCCCGGCGGTTTTGCTAGCATGAGTTCAACCCCAACGAACACAGCCCGGAGTCCCTGAGGCAAAAACGGCTTCCGACGAACAAGAGGTGCTTGCTGTGGAAAACCTATCCCAAGTGTGTGTAGCCAGGTCAAGAAAATGCCACACACCCAGGTGTAAGAAACAACATTGCCCAGGCACGGTCTAAGGCCCTCACCTCGTCCCTGTGCTTTGGGGAGCCAGAGGGACACCCGAGGCCCAAGGCCCTGAGACCCCTTTGCAAAAAGCCGGCTTCCCACGGAAACAGTTTTCCTGAGGTGCAGACCATATCCCAAGTGGTTGTGCCAAGGTAATGCAAATGCCCTCCACTTCTCTGGAAGAAACCACAGTGCCCAGCCATGTTCTAAGCCCTCCCATCCTCCCTGGGCTTCTGGCAGCAGGAGTGAAAAGAGAGGAGCAGGGCACTGGGACCCGTTTGACAAAAACCGGCTTCCGACGGGAAAGTCTTTCTCCACGTGCAGACATGCTCCTAGGTGCCTGTGGCAAGGGGAAGGAAATGCCATACACTGACCTGGAAGAGACCACAGGGCCCAGGCACAGTATGAACCCTTCCCTCATCCCGGCGGTTTTGCTAGCAGGAGTTCAACCCCAACGAACACTGCCCGGAGTCCCTGAGGCAAAAACGGCTTCCGACGAACAAGAGGTGCTTGACAGGAAAACCTATCCCAAGTGGGGGTAGCCAGGTCAACAAAATGCCACACACCCAGGTGTAAGAAACAACATTGCCCAGGCACGGTCTAAGCCCCTCACCTCGTCCCTGTGCTTTGGGGAGCCGGAGGGACACCCGAGGTCCATGGCCCTGAGACGCCTTTGCAAAAAGCCGGCTTCCCACGGAAACAGTTTTCCTGAGGTGCACACCCTATCCCAAGTGGTTGTGGCAAGGTAATGCAAATGCCCTCCACTTCTCTGGAAGAAACTACAGTGTCCAGCCATGTTCTAAGCCCTCCCATCCTCCCTGGGCTTCTGGCAGCAGGAGTGAAAAGAGAGGAGCAGGGCACTGGGACCCGTTTGAGAAAAACCGGCTTCCCACGGGAAAGTCTTTCTCCACGTGCAGACTAGCTCCCAGGTGCCTGTGGCAAAGGGAAGGAAATGCCATACACTGACCTGGAAGAGACCACAGGGCCCAGGCACAGTCTGAACCCTTCCCTCATCCCGGCGGTTTTGCTAGCAGGAGTTCAACCCCAACGAACACAGCCCGGAGCCCCCGGGGCAAAAACGGTTTCCGACGAACAAAAGGTGCTTGCTGTGGAAAACCTATCCCAAGTGGGAGTAGCCAGGTCAACGAAATGCCACACACCCAGGTGTAAGAAACAACATTGCCCAGGCACGGTCTAAACCCCACAACTCGTCCCTGTGCTTTGGGGAGCCGGAGGGACAGCCGAGGCCCACTGCCCTGAGACCCCTTTGCAAAAAGCCGGCTTCCCACGGAAACAGTTTTCCTGAGGTGCACACCCTATCCCAAGTGGTTGTGGCAAGGTAAAGCAAATGCCCTCCACTTCTCTGGAAGAAACCACAGTGCCCAGCCATGTTCCAAGCCCTCCCATCCTCCCTGGGCTTCTGGCAGCAGGAGTGAAAAGAGAGGAGCAGAGCACTGGGACCCGTTTGACAAAAACCGGCTTCCCACGGGAAAGTCTTTCTCCACGTGCAGACATGCTCCCAGGTGCCTGTGGCAAGGGGAAGGAAATGCCATACACTGACCTGGAAGACACCACAGGGCCCAGGCACAGTCTGAACCCTTCCCTCATCCCGGCAGTTTTGCTAGCATGAGTTCAACCCCAACGAACACAGCCCGGAGACCCTGAGGCAAAAACGTTTTCCGACGAAAAAGAGGTGCTTGCTGTGGAAAACCTATCCCAAGTAGGGGTAGCCAGGTCAACAAAATGCCACACACCCAGGTGTAAGAAACAACATTGCCCAGGCACGGTCTAAGCTCCTCACCTCGTCCCTGTGCTTTGGGGAGCCGGAGGGACACCCGAGGCCCCCGGCCCTGAGACCCCTTTGCAAAAAGCCGGCTTCCCACCGAAACAGTTTTCCTGAGGTGCAGACCCTATCCCAAGTGGTTGTGGCAAGGTAAAGCAAATGCCCTCCACTTCTCTGGAAAAAACCACAGTGCCTAGCCATGTTCTAAGCCCTCCCATCCTCCCTGGGCTTCTGGCAGCAGGAGTGAAAAGAGAGGAGCAGAGCACTGGGACCCGTTTGACAAAAACCGGCTTCCCCCGGGAAAGTCTTTCTCCACTTGCAGACTAGCTCCCAGGTGCCTGTGGCAAGGGGAAGGAAATGCCATACACTGACCTGGAAGAGACCACAGGGCCCAGGCACAGTCTGAACCCTTCCCTCATCCCGGCGGTTTTGCTAGCAGAAGTTCAACCCAAACGAACACAGCCCGGAGACCCTGAGGCAAAAACGGCTTCCGACGAACAAGAGGTGCTTGACTGGAAAACCTATCCCAAGTGGGGGTAGCCAGGTCAACAAAATGCCACACACCCAGGTGTAAGAAATAACATTGCCCAGGCATGGTCTAAGCCCCTCACCCTGTCCCTGTGCTTTGGGGAGCCGGAGGGAAAGCCGATCCCCACAGCCCTGAGAACACTTTGCAAAAAGCCGGCTTCCCACGGAAAGTGTTTTCCTGAGGTGCAGACCGTATCCCAAGTGGTTGTGGCAAGGTAAAGCAAATGCCCTCCACTTCTCTGGAAGAAACCACAGTGCCCAGCCATGTTCTAAGCCCTCCCATCATCCCTGGGCTTCTGGCAGCAGGAGTGAAAAGAGAGGAGCAGAGCACTGGGACGCTTTTGACAAAAACCGGCTTCCCACGGGAAAGTCTTTCTCCACGTGCAGACATGCTCCCAGGTGCCTGTGGCAAGGGGAAGGAAATGCCATACACTGACCTGGAAGAGACCACAGGGCCCAGGCACAGACTGAACCCTTCCCTCATCCGGCGGTTTTGCTAGCAGGAGTTCAACCCCAACGAACACAGCCCGGAGTCCCCTGGGGCAAAAATGGCTTCCGACGAACAAGAGGTGCTTGCTGTGGAAAACCTATCCCAAGTGGGAGTAGCCAGGTCAACGAAATGCCACACACCCAGGTGTAAGAAACAACATTGCCCAGGCACGGTCTAAGCCCCTCACCTCGTCCCTGTGCTTTGGGGAGCCGGCGGGACACCCGAGGCCCACGGCCCTGAGACCCCTTTGCAAAAAGCCGGCTTGCCACGGAAACAGTTTTCCTGAGGTGCAGACCCTATCCCAAGTGGTTGTGGCAAGGTAAAGCAAATGCCCTCCACTTCTCTGGAAGAAACCACAGTGCCCAGCCATGTTCTAAGCCCTCCCATCCTCCCTGGGCTTCTGGCAGCAGGAGTGGAAGAGAGGAGCAGGGCACTGGGACCCGTATGAGAAAAACCGGCTTCCCACGGGAAAGTCTTTCTCCACGTGCAGACATGCTCCCAGGTGCCTGTGGCAAGGGGAAGGAAATGCCATACACTGACCTGGAAGAGACCACAGGGCCCAGGCACAGTCTGAACCCTTCCCTCATCCGGCAGTTTTGCTAGCAGGAGTTCAACCCCAACGAACACAGCCCAGAGACCCTGAGGCAAAAACGGCTTCCGACGAACAAGAGGTGCTTGACTGGAAAACCTATCTCAAGTGGGGGTAGCCAGGTCAACAAAATGCCACAAACCCAGGTGTAAGAAACAACATTGCCCAGGCACGGTCTAAGCCCCATACCTCATCCCTGTGCTTTGGGGAGCCGGAGGGACAGCCAAGCCCCTCGGCCCTGAGACCCCTTTGCAAAAAGCCGACTACCCACGGAAACAGTTTTCCTGAGGGGCAGACCCTATCCCAAGTGGTTGTGGCAAGGTAAAGCAAATGCCCTCCACTTCTCTGGAAGAAACCACAGTGCCCAGCCATGTTCTAAGCCCTCCCATCCTCCCTGGGCTTCTGGCAGCAGGAGTGAAAAGAGAGGAGCAGAGCACTGGGACGCTTTTGACAAAAACCGGCTTCCCACGGGAAAGTCTTTCTCCACGTGCAGACATGCTCCCAGGTGCCTGTGGCAAGGGGAAGGAAATGCCATACACTGACCTGGAAGAGACCACAGGGCCCAGGCACCGTCTGAACCCTTCCCTCAACCCGGCGGTTTTGCTAGCAGGAGTTCAACGCCAACGAACACAGCCCAGAGTCCCCTGGGGCAAAAACGGCTTCCGACGAACAAGAGGTGCTTGCTGTGGAAAACCTATCCCAAGTGGGGGTAGCCAGGTCAACGAAATGCCACACACCCAGGTGTAAGAAACAACATTGCGCAGGCACGGTCTAAGCCCCTCACCTCGTCCCTGTGCTTTGGGGAGCCGGCGGGACACCCGAGGCCCACGACCCTGAGACTCCTTTGCAAAAAGCCGGCTTCCCACGGAAACAGTTTTCCTGAGGTGCACACCCTATCCCAAGTGGTTGTGGCAAGGTAATGCAAATGCCCTCCACTTCTCTGGAAGAAACCACAGTGCCCAGCCATGTTCTAAGCCCTCCCATCCTCCCTGGGCTTCTGGCAGCAGGAGTGGAAAGAGAGGAGCAGGGCACTGGGACCCGTTTGACAAAACCCGGCTTCCCACGGGAAAGTCTTTCTCCACGTGCAGACATGCTCTCAGGTGCCTGTGGCAAGGGGAAGGAAATGCCATACACTGACCTGGAAGAGACCACAGGGCCCAGGCACAGTCTGAACCCTTCCCTCATCCCGGCAGTTTTGCTAGCATGAGTTCAACCCCAACGAACACAGCCCGGAGTCCCTGAGGCAAAAACGGCTTCCGACGAACAAGAGGTGCTTGCTGTGGAAAACCTATCCCAAGTGGGTGTAGCCAGGTCAATAAAATGCCACACACCCAGGTGTAAGAAACAACATTGCCCAGGCACGGTCTAAGCCCCTCACCTCGTCCCTGTGCTTTGGGGAGCCGGAGGGACACCCGAGGCCCACGGCCCTGAGACCCCTTTGCAAAAAGCCGGCTTCCCACGGAAACAGTTTTCCTGAGGTGCAGACCCTATCCCAAGTGGTTGTGGCAAGGTAAAGCAAATGCCCTCCACTTCTCTGGAAGAAACCACAGTGCCCAGCCATGTTCTAAGCCCTCCCATCCTCCCTGGGCTTCTGGCAGCAGGAGTGAAAAGAGAGGAGCAGAGCACTGGGACCCGTTTGACAAAAACCGGCTTCCCACGGGAAAGTCTTTCTCCACGTGCAGACATGCTCCCAGGTGCCTGTGGCAAGGGGAAGGAAATGCCATACACTGACCTGGAAGAGACCACAGGGCCCAGGTACAGTCTGAACTCTTCCCTCATCCGGCGGTTTTGCTAGCAGGAGTTCAACCCCAACGAACACAGCCCGGAGACCCTGAGGCAAAAACGGCTTCCGACGAACAAGAGGTGCTTGCTGTGGAAAACCTATCCCAAGTGGGGGTAGCCAGGTCAACAAAATGCCACACACCCAGGTGTAAGAAACAACATTGCCCAGGCACGGTCTAAGCCCCTCACCTCGTCCCTGTGCCTTGGGGAGCCGGAGGGAGAGCCGAGCCCCACGGTCCTGAGACCCCTTTGCAAAAAGCCGGCTTCCCACGGAAACAGTTTTCCTGAGGTGCACACCCTAACAAGTGGTGGTGGCAAGGTAAAGCAAATGCCCTCCATTTCTCTGGAAGAAACCACAGTGCCCAGCCATGTTCTAAGCCCTCCCATCCTCCCTGGGCTTCTGGCAGCAGGAGTGAAAAGAGAGGAGCAGAGCACTGGGACGCGTTTGACAAAAACCGACTTCCCACGGGAAAGTCTTTCTCCACGTGCAGACATGCTCCCAGGTGCCTGTGGCAAGGGGAAGGAAATGCCATACACTGACCTGGAAGAGACCACAGGGGCCAGGCACAGTCTGAACCCTTCCCTCATCCCGGCGGTTTTGCTAGCAGGAGTTCAACCCCAACGAACACAGCCCAGAGACCCTGAGGCAAAAACGGCTTCCGACGAACAAGAGGTGCTTGACTGGAAATCCTATCCCAAGTGGGAGTAGCCAGGTCAACGAAATGCCAACACCCAGGTGTAAGAAACAACATTGCCCAGGCACGGTCTAAGCCCCTCACCTCGTCCCTGTGCTTTGGGGAGCCGGCGGGACACCCGAGGCCCACGACCCTGAGACTCCTTTGCAAAAAGCCGGCTTCCCACGGAAACAGTTTTCCTGAGGTGCACACCCTATCCCAAGTGGTTGTGGCAAGGTAATGCAAATGCCCTCCACTTCTCTGGAAGAAACCACAGTGCCCAGCCATGTTCTAAGCCCTCCCATCCTCCCTGGGCTTCTGGCAGCAGGAGTGGAAAGAGAGGAGCAGGGCACTGGGACCCGTTTGAGAAAAACCGGCTTCCCACGGGAAAGTCTTTCTCCACGTGCAGACATGCTCTCAGGTGCCTGTGGCAAGGGGAAGGAAATGCCATACACTGACCTGGAAGAGACCACAGGGCCCAGGCACAGTCTGAACCCTTCCCTCATCCCGGCAGTTTTGCTAGCATGAGTTCAACCCCAACGAACACAGCCCGGAGTCCCTGAGGCAAAAACGGCTTCCGACGAACAAGAGGTGCTTGCTGTGGAAAACCTATCCCAAGTGGGTGTAGCCAGGTCAATAAAATGCCACACACCCAGGTGTAAGAAACAACATTGCCCAGGCACGGTCTAAGCCCCTCACCTCGTCCCTGTGCTTTGGGGAGCCGGAGGGACACCCGAGGCCCACGGCCCTGAGACCCCTTTGCAAAAAGCCGGCTTCCCACGGAAACAGTTTTCCTGAGGTGCAGACCCTATCCCAAGTGGTTGTGGCAAGGTAAAGCAAATGCCCTCCACTTCTCTGGAAGAAACCACAGTGCCCAGCCATGTTCTAAGCCCTCCCATCCTCCCTGGGCTTCTGGCAGCAGGAGTGAAAAGAGAGGAGCAGAGCACTGGGACCCGTTTGACAAAAACCGGCTTCCCACGGGAAAGTCTTTCTCCACGTGCAGACATGCTCCCAGGTGCCTGTGGCAAGGGGAAGGAAATGCCATACACTGACCTGGAAGAGACCACAGGGCCCAGGTACAGTCTGAACTCTTCCCTCATCCGGCGGTTTTGCTAGCAGGAGTTCAACCCCAACGAACACAGCCCGGAGACCCTGAGGCAAAAACGGCTTCCGACGAACAAGAGGTGCTTGCTGTGGAAAACCTATCCCAAGTGGGGGTAGCCAGGTCAACAAAATGCCACACACCCAGGTGTAAGAAACAACATTGCCCAGGCACGGTCTAAGCCCCTCACCTCGTCCCTGTGCCTTGGGGAGCCGGAGGGAGAGCCGAGCCCCACGGTCCTGAGACCCCTTTGCAAAAAGCCGGCTTCCCACGGAAACAGTTTTCCTGAGGTGCACACCCTGTCCCAAGTGGTTGTGGCAAGGTAAAGCAAATGCCCTCCACCTCTCTGGAAAAAACCACAGTGCCCAGCCATGTTCTAAGCCCTCCCATCCTCCCTGGGCTTCTGGCAGCAGGAGTGAAAAGAGAGGAGCAGAGCACTGGGACCCGTTTGACAAAAACCGGCTTCCCATGGGAAAGTCTTTCTCCACGTGCAGACATGCTCCCAGGTGCCTGTGGCAAGGGGAAGGAAATGCCATACACTGACCTGGAAGAGACCACAGGGCCCAGGCACAGTCTGAACCCTTCCCTCATCCAGCGGTTTTGCTAGCAGGAGTTCAACCCCAACGAACACAGCTCGGAGACCCTGAGGCAAAAACGGCTTCCGACGAACAAGAGGTGCTTGCTGTGGAAAACCTATCCCAAGTGGGGGTAGCCAGGTCAACAAAATGCCACACACCCAGGTGGAAGAAACAACATTGCCCAGGCACGGTCTAAGCCCCTCACCTCGTCCCTGTGCTTTGGGGAGCCGGAGGGACACCCGAGGCCCACGGCCCTGAGACCCCTTTGCAAAAAGCCGGCTTCCCACGGAAACAGTTTTCCTGAGGTGCACACCCTAACAAGTGGTGGTGGCAAGGTAAAGCAAATGCCCTCCATTTCTCTGGAAGAAACCACAGTGCCCAGCCATGTTCTAAGCCCTCCCATCCTCCCTGGGCTTCTGGCAGCAGGAGTGAAAGGAGAGGAGCAGAGCACTGGGACGCGTTTGACAAAAACCGACTTCCCACGGGAAAGTCTTTCTCCACGTGCAGACATGCTCCCAGGTGCCTGTGGCAAGGGGAAGGAAATGCCATACACTGACCTGGAAGAGACCACAGGGCCCAGGCACAGTCTGAACCCTTCCCTCATCCCGGCGGTTTTGCTAGCAGGAGTTCAACCCCAACGAACACAGCCCAGAGACCCTGAGGCAAAAACGGCTTCCGACGAACAAGAGGTGCTTGACTGGAAATCCTATCCCAAGTGGGAGTAGCCAGGTCAACGAAATGCCACTCACCCAGGTGTAAGAAACAACATTGCCCAGGCACGGTCTAAGCCCCTCACCTCGTCCCTGTGCTTTGGGGAGCCGGCGGGACACCCGAGGCCCACGACCCTGAGACTCCTTTGCAAAAAGCCGGCTTCCCACGGGAACAGTTTTCCTGAGGTGCACACCCTATCCCAAGTGGTTGTGGCAAGGTAATGCAAATGCCCTCCACTTCTCTGGAAGAAACCACAGTGCCCAGCCATGTTCTAAGCCCTCCCATCCTCCCTGGGCTTCTGGCAGCAGGAGTGGAAAGAGAGGAGCAGGGCACTGGGACCCGTTTGAGAAAAACCGGCTTCCCACGGGAAAGTCTTTCTCCACGTGCAGACATGCTCTCAGGTGCCTGTGGCCAGGGGAAGGAAATGCCATACACTGACCTGGAAGAGACCACAGGGCCCAGGCACAGTCTGAACCCTTCCCTCATCCCGGCAGTTTTGCTAGCATGAGTTCAACCCCAACGAACACAGCCCGGAGTCCCTGAGGCAAAAACGGCTTCCGACGAACAAGAGGTGCTTGCTGTGGAAAACCTATCCCAAGTGGGTGTAGCCAGGTCAATAAAATGCCACACACCCAGGTGTAAGAAACAACATTGCCCAGGCACGGTCTAAGCCCCTCACCTCGTCCCTGTGCTTTGGGGAGCCGGAGGGACACCCGAGGCCCACGGCCCTGAGACCCCTTTGCAAAAAGCCGGCTTCCCACGGAAACAGTTTTCCTGAGGTGCAGACCCTATCCCAAGTGGTTGTGGCAAGGTAATGCAAATGCCCTCCACTTCTCTGGAAGAAACCACAGTGCCCAGCCATGTTCTAAGCCCTCCCATCCTCCCTGGGCTTCTGGCAGCAGGAGTGGAAAGAGAGGAGCAGGGCACTGGGACCCGTTTGACAAAAACCGGCTTCCCACGGGAAAGTCTTTCTCCACGTGCAGACATGCTCCCAGGTGCCTCTGGCTAGGGGAAGGAAATGCCAGACACTGAATTGGAAGAGACCACAGGGCCCAGGCACAGTCTGAACCCTTCCCTCATCCCGGCGGTTTTGCTAGCAGGAGTTCAACCCCAACGAACACAGCCCGGAGACCCTGAGGCAAAAACGGCTTCCGACGAACAAGAGGTGCTTGCTGTGGAAAACCTATCCCAAGTGGGGGTAGCAAGGTCAACAAAATGCCACACACCCAGGTGGAAGAAACAACATTGCCCAGGCACGGTCTAAGCCCCTCACCTCGTCCCTGTGCTTTGGGGAGCCGGAGGGACACCCGAGGCCCACGGCCCTGAGACCCCTTTGCAAAAAGCCGGCTTCCCACGGAAACAGTTTTCCTGAGGTGCACACCCTAACAAGTGGTGGTGGCAAGGTAAAGCAAATGCCCTCCATTTCTCTGGAAGAAACCACAGTGCCCAGCCATGTTCTAAGCCCTCCCATCCTCCCTGGGCTTCTGGCAGCAGGAGTGAAAGGAGAGGAGCAGAGCACTGGGACGCGTTTGACAAAAACCGACTTCCCACGGGAAAGTCTTTCTCCACGTGCAGACATGCTCCCAGGTGCCTGTGGCAAGGGGAAGGAAATGCCATACACTGACCTGGAAGAGACCACAGGGCCCAGGCACAGTCTGAACCCTTCCCTCATCCCGGCGGTTTTGCTAGCAGGAGTTCAACCCCAACGAACACAGCCCAGAGACCCTGAGGCAAAAACGGCTTCCGACGAACAAGAGGTGCTTGACTGGAAATCCTATCCCAAGTGGGAGTAGCCAGGTCAACGAAATGCCACTCACCCAGGTGTAAGAAACAACATTGCCCAGGCACGGTCTAAGCCCCTCACCTCGTCCCTGTGCTTTGGGGAGCCGGCGGGACACCCGAGGCCCACGACCCTGAGACTCCTTTGCAAAAAGCCGGCTTCCCACGGGAACAGTTTTCCTGAGGTGCACACCCTATCCCAAGTGGTTGTGGCAAGGTAATGCAAATGCCCTCCACTTCTCTGGAAGAAACCACAGTGCCCAGCCATGTTCTAAGCCCTCCCATCCTCCCTGGGCTTCTGGCAGCAGGAGTGGAAAGAGAGGAGCAGGGCACTGGGACCCGTTTGAGAAAAACCGGCTTCCCACGGGAAAGTCTTTCTCCACGTGCAGACATGCTCTCAGGTGCCTGTGGCCAGGGGAAGGAAATGCCATACACTGACCTGGAAGAGACCACAGGGCCCAGGCACAGTCTGAACCCTTCCCTCATCCCGGCAGTTTTGCTAGCATGAGTTCAACCCCAACGAACACAGCCCGGAGTCCCTGAGGCAAAAACGGCTTCCGACGAACAAGAGGTGCTTGCTGTGGAAAACCTATCCCAAGTGGGTGTAGCCAGGTCAATAAAATGCCACACACCCAGGTGTAAGAAACAACATTGCCCAGGCACGGTCTAAGCCCCTCACCTCGTCCCTGTGCTTTGGGGAGCCGGAGGGACACCCGAGGCCCACGGCCCTGAGACCCCTTTGCAAAAAGCCGGCTTCCCACGGAAACAGTTTTCCTGAGGTGCAGACCCTATCCCAAGTGGTTGTGGCAAGGTAATGCAAATGCCCTCCACTTCTCTGGAAGAAACCACAGTGCCCAGCCATGTTCTAAGCCCTCCCATCCTCCCTGGGCTTCTGGCAGCAGGAGTGGAAAGAGAGGAGCAGGGCACTGGGACCCGTTTGACAAAAACCGGCTTCCCACGGGAAAGTCTTTCTCCACGTGCAGACATGCTCCCAGGTGCCTCTGGCTAGGGGAAGGAAATGCCAGACACTGAATTGGAAGAGACCACAGGGCCCAGGCACAGTCTGAACCCTTCCCTCATCCCGGCGGTTTTGCTAGCAGGAGTTCAACCCCAACGAACACAGCCCGGAGACCCTGAGGCAAAAACGGCTTCCGACGAACAAGAGGTGCTTGCTGTGGAAAACCTATCCCAAGTGGGGGTAGCAAGGTCAACAAAATGCCACACACCCAGGTGTAAGAAACAACATTGCCCAGGCACGGTCTAAGCCCCTCACCTCGTCCCTGTGCCTTGGGGAGCCGGAGGGAGAGCCGAGCCCCACGGTCCTGAGACCCCTTTGCAAAAAGCCGGCTTCCCACGGAAACAGTTTTCCTGAGGTGCAGACCCTATCCCAAGTGGTTGTGGCAAGGTAAAGCAAATGCCCTCCACCTCTCTGGAAAAAACCACAGTGCCCAGCCATGTTCTAAGCCCTCCCATCCTCCCTGGGGTTCTGGCAGCAGGAGTGAAAAGAGAGGAGCAGAGCACTGGGACCCGTTTGACAAAAACCGGCTTCCCATGGGAAAGTCTTTCTCCACGTGCAGACATGCTCCCAGGTGCCTGTGGCAAGGGGAAGGAAATGCCATACACTGACCTGGAAGAGACCACAGGGCCCAGGCACAGTCTGAACCCTTCCCTCATCCCGGCAGTTTTGCTAGCAGGAGTTCAACCCCAACGAACACAGCTCGGAGACCCTGAGGCAAAAACGGCTTCCGACGAACAAGAGGTGCTTGCTGTGGAAAACCTATCCCAAGTGGGGGTAGCCAGGTCAACAAAATGCCACACACCCAGGTGTAAGAAACAACATTGTCCAGGCACGGTCTAAGCCCCTCACCTCGTCCCTGTGCTTTGGGGAGCCGGAGGGACACCCGAGGCCCACGGCCCTGAGACCCCTTTGCAAAAAGCCGGCTTCCCACGGAAACAGTTTTCCTGAGGTGCACACCCTATACCAAGTGGTGGTGGCAAGGTAAAGCAAATGCCCTCCATTTCTCTGGAAGAAACCACAGTGCCCAGCCATGTTCTAAGCCCTCCCATCCTCCCTGGGCTTCTGGCAGCAGGAGTGAAAAGAGAGGAGCAGAGCACTGGGACGCGTTTGACAAAAACCGACTTCCCACGGGAAAGTCTTTCTCCACGTGCAGACATGCTCCCAGGTGCCTGTGGCAAGGGGAAGGAAATGCCATACACTGACCTGGAAGAGACCACAGGGCCCAGGCACAGACTGAACCCTTCCCTCATCCCGGCGGTTTTGCTAGCAGGAGTTCAACCCCAACGAACACAGCCCGGAGTCCCTGAGACAAAAACGGCTTCCGACGAACAAGAGGTGCTTGCTGTGGAAAACCTATCCCAAGTGGGGGTAGCCAGGTCAACAAAATGCCACACACACAGGTGTAAGAAACAACATTGCCCAGGCACGGTCTAAGCCCCTCACCTCGTCCCTGTGCTTTGGGGAGCCGGAGGGACACCCGAGGCCCACGACCCTCTGACCCCTTTGCAAAAAGCCGGCTTCCCACGGAAACAGTTTTCCTGAGGTACAGACCCTATCCCAAGTGGTTGTGGCAAGGTAAAGCAAATGCCCTCCACTTCTCTGGAAGAAACCACAGTGCCCAGCCATGTTCTAAGCCCTCCCATCCTCCCTGGGCTTCTGGCAGCAGGAGTGGAAAGAGAGGAGCAGGGCACTGGGACCCGTTTGACAAAAACCGGCTTCCCAAGGGAAAGTCTTTCTCCACTTGCAGACATGCTCCCAGGTGCCTGTGGCAAGGGGAAGGAAATGCCATACACTGACTTGGAAGAGACCACAGGGCCCAGGCACAGTCTGAACCCTTCCCTCATCCAGCGGTTTTGCTAGCAGGAGTTCAACCCCAACGAACACAGCCCAGAGACCCTGAGGAAAAAACGGCTTCCGACGAACAAGAGGTGCTTGACTGGAAAACCTATCCCAAGTGGGAGTAGCCAGGTCAACAAAATGCCACAAACCCAGGTGTAAGAAACAACATTGCCCAGGCACGGTCTAAGCCCCATACCTCATCCCTGTGCTTTGGGGAGCCGGAGGGACAGCCAAGCCCCTCGGCCCTGAGACCCCTTTGCAAAAAGCCGACTACCCACGGAAACAGTTTTCCTGAGGGGCAGACCCTATCCCAAGTGGTTGTGGCAAGGTAAAGCAAATGCCCTCCACTTCTCTGGAAGAAACCACAGTGCCCAGCCATGTTCTAAGCCCTCCCATCCTCCCTGGGCTTCTGGCAGCAGGAGTGGAAAGAGAGGAGCAGGGCACTGGGACCCGTTTGAGAAAAACCGGCTTCCCACGGGAAAGTCTTTCTCCACGTGCAGACATGCTCCCAGGTGCC
Source organism: Ursus americanus (assembly GCF_024610735.1). NCBI lineage: Eukaryota > Metazoa > Chordata > Mammalia > Carnivora > Ursidae > Ursus > Ursus americanus. Next base: position 4,145,639 of record NW_028273622.1, read on the forward strand.
TGTGGCAAGGGGAAGGAAATGCCAGACACTGAATTGGAAGAGACCACAGGGCCCAGGCACAGTCTGAACCCTTCCCTCATCCCGGCAGTTTTGCTAGCATGAGTTCAACCCCAACGAACACAGCCCGGAGTCCCTGAGGCAAAAACGGCTTCCGACGAACAAGAGGTGCTTGCTGTGGAAAACCTATCCCAAGTGGGGGTAGCCAGGTCAACAAAATGCCACACACCCAGATGTAAGAAACAACATTGCCCAGGCACGGTCTAAGCCCCTCACCTCGTCCCTGTGCATTGGGGAGCCGGAGGGACACCCGAGGTCCATGGCCCTGAGACCCCTTTGCAAAAAGCCTGCTTCCCACGGAAACAGTTTTCCAGAGGTGCAGACCCTATCCCAAGTGGTTGTGGCAAGGTAATGCAAATGCCCTCCACTTCTCTGGAAGAAACCACAGTGCCCAGCCATGTTCTAAGCCCTCCCATCCTCCCTGGGCTTCTGGCAGCAGGAGTGAAAAGAGAGGAGCAGAGCACTGGGACCCGTTTGACAAAAACCGGCTTCCCACGGGAAAGTCTTTCTCCACGTGCAGACATGCTCCCAGGTGCCTGTGGCAAGGGGAAGGAAATGCCATACACTGACATGGAAGAGACCACAGGGCCCAGGCACAGTCTGAACCCTTCCCTCATCCCGGCGGTTTTGCTAGCAGGAGTTCAACCCCAACGAACACAGTCCGGAGACCCTGAGGCAAAAAAGGCTTCCGACGAACAAGAGGTGCTTGCTGTGGAAAACCTATCCCAAGTGGGGGTAGCCAGGTCAACAAAATGCCACACACCCAGCTGTAAGAAACAACATTGCCCAGGCACGGTCTAAGCCCCTCACCTCGTCCCTGTGCCTTGGGGAGCCGGAGGGACACCCGAGGCCCACGACCCTCTGACCCCTTTGCAAAAAGCCGGCTTCCCACGGAAACAGTTTTCCTGAGGTACAGACCCTCTCCCAAGTGGTTGTGGCAAGGTAAAGCAAATGCCCTCCACTTCTCTGGAAGAAACCACAGTGCCCAGCCATGTTCTAAGCCCTCCCATCCTCCCTGGGCTTCTGGCAGCAGGAGTGAAACGAGAGGAGCAGGGCACTGGGACCCGTTTGACAAAAACCGGCTTCCCAAGGGAAAGTCTTTCTCCACGTGCAGACATGCTCCCAGGTGCCTGTGGCAAGGGGAAGGAAATGCCATACACTGACTTGGAAGAGACTACAGGGCCCAGGCACAGTCTGAACCCTTCCCTCATCCCGGCGGTTTTGCTACCAGGAGTTTAACCCCAACAAACACAGCCCGGAGACCCCTGGGGCAAAAACGGCTTCCGACGAACAAGAGGTGCTTGCTGTGGAAAACCTATCCCAAGTGGGAGTAGCCAGGTCAACGATATGCCACACACCCAGGTGTAACAAACAACATTGCCCAGGCACGATCTAAGCCACCCACCTCGTCCCTGAGCTTTGGGGAGCCGGAGGGAGAGCCGAGCCCCACGGTCCTGAGACCCCTTTGCAAAAAGCCGGCTTCCCACGGAAACAGTTTTCCTGAGGTGCACACCCTATCCCAAGTGGTTGTGGCAAGGTAAAGCAAATGCCCTCCACCTCTCTGGAAAAAACCACAGTGCCCAGCCATGTTCTAAGTCCTCCCATCCTCCCTGGGCTTCTGGCAGCAGGAGGGAAAAGAGAGGAGCAGAGCACTGGGACCCGTTTGAAAAAAACCGGCTTCCCACGGGAAAGTCCTCCACGTGCAGAAATTCTCACCAGTGCATGTGCAAGGTGAAAGAAATGCCATACACTGACCTGGAAGAGACCACAGGGCCCAGGCACAGTCTGAGCCCTTCCCTCATCCCGGAGTTTTTGCTAGCAGGAGTTCAACCCCAACGAACAGAGCCTGGAGACCCCCTGGGGCCCAAATGGCTTCCGACAAACAATATGCTCTTGCTGTGGAAAACCTATCCCAAGTGGGGGTAGCCAGGTCAACAAAATGCCACACACCCAGGTGGATGAAACAACATTGCCCAGGCATGGTCTAAGCCCCTCACCTCGTCCCTGTGCTTTGGGGATCTGGAGGGACCCCCGAAGCCCACGGCCCTGAGGCCCGTTGGGCAGAAAGCCGGCTTCCCAAGGAAACAGCTTTCCTGAGGTGCGGACCCTATCCCAAGGGGTGGTGGCAAGGGAAAGCAAATGCCATCCCCTTCTCTGGAAGAAACCCCAGTGCCCAGCCATGTTCTAAGCCCTCCCCTCCTCACTGGGCTTCTGGCAGCAGGAGAGAAAAGAGAGGAGAACAGCACTGGGACTCTTTGACAGAAACCGGCTTCCAACGAGGAAGTCCTTCTCCACGTGCAGACATGCTTCCCAGTGCCTGTGGCAAGGTGAAGGAAATGCCATACACTGACCTGGAAGAGACCACAGGGCCCAGGCACAGTCTGAACCCTTCCCTCATCCCGGCAGTTTTGCTATCAGGAGTTCAACCCCAACGAACACAGCTCGGAGAGCCTGAGGCAAAAACGGCTTCCGACGAACAAGAAGTACTTGTTGTGGAAAACCTATCCCAAGTGGGGGTAGCCAGGTCAACAAAATGCCACACACCCAGGTTTAAGAAACATCATTGCCCAGGCACGGTCTAAGCCCCTCACCTCGTCCCTGTGCTTTGGGGAGCCGGAGGGACACCCGAGGCCCATGGCCCTGAGACCCCTTTGCAAAAAGCCGGATTCCCACGGAAAAAGTTTTCCTGAGGTGCACACCCTATCCCAAGTGGTTGTGGCAAGGTAATGCAAATGCCCTCCACTTCTCTGGAAGAAACCACAGTGCCCAGCCATGTTCTAAGCCCTCCCATCCTCCCTGGGCTTCTGGCAGCAGGAGTGAAAGAGAGGAGCAGAGCACTGGGACCCATTTGACAAAAACCCGCTTCCCACGGGAAAGTCTTTCTCCACGTGCAGACATGCTCCCAGGTGCCTGTGGCAAGGGGAAGGAAATGCATTACACTGACATGGAAGAGACCACAGGGCCCAGGCACAGTCTGAGCCCTTCTCTCATCCCGGCGGTTTTGCTAGCAGGAGGTCAACCCCAACGAACACAGCCCGGAGACCCCTGGGGCAAAAACGGCTTCTGACGAACAATACGTGCTTGCTGTGGAAAACCTATCCCAAGTGGGGTAGCCAGGTCAACAAAATGCCAAACACCCAGGTGTAAGAAACAACATTGCCCAGGCATGGTCTAAGCCCCTCACCTCATCCCCGTGCTTTGAGGAGCCGGAGGGACACCCGATCCCCACGGCTCTGAGACCCCTTTGCAAAAAGCCGGCTTCCCACGGAAACAGTTTTCCTGAGGTGCAGACCCTATCCCAAGTGGTTGTGGCAAGGTAAAGCAAATGCCCTCCACTTCTCTGGAAGAAACCACAGTGCCCAGCCATGTTCTAAGCCCTCCCATCCTCCCTGGGCTTCTAGCAACAGGAGTGAAAAGAGAGGAGGACAGCACTGGGACGCTTTGACAGAAACCGGCTTCCATGAGGAAGTCCTTCTCCACGTGCAGACATGCTCCCCAGTGCCTGTGGCAAGATGAAGGAAATACCATACACTGACCTGGAAGAGACCACAGGGCCCAGGCACAGTCTGAGCCCTTCCCTCATCCCGGCGGTTTTGCTAGCAGGAGTTCCACCACAACGAACACAGCCCGGAGACCCCCTGGGGCCCAAAGGGCTTCCGACGAATAATATGCTCTTGCTGTGGAAAACCTATCCCAAGAGGGGGTAGCCAGGTCAACAAAATGCCACACACCCAGGTGGAAGAGACAACTAGGCCCAGGCATGGTCTAACCCCTCACGTCCTCTCTGTGTTTTGAGGAGCCGGAGGCTCCCCCGAATCCCACGGCCCTGAGGCCCGTTTGGCAGAAAGCCGGCCTCCCACGGAAAGAGCTTTCCTGAGGTGCAGACCCTATCCCAAGGGGTGGTGGCAAGGTAAAGCAAATGCCCTCCACTTCTCTGGAAGAAACCACAGTGCCCAGCCATGTTCCAAGCCCTCCCATCCTCCCTGGGCTTCTGGCAGCAGGAGTGAAAAGAGAGGAGCAGAGCACTGGGACCCGTTTGACAAAAACCGGCTTCCCATGGGAAAGTCTTTCTCCACGTGCAGACATGCTCCCAGGTGCCTGTGGCAAGGGGAAGGAAATGCCATACACTGACCTGGAAGAGACCACAGGGCCCAGGCACAGTCTGAACCCTTCCCTCATCCCGGCAGTTTTGCTAGCAGGAGTTCAACCCCAACGAACACAGCTCGGAGACCCTGAGGCAAAAACGGCTTCCGACGAACAAGAGGTGCTTGCTGTGGAAAACCTATCCCAAGTGGGGGTAGCCAGGTCAACAAAATGCCACACACCCAGGTGTAAGAAACAACATTGTCCAGGCACGGTCTAAGCCCCTCACCTCGTCCCTGTGCTTTGGGGAGCCGGAGGGACACCCGAGGCCCACGGCCCTGAGACCCCTTTGCAAAAAGCCGGCTTCCCACGGAAACAGTTTTCCTGAGGTGCACACCCTATACCAAGTGGTGGTGGCAAGGTAAAGCAAATGCCCTCCATTTCTCTGGAAGAAACCACAGTGCCCAGCCATGTTCTAAGCCCTCCCATCCTCCCTGGGCTTCTGGCAGCAGGAGTGAAAAGAGAGGAGCAGAGCACTGGGACGCGTTTGACAAAAACCGACTTCCCACGGGAAAGTCTTTCTCCACGTGCAGACATGCTCCCAGGTGCCTGTGGCAAGGGGAAGGAAATGCCATACACTGACCTGGAAGAGACCACAGGGCCCAGGCACAGACTGAACCCTTCCCTCATCCCGGCGGTTTTGCTAGCAGGAGTTCAACCCCAACGAACACAGCCCGGAGTCCCTGAGACAAAAACGGCTTCCGACGAACAAGAGGTGCTTGCTGTGGAAAACCTATCCCAAGTGGGGGTAGCCAGGTCAACAAAATGCCACACACACAGGTGTAAGAAACAACATTGCCCAGGCACGGTCTAAGCCCCTCACCTCGTCCCTGTGCTTTGGGGAGCCGGAGGGACACCCGAGGCCCACGACCCTCTGACCCCTTTGCAAAAAGCCGGCTTCCCACGGAAACAGTTTTCCTGAGGTACAGACCCTATCCCAAGTGGTTGTGGCAAGGTAAAGCAAATGCCCTCCACTTCTCTGGAAGAAACCACAGTGCCCAGCCATGTTCTAAGCCCTCCCATCCTCCCTGGGCTTCTGGCAGCAGGAGTGGAAAGAGAGGAGCAGGGCACTGGGACCCGTTTGACAAAAACCGGCTTCCCAAGGGAAAGTCTTTCTCCACTTGCAGACATGCTCCCAGGTGCCTGTGGCAAGGGGAAGGAAATGCCATACACTGACTTGGAAGAGACCACAGGGCCCAGGCACAGTCTGAACCCTTCCCTCATCCAGCGGTTTTGCTAGCAGGAGTTCAACCCCAACGAACACAGCCCAGAGACCCTGAGGAAAAAACGGCTTCCGACGAACAAGAGGTGCTTGACTGGAAAACCTATCCCAAGTGGGAGTAGCCAGGTCAACAAAATGCCACAAACCCAGGTGTAAGAAACAACATTGCCCAGGCACGGTCTAAGCCCCATACCTCATCCCTGTGCTTTGGGGAGCCGGAGGGACAGCCAAGCCCCTCGGCCCTGAGACCCCTTTGCAAAAAGCCGACTACCCACGGAAACAGTTTTCCTGAGGGGCAGACCCTATCCCAAGTGGTTGTGGCAAGGTAAAGCAAATGCCCTCCACTTCTCTGGAAGAAACCACAGTGCCCAGCCATGTTCTAAGCCCTCCCATCCTCCCTGGGCTTCTGGCAGCAGGAGTGGAAAGAGAGGAGCAGGGCACTGGGACCCGTTTGAGAAAAACCGGCTTCCCACGGGAAAGTCTTTCTCCACGTGCAGACATGCTCCCAGGTGCCTGTGGCAAGGGGAAGGAAATGCCAGACACTGAATTGGAAGAGACCACAGGGCCCAGGCACAGTCTGAACCCTTCCCTCATCCCGGCAGTTTTGCTAGCATGAGTTCAACCCCAACGAACACAGCCCGGAGTCCCTGAGGCAAAAACGGCTTCCGACGAACAAGAGGTGCTTGCTGTGGAAAACCTATCCCAAGTGGGGGTAGCCAGGTCAACAAAATGCCACACACCCAGATGTAAGAAACAACATTGCCCAGGCACGGTCTAAGCCCCTCACCTCGTCCCTGTGCATTGGGGAGCCGGAGGGACACCCGAGGTCCATGGCCCTGAGACCCCTTTGCAAAAAGCCTGCTTCCCACGGAAACAGTTTTCCAGAGGTGCAGACCCTATCCCAAGTGGTTGTGGCAAGGTAATGCAAATGCCCTCCACTTCTCTGGAAGAAACCACAGTGCCCAGCCATGTTCTAAGCCCTCCCATCCTCCCTGGGCTTCTGGCAGCAGGAGTGAAAAGAGAGGAGCAGAGCACTGGGACCCGTTTGACAAAAACCGGCTTCCCACGGGAAAGTCTTTCTCCACGTGCAGACATGCTCCCAGGTGCCTGTGGCAAGGGGAAGGAAATGCCATACACTGACATGGAAGAGACCACAGGGCCCAGGCACAGTCTGAACCCTTCCCTCATCCCGGCGGTTTTGCTAGCAGGAGTTCAACCCCAACGAACACAGTCCGGAGACCCTGAGGCAAAAAAGGCTTCCGACGAACAAGAGGTGCTTGCTGTGGAAAACCTATCCCAAGTGGGGGTAGCCAGGTCAACAAAATGCCACACACCCAGCTGTAAGAAACAACATTGCCCAGGCACGGTCTAAGCCCCTCACCTCGTCCCTGTGCCTTGGGGAGCCGGAGGGACACCCGAGGCCCACGACCCTCTGACCCCTTTGCAAAAAGCCGGCTTCCCACGGAAACAGTTTTCCTGAGGTACAGACCCTCTCCCAAGTGGTTGTGGCAAGGTAAAGCAAATGCCCTCCACTTCTCTGGAAGAAACCACAGTGCCCAGCCATGTTCTAAGCCCTCCCATCCTCCCTGGGCTTCTGGCAGCAGGAGTGAAACGAGAGGAGCAGGGCACTGGGACCCGTTTGACAAAAACCGGCTTCCCAAGGGAAAGTCTTTCTCCACGTGCAGACATGCTCCCAGGTGCCTGTGGCAAGGGGAAGGAAATGCCATACACTGACTTGGAAGAGACTACAGGGCCCAGGCACAGTCTGAACCCTTCCCTCATCCCGGCGGTTTTGCTACCAGGAGTTTAACCCCAACAAACACAGCCCGGAGACCCCTGGGGCAAAAACGGCTTCCGACGAACAAGAGGTGCTTGCTGTGGAAAACCTATCCCAAGTGGGAGTAGCCAGGTCAACGATATGCCACACACCCAGGTGTAACAAACAACATTGCCCAGGCACGATCTAAGCCACCCACCTCGTCCCTGAGCTTTGGGGAGCCGGAGGGAGAGCCGAGCCCCACGGTCCTGAGACCCCTTTGCAAAAAGCCGGCTTCCCACGGAAACAGTTTTCCTGAGGTGCACACCCTATCCCAAGTGGTTGTGGCAAGGTAAAGCAAATGCCCTCCACCTCTCTGGAAAAAACCACAGTGCCCAGCCATGTTCTAAGTCCTCCCATCCTCCCTGGGCTTCTGGCAGCAGGAGGGAAAAGAGAGGAGCAGAGCACTGGGACCCGTTTGAAAAAAACCGGCTTCCCACGGGAAAGTCCTCCACGTGCAGAAATTCTCACCAGTGCATGTGCAAGGTGAAAGAAATGCCATACACTGACCTGGAAGAGACCACAGGGCCCAGGCACAGTCTGAGCCCTTCCCTCATCCCGGAGTTTTTGCTAGCAGGAGTTCAACCCCAACGAACAGAGCCTGGAGACCCCCTGGGGCCCAAATGGCTTCCGACAAACAATATGCTCTTGCTGTGGAAAACCTATCCCAAGTGGGGGTAGCCAGGTCAACAAAATGCCACACACCCAGGTGGATGAAACAACATTGCCCAGGCATGGTCTAAGCCCCTCACCTCGTCCCTGTGCTTTGGGGATCTGGAGGGACCCCCGAAGCCCACGGCCCTGAGGCCCGTTGGGCAGAAAGCCGGCTTCCCAAGGAAACAGCTTTCCTGAGGTGCGGACCCTATCCCAAGGGGTGGTGGCAAGGGAAAGCAAATGCCATCCCCTTCTCTGGAAGAAACCCCAGTGCCCAGCCATGTTCTAAGCCCTCCCCTCCTCACTGGGCTTCTGGCAGCAGGAGAGAAAAGAGAGGAGAACAGCACTGGGACTCTTTGACAGAAACCGGCTTCCAACGAGGAAGTCCTTCTCCACGTGCAGACATGCTTCCCAGTGCCTGTGGCAAGGTGAAGGAAATGCCATACACTGACCTGGAAGAGACCACAGGGCCCAGGCACAGTCTGAACCCTTCCCTCATCCCGGCAGTTTTGCTATCAGGAGTTCAACCCCAACGAACACAGCTCGGAGAGCCTGAGGCAAAAACGGCTTCCGACGAACAAGAAGTACTTGTTGTGGAAAACCTATCCCAAGTGGGGGTAGCCAGGTCAACAAAATGCCACACACCCAGGTTTAAGAAACATCATTGCCCAGGCACGGTCTAAGCCCCTCACCTCGTCCCTGTGCTTTGGGGAGCCGGAGGGACACCCGAGGCCCATGGCCCTGAGACCCCTTTGCAAAAAGCCGGATTCCCACGGAAAAAGTTTTCCTGAGGTGCACACCCTATCCCAAGTGGTTGTGGCAAGGTAATGCAAATGCCCTCCACTTCTCTGGAAGAAACCACAGTGCCCAGCCATGTTCTAAGCCCTCCCATCCTCCCTGGGCTTCTGGCAGCAGGAGTGAAAGAGAGGAGCAGAGCACTGGGACCCATTTGACAAAAACCCGCTTCCCACGGGAAAGTCTTTCTCCACGTGCAGACATGCTCCCAGGTGCCTGTGGCAAGGGGAAGGAAATGCATTACACTGACATGGAAGAGACCACAGGGCCCAGGCACAGTCTGAGCCCTTCTCTCATCCCGGCGGTTTTGCTAGCAGGAGGTCAACCCCAACGAACACAGCCCGGAGACCCCTGGGGCAAAAACGGCTTCTGACGAACAATACGTGCTTGCTGTGGAAAACCTATCCCAAGTGGGGTAGCCAGGTCAACAAAATGCCAAACACCCAGGTGTAAGAAACAACATTGCCCAGGCATGGTCTAAGCCCCTCACCTCATCCCCGTGCTTTGAGGAGCCGGAGGGACACCCGATCCCCACGGCTCTGAGACCCCTTTGCAAAAAGCCGGCTTCCCACGGAAACAGTTTTCCTGAGGTGCAGACCCTATCCCAAGTGGTTGTGGCAAGGTAAAGCAAATGCCCTCCACTTCTCTGGAAGAAACCACAGTGCCCAGCCATGTTCTAAGCCCTCCCATCCTCCCTGGGCTTCTAGCAACAGGAGTGAAAAGAGAGGAGGACAGCACTGGGACGCTTTGACAGAAACCGGCTTCCATGAGGAAGTCCTTCTCCACGTGCAGACATGCTCCCCAGTGCCTGTGGCAAGATGAAGGAAATACCATACACTGACCTGGAAGAGACCACAGGGCCCAGGCACAGTCTGAGCCCTTCCCTCATCCCGGCGGTTTTGCTAGCAGGAGTTCCACCACAACGAACACAGCCCGGAGACCCCCTGGGGCCCAAAGGGCTTCCGACGAATAATATGCTCTTGCTGTGGAAAACCTATCCCAAGAGGGGGTAGCCAGGTCAACAAAATGCCACACACCCAGGTGGAAGAGACAACTAGGCCCAGGCATGGTCTAACCCCTCACGTCCTCTCTGTGTTTTGAGGAGCCGGAGGCTCCCCCGAAGCCCACGGCCCTGAGGCCCGTTTGGCAGAAAGCCGGCCTCCCACGGAAAGAGCTTTCCTGAGGTGCAGACCCTATCCCAAGGGGTGGTGGCAAGGTAAAGCAAATGCCCTCCACTTCTCTGGAAGAAACCACAGTGCCCAGCCATGTTCCAAGCCCTCCCATCCTCCCTGGGCTTCTGGCAGCAGGAGTGAAAAGAGAGGAGCAGAGCACTGGGACCCGTTTGACAAAACCCGGCTTCCCACGGGAAAGTCTTTCTCCACGTGCAGAATGCTCCCAGGTGCCTGTGGCAAGGGGAAGGAAATGCCATACACTGACCTGGAAGAGACCACAGGGCCCAGGCACAGTCTGAACCCTTCCCTCATCCCCGCAGTTTTGCTAGCATGAATTCAACCCCAACGAACACAGCCCGGAGTCCCTGAGGCAAAAACGGCTTCCGACGAAAAAGAGGTGCTTGCTGTGGAAAACCTATCCCAAGTGGGGGTAGCCAGGTCAACAAAATGCCACACACCCAGGTGTAAGAAACAACATTGCCCAGGCACGGTCTAAGCTCCTCACCTCGTCCCTGTGCTTTGGGGAGCCGGAGGGACACCCGAGGCCCACGGCCCTGAGACCCCTTTGCAAAAAGCCGGCTTCCCACCGAAACAGTTTTCCTTAGGTACACACACTATCCCAAGTGGTTGTGGCAAGGTAAAGCAAATGCCCTCCACTTCTCTGGAAAAAACCACAGTGCCTAGCCATGTTCTAAGCCCTCCCATCCTCCCTGGGCTTCTGTCAGCAGGAGTGAAAAGAGAGGAGCAGAGCACTGGGACCCGTTTGACAAAAACCGGCTTCCCCCGGGAAAGTCTTTCTCCACGTGCAGACATGCTCCCAGGTGCCTGTGGCAAGGGGAAGGAAATGCCATACACTGACCTGGAAGAGACCACAGGGCCCAGGCACAGTCTGAACCCTTCCCTCATCCCGGCGGTTTTGCTAGCAGGAGTTCAACCCAAACGAACACAGCCCGGAGACCCTGAGGCAAAAACGGCTTCCGACGAACAAGAGGTGCTTGACTGGAAAACCTATCCCAAGTGGGGGTAGCCAGGTCAACAAAATGCCACACACCCAGGTGTAAGAAATAACATTGCCGAGGCATGGTCTAAGCCCCTCTCCCTGTCCCTGTGCTTTGGGGAGCCGGAGGGAAAGCCGATCCCCACGGCACTGAGAACACTTTGCAAAAAGCCGGCTTCCCACGGAAAGAGTTTTCCTGAGGTGCAGACCGTATCCCAAGTGGTTGTGGAAAGGTGAAGCAAATGCCCTCCACTTCTCTGGAAGAAACCACAGTGCCCAGCCATGTTCTAAGCCCTCCCATCCTCCCTGGGCTTCTGGCAGCAGGAGTGGAAAGAGAGGAGCAGGGCACTGGGACGCGTTTGACAAAAACCGGCTTCCCACGGGAAAGTCTTTCTCCACGTGCAGACATGCTCTCAGTTGCCTGTGGCAAGGGGAAGGAAATGCCAAACACTGACCTGGAAGAGACCACAGGGCCCAGGCACAGTCTGAACCCTTCCCTCATCCCGGCAGTTTTGCTAGCATGAGTTCAACCAAAACGAACACAGCCCGGAGTCCCTGAGGCAAAAACGGCTTCCGACGAACAAGAGGTGCTTGACTGGAAAACCTATCCCAAGTGGGAGTAGCCAGGTCAACAAAATGCCACAAACCCAGGTGTAAGAAACAACATTGCCCAGGCACGGTCTAAGCCCCATACCTCATCCCTGTGCTTTGGGGAGCCGGAGGGACAGCCAAGCCCCTCGGCTCTGAGACCCCTTTGCAAAAAGCCGACTACCCACGGAAACAGTTTTCCTGAGGGGCAGACCCTATCCCAAGTGGTTGTGGCAAGGTAAAGCAAATGCCCTCCACTTCTCTGGAAGAAACCACAGTGCCCAGCCATGTTCTAAGCCCTCCCATCCTCCCTGGGCTTCTGGCAGCAGGAGTGGAAAGAGAGGAGCAGGGCACTGGGACCCGTTTGAGAAAAACCGGCTTCCCACGGGAAAGTCTTTCTCCACGTGCAGACATGCTCCCAGGTGCCTGTGGCAAGGGGAAGGAAATGCCAGACACTGAATTGGAAGAGACCACAGGGCCCAGGCACAGTCTGAACCCTTCCCTCATCCCGGCAGTTTTGCTAGCATGAGTTCAACCCCAACGAACACAGCCCGGAGTCCCTGAGGCAAAAACGGCTTCCGACGAACAAGAGGTGCTTGCTGTGGAAAACCTATCCCAAGTGGGTGTAGCCAGGTCAACAAAATGCCACACACCCAGATGTAAGAAACAACATTGCCCAGGCACGGTCTAAGCCCCTCACCTCGTCCCTGTGCATTGGGGAGCCGGAGGGACACCCGAGGTCCATGGCCCTGAGACCCCTTTGCAAAAAGCCTGCTTCCCACGGAAACAGTTTTCCAGAGGTGCAGACCCTATCCCAAGTGGTTGTGGCAAGGTAATGCAAATGCCCTCCACTTCTCTGGAAGAAACCACAGTGCCCAGCCATGTTCTAAGCCCTCCCATCCTCCCTGGCCTTCTGGCAGCAGGAGTGAAAAGAGAGGAGCAGAGCACTGGGACCCGTTTGACAAAAACCGGCTTCCCACGGGAAAGTCTTTCTCCACGTGCAGACATGCTCCCAGGTGCCTGTGGCAAGGGGAAGGAAATGCCATACACTGACATGGAAGAGACCACAGGGCCCAGGCACAGTCTGAACCCTTCCCTCATCCCGGCGGTTTTGCTAGCAGGAGTTCAACCCCAACGAACACAGCCCGGAGACCCTGAGGCAAAAACGGCTTCCGACGAACAAGAGGTGCTTGCTGTGGAAAACCTATCCCAAGTGGGGGTAGCCAGGTCAACAAAATGCCACACACCCAGGTGTAAGAAACAACATTGCCCAGGCACGGTCTAAGCCCCTCACCTCGTCCCTGTGCCTTGGGGAGCCGGAGGGAGAGCCGAGCCCCACGGTCCTGAGACCCCTTTGCAAAAAGCCGGCTTCCCACGGAAACAGTTTTCCTGAGGTGCAGACCCTATCCCAAGTGGTTGTGGCAAGGTAAAGCAAATGCCCTCCACTTCTCTGGAAGAAACCACAGTGCCCAGCCATGTTCTAAGCCCTCCCATCCTCCCTGGGCTTCTGGCAGCAGGAGTGGAAAGAGAGGAGCAGGGCACTGGGACCCGTTTGAGAAAAACCGGCTTCCCACGGGAAAGTCTTTCTCCACGTGCAGACATGCTCCCAGGTGCCTGTGGCAAGGGGAAGGAAATGCCATACACTGAACTGGAAGAGACCACAGGGCCCAGGCACAGTCTGAACCCTTCCCTCATCCCGGCAGTTTTGCTAGCATGAGTTCAACCCCAACGAACACAGCCCGGAGTCCCTGAGGCAAAAACGGCTTCCGACGAACAAGAGGTGCTTGCTGTGGAAAACCTATCCCAAGTGGGTGTAGCCAGGTCAACAAAATGCCACACACCCAGGTGTAAGAAACAACATTGCCCAGGCACGGTCTAAGCCCCTCACCTCGTCCCTGTGCTTTGGGGAGCCGGCGGGACACCCGAGGCCCACGACCCTGAGACTCCTTTGCAAAAAGCCGGCTTCCCACGGGAACAGTTTTCCTGAGGTGCACACGCTATCCCAAGTGGTTGTGGCAAGGTAATACAAATGCCCTCCACTTCTCTGGAAGAAACCACAGTGCCCAGCCATGTTCTAAGCCCTCCCATCCTCCCTGGGCTTCTGGCAGCAGGAGTGGAAAGAGAGGAGCAGGGCACTGGGACCCGTTTGAGAAAAACCGGCTTCCCACGGGAAATTCTTTCTCCACGTGCAGACATGCTCTCAGGTGCCTGTGGCAAGGGGAAGGAAATGCCATACACTGACCTGGAAGAGACCACAGGACCCAGGCATAGTCTGAACCCTTCCCTCATCCCGGCAGTTTTGCTAGCATGAGTTCAACCCCAACGAACACAGCCCGGAGTCCCTGAGGCAAAAACGGCTTCCGACGAACAAGAGGTGCTTGCTGTGGAAAACCTATCCCAAGTGGGTGTAGCCAGGTCAATAAAATGCCACACACCCAGGTGTAAGAAACAACATTGCCCAGGCACGGTCTAAGCCCCTCACCTCGTCCCTGTGCTTTGGGGAGCCGGAGGGACACCCGAGGCCCACGGCCCTGAGACCCCTTTGCAAAAAGCCGGCTTCCCACGGAAACAGTTTTCCTGAGGTGCAGACCCTATCCCAAGTGGTTGTGGCAAGGTAATGCAAATGCCCTGCACTTCTCTGGAAGAAACCACAGTGCCCAGCCATGTTCTAAGCCCTCCCATCCTCCCTGGGCTTCTGGCAGCAGGAGTGAAAAGAGAGGAGCAGAGCACTGGGACCCGTTTGACAAAAACCGGCTTCCCCCGGGAAAGTCTTTCTCCACGTGCAGACTAGCTCCCAGGTGCCTGGGGCAAGGGGAAGGAAATGCCATACACTGACCTGGAAGAGACCACAGGGCCCAGGCACAGTCTGAACCCTTCCCTCATCCCGGCGGTTTTGCTAGCAGGAGTTCAACCCAAACGAACACAGCCCGGAGTCCCCTGGGGCAAAAACGGCTTCCGACGAACAAGAGGTGCTTGCTGTGGAAAACCTATCCCAAGTGGGAGTAGCCAGGTCAACGAAATGCCACACACCCAGGTGTAAGAAACAACATTGCCTAGGCACGGTCTAAGCTCCTCACCTCGTCCCTGTGCTTTGGGGAGCCGGAGGGACACCCGAGGCCCACGGCCCTGAGACCCCTTTGCAAAAAGCCGGCTTCCCACAGAAACAGTTTTCCTGTGGTGCAGACCCTATCCCAAGTGGTTGTGGCAAGGTAATGCAAATGCCCTTCACTTCTCTGGAAGAAACCACAGTGCCCAGCCATGTTCTAAGCCCTCCCATCCTCCCTGGGCTTCTGGCAGCAGGAGTGGTAAGAGAGGAGCAGGGCACTGGGACCCGTTTGAGAAAAACCGGCTTCCCAAGGGAAAGTCTTTCTCCACGTGCAGACATGCTCTCAGGTGCCTGTGGCAAGGGGAAGGAAATGCCATACACTGACCTGGAAGAGACCACAGGACCCAGGCATAGTCTGAACCCTTCCCTCATCCCGGCAGTTTTGCTAGCATGAGTTCAACCCCAACGAACACAGCCCGGAGTCCCTGAGGCAAAAACGGCTTCCGACGAACAAGAGGTGCTTGCTGTGGAAAACCTATCCCAAGTGGGTGTAGCCAGGTCAATAAAATGCCACACACCCAGGTGTAAGAAACAACATTGCCCAGGCACGGTCTAAGCCCCTCACCTCGTCCCTGTGCTTTGGGGAGCCGGAGGGACACCCGAGGCCCACGGCCCTGAGACCCCTTTGCAAAAAGCCGGCTTCCCACCGAAACAGTTTTCCTTAGGTACACACACTATCCCAAGTGGTTGTGGCAAGGTAAAGCAAATGCCCTCCACTTCTCTGGAAAAAACCACAGTGCCTAGCCATGTTCTAAGCCCTCCCATCCTCTCTGTACTTCTGGCAGCAGGAGTGAAAAGACAGGAGCAGAGCACTGGGACCCGTTTGACAAAAACCGGCTTCCCCCGGGAAAGTCTTTCTCCACGTGCAGACTAGCTCCCAGGTGCCTGGGGCAAGGGGAAGGAAATGCCATACACTGACCTGGAAGAGACCACAGGGCCCAGGCACAGTCTGAACCCTTCCCTCATCCCGGCGGTTTTGCTAGCAGGAGTTCGACCCAAACGAACACAGCCCGGAGACCCTGAGGCAAAAACGGCTTCCGACGAACAAGAGGTGCTTGACTGGAAAACCTATCCCAAGTGGGGGTAGCCAGGTCAACAAAATGCCACACACCCAGGTGTAAGAAATAACATTGCCCAGGCATGGTCTAAGCCCCTCACCCTGTCCCTGTGCTTTGGGGAGCCGGAGGGAAAGCCGATCCCCACGGCCCTGAGAACACTTTGCAAAAAGCCGGCTTCCCACCGAAAGAGTTTTCCTGAGGTGCAGACCGTATCCCAAGTGGTTGTGGCAAGGTAAAGCAAATGCCCTCCACTTCTCTGGAAGAAACCACAGTGCCCAGCCATGTTCTAAGCCCTCCCATCCTCCCTGGGCTTCTGGCAGCAGGAGTGGAAAGAGAGGAGCAGGGCACTGGGACCCGTTTGAGAAAAACCGGCTTCCCACGGGAAAGTCTTTCTCCACGTGCAGACATGCTCTCAGGTGCCTGTGGCAAGGGGAAGGAAATGCCATACACTGACCTGGAAGAGACCACAGGGCCCAGGCACAGTCTGAACCCTTCCCTCATCCCGGCAGTTTTGCTAGCATGAGTTCAACCCCAACGAACACAGCCCGGAGTCCCTGAGGCAAAAACGGCTTCCGACGAACAAGAGGTGCTTGCTGTGGAAAACCTATCCCAAGTGGGTGTAGCCAGGTCAATAAAATGCCACACACCCAGGTGTAAGAAACAACATTGCCCAGGCACGGTCTAAGCTCCTCACCTCGTCCCTGTGCTTTGGGGAGCCGGAGGGACACCCGAGGCCCACGGCCCTGAGACCCCTTTGCAAAAAGCCGGCTTCCCACAGAAACAGTTTTCCTGAGGTGCAGACCCTATCCCAAGTGGTTGTGGCAAGGTAATGCAAATGCCCTCCACTTCTCTGGAAGAAACCACAGTGCCCAGCCATGTTCTAAGCCCTCCCATCCTCCCTGGGCTTCTGGCAGCAGGAGTGAAAAGAGAGGAGCAGAGCACTGGGACCCGTTTGACAAAAACCGGCTTCCCACGGGAAAGTCTTTCTCCACGTGCAGACATGCTCCCAGGTGCCTGTGGCAAGGGGAAGGAAATGCCATACAATGACCTGGAAGAGACCACAGGGCCCAGGCACAGTCTGAACCCTTCCCTCATCCGGCAGTTTTGCTAGCAGGAGTTCAACCCCAACGAACACAGCCCAGAGACCCTGAGGCAAAAACGGCTTCCGACGAACAAGAGGTGCTTGACTGGAAAACCTATCTCAAGTGGGGGTAGCCAGGTCAACAAAATGCCACACACCCAGGTGTAAGAAACAACATTGCCCAGGCACGGTCTAAGCCCCACACGTCGTCCCTGTGCTTTGGGGAGCCGGAGGGACAGCCAAGCCCCTCGGCCCTGAGACCCCTTTGCAAAAAGCCGTCTTCCCACGGAAACAGTTTTCCTGAGGTGCAGACCCTATCCCAAGTGGTTGTGGCAAGGTAAAGCAAATGCCCTCCACTTCTCTGGAAGAAACCACAGTGCCCAGCCATGTTCTAAGCCCTCCCATCCTCCCTGGGCTTCTGGCAGCAGGAGTGGAAAGAGAGGAGCAGGGCACTGGGACCCGTTTGAGAAAAACCGGCTTCCCAAGGGAAAGTCTTTGTCCACGTGCAGACATGCTCCCAGGTGCCTGTGGCAAGGGGAAGGAAATGCCATACACTGAACTGGAAGAGACCACAGGGCCCAGGCACAGTCTGAACCCTTCCCTCATCCCGGCAGTTTTGCTAGCATGAGTTCAACCCCAACGAACACAGCCCGGAGTCCCTGAGGCAAAAACGGCTTCCGACGAACAAGAGGTGCTTGCTGTGGAAAACCTATCCCAAGTGGGTGTAGCCAGGTCAACAAAATGCCACACACCCAGGTGTAAGAAACAACATTGCCCAGGCACGGTCTAAGCCCCTCACCTCGTCCCTGTGCTTTGGGGAGCCGGAGGGACACCCGAGGCCCACGGCCCTGAGACCCCTTTGCAAAAAGCCGGCTTCCCACGGAAACAGTTTTCCTGAGGTGCACACCCTATTCCAAGTGGTTGTGGCAAGGTAAAGCAAATGCCCCCCACTTCTCTGGAAGAAACCACAGTGCCCAGCCATGTTCCAAGCCCTCCTATCCTCCCTGGGCTTCTGGCAGCAGGAGTGAAAAGAGAGGAGCAGAGCACTGGGACCCGTTTGACAAAAACCGGCTTCCCACGGGAAAGTCTTTCTCCACGTGCAGACATGCTCCCAGGTGCCTGTGGCAAGGGGAAGGAAATGCCATACACTGACCTGGAAGAGACCACAGGGCCCAGGCACAGTCTGAACCCTTCCCTCATCCCGGCAGTTTTGCTAGCATGAGTTCAACCCCAACGAACACAGCCCGGAGACCCTGAGGCAAAAACGGCTTCCGACGAAAAAGAGGTACTTGCTGTGGAAAACCTATCCCAAGTGGGGGTAGCCAGGTCAACAAAATGCCACACACCCAGGTGTAAGAAATAACATTGCCCAGGCATGGTCTAAGCCCCTCACCCTGTCCCTGTGCTTTGGGGACCGGAGGGAAAGCCGATCCCCACGGCCCTGAGAACACTTTGCCAAAAGCCGGCTTCCCACGGAAAGAGTTTTCCTGAGGTGCAGAACGTATCCCAAGTGGTTGTGGCAAGGTAAAGCAAATGCCCTCCACTTCTCTGGGAGAAACCACAGTGCCCAGCCATGTTCTAAGCCCTCCCATCCTCCCTGGGCTTCTGGCAGCAGGAGTGAAAAGAGAGGAGCAGGGCACTGGGACCCGTTTGACAAAAACCGGCTTCCCACGGGAAAGTCTTTCTCCACGTGCAGACATGCTCCCAGGTGCCTGTGGCAAGGGGAAGGAAATGACATACACTGACCTGGAAGAGACCACAGGGCCCAGGCTCAGTCTGAACCCTTCCCTCATCCGGCGGTTTTGCTAGCAGGAGTTCAACCCCAACGAACACAGCCCGGAGACCCCTGGGGCAAAAACGGCTTCCGACGAACAAGAGGTGCTTGCTGTGGAAAACCTATCCCAAGTGGGGTAGCCAGGTCAATAAAATGCCACACACCCGGGTGTAAGAAACAACATTGCCCAGGCACCGTCCAAGCCCCTCACCTCGTCCCTGTGCTTTGGGGAGCCGGAGGGACACCCGAGGCCCACGGCCCTGAGACCCCTTAGCAAAAAGCCGGCTTCCCACGGAAACAGTTTTCCTGAGGTGCAGACCCTCTCACAAGTGGTTGTGGCAAGGTAAAGCAAATGCCCTCCACTTTTCTGGAAGAAACCACAGTGCCCAGCCATGTTCTAAGCCCTCCCATCCTCCCAGGGCTTCTGGCAACAGGAGTGAAAAGAGAGGAGCAGGGCACTGGGACCCGTTTGACAAAAACCGGCTTCCCACGGGACAGTCTTTCTCCACGTGCAGACATGCTCCCAGGTGCCTGTGGCAAGGGGAAGGAAATGCCATACACTGACCTGGAAGAGACCACAGGGCCCAGACACAGTCTGAACCCTTCCCTCATCCCGGCAGTTTTGCTAGCAGGAGTTCAACCCCAACGAACACAGCCCGGAGACCCTGAGGCAAAAACGGCTTCAGTCGAACTAGAGGTGCTTGCTGTGGAAAACCTATCCCAAGTGGGGGTAGCCAGGTCAACAAAATGCCACACACCCAGGTGTAAGAAACAACATTGCCCAGGCACGGTCTAAACCCCACAACTCGTCCCTGTGCTTTGGGGAGCCGGAGGGACACCCGAGGCCCACGGCCCTGAGACCCCTTTGCAAAAAGCCGGCTTCCCACGGAAACGGTTTTCCTGAGGTGCAGACCCTATCCCAAGTGGTTGTGGCAAGGTAATGCAAATGCCCTCCACTTCTCTGGAAGAAACCACAGTGCCCAGCCATGTTCTAAGCCCTCCCATCCTCCCTGGGCTTCTGGCAGCAGGAGTGAAAAGAGAGGAGCAGAGCACTGGGACCCGTTTGACAAAAACCGGCTTCCCACGGGAAAGTCTTTCTCCACGTGCAGACATGCTCCCAGGTGCCTGTGGCAAGGGGAAGGAAATGCCATACACTGACCTGGAAGAGACCACAGGGCCCAGGCACAGTCTGAACCCCTCCCTCATCCCGACGGTTTTGCTAGCAGGAGTTCAACCCCAACGAACACAGCCCGGAGACCCCTGGGGCAAAAACGGCTTCCGACGAACAAGAGGTGCTTGCTGTGGAAAACCTATCCCAAGTTGGGTAGCCAGGTCAACAAAATGCCACACACCCAGGTGTAAGAAACAACATTGCCCAGGCACCGTCCAAGCCCCTCACCTCGTCCCTGTGCTTTGGGGAGCCGGAGGGACACCCGAGGCCCACGGCCCTGAGACCCGTTAGCAAAAAGCCGGCTTCCCACGGAAACAGTTTTCCTGAGGTGCAGACCCTCTCACAAGTGGTTGTGGCAAGGTAACGCAAATGCCCTTCACTTTTCTGGAAGAAACCACAGTGCCCAGCCATGTTCTAAGCCCTCCCATCCTCCCTGGGCTTCTGGCAACAGGAGTGAAAAGAGAGGAGCAGGGCACTGGGACCCGTTTGACAAAAACCGGCTTCCCACGGGAAAGTCTTTCTCCACGTGCAGACATGCTCCCAGGTGCCTGTGGCAAGGGGAAGGAAATGCCATACACTGACCTGGAAGAGACCACAGGGCCCAGGCACAGTCTGAACCCTTCCCTCATCCCGGCGGTTTTGCTAGCAGGAGTTCAACCCCAACGAACACAGCCCGGAGACCCCTGGGGCAAAAACGGTTTCCGACGAACAAAAGGTGCTTGCTGTGGAAAACCTATCCCAAGTGGGAGTAGCCAGGTCAACGAAATGCCACACACCCAGGTGTAAGAAACAACATTGCCCAGGCACGGTCTAAGCCCCTCACCTCGTCCCTGTGCTTTGGGGAGCCGGCGGGACACCCGAGGCCCACGACCCTGAGACTCCTTTGCAAAAAGCCGGCTTCCCACGGGAACAGTTTTCCTGAGGTGCACACCCTATCCCAAGTGGTTGTGGCAAGGTAATGCAAATGCCCTCCACTTCTCTGGAAGAAACCACAGTGCCCAGCCATGTTCTAAGCCCTCCCATCCTCCCTGGGCTTCTGGCAGCAGGAGTGGAAAGAGAGGAGCAGGGCACTGGGACGCGTTTGCCAAAAACCGGCTTCCCCCGGGAAAGTCTTTCTCCACGTGGAGACTAGCTCCCAGGTGCCTGGGGCAAGGGGAAGGAAATGCCATACACTGACCTGGAAGAGACCACAGGGCCCAGGCACAGTCTGAACCCTTCCCTCATCCCGGCGGTTTTGCTAGCAGGAGTTCAACCCATACGAACACAGCCCGGAGACACTGAGGCAAAAACGGCTTCCGACGAACAAGAGGTGCTTGACTGGAAAACCTATCTCAAGTGGGGGTAGCCAGGTCAACAAAATGCCACAAACCCAGGTGTAAGAAACAACATTGCCCAGGCACGGTCTAAGCCCCATACCTCGTCCCTGTGCTTTGGGGAGCCGGAGGGACAGCCAAGCCCCTCGGCCCTGAGACCCCTTTGCAAAAAGCCGGCTTCCCACGGAAACAGTTTTCCTGAGGTGCAGACCCTATCCCAAGTGGTTGTGGCAAGGTAAAGCAAATGCCCTCCACTTCTCTGGAAGAAACCACAGTGCCCAGCCATGTTCTAAGCCCTCCCATCCTCCCTGGGCTTCTGGCAGCAGGAGTGGAAAGAGAGGAGCAGGGCACTGGGACCCGTTTGAGAAAAACCGGCTTCCCACGGGAAAGTCTTTCTCCACGTGCAGACATGCTCCCAGGTGCC
This sequence comes from Ursus americanus, assembly GCF_024610735.1. Classification (NCBI taxonomy): domain Eukaryota; kingdom Metazoa; phylum Chordata; class Mammalia; order Carnivora; family Ursidae; genus Ursus; species Ursus americanus. The sequence continues at coordinate 4,167,010 of NW_028273622.1, forward strand.
TGTGGCAAGGGGAAGGAAATGCCATACACTGAACTGGAAGAGACCACAGGGCCCAGGCACAGTCTGAACCCTTCCCTCATCCCGGCAGTTTTGCTAGCATGAGTTCAACCCCAACGAACACAGCCCGGAGTCCCTGAGGCAAAAACGGCTTCCGACGAACAAGAGGTGCTTGCTGTGGAAAACCTATCCCAAGTGGGTGTAGCCAGGTCAACAAAATGCCACACAGCCAGATGTAAGAAACAACATTGCCCAGGCACGGTCTAAGCCCCTCACCTCGTCCCTGTGCATTGGGGAGCCGGAGGGACACCCGAGGTCCTTGGCCCTGAGACCCCTTTGCAAAAAGCCTGCTTCCCACGGAAACAGTTTTCCAGAGGTGCAGACCCTATCCCAAGTGGTTGTGGCAAGGTAATGCAAATGCCCTCCACTTCTCTGGAAGAAACCACAGTGCCCAGCCATGTTCTAAGCCCTCCCATCCTCCCTGGGCTTCTGGCAGCAGGAGTGAAAAGAGAGGAGCAGGGTACTGGGACCCGTTTGACAAAAACCGGCTTCCCTCGGGAAAGTCTTTCTCCACGTGCAGACAACTCCCAGGTGCCTGTGGCAAGGGGAAGGAAATGCCATACACTGACCTGGAAGAGACCACAGGGCCCAGGCACAGTCTGAACCCTTCCCTCATCCCGGCGGTTTTGCTAGCAGGAGTTCAACCCCAACGAACACAGCCCGGAGACCCTGAGGCAAAAACGGCTTCCGTCGAAAAAGAGGTGCTTGCTGTGGAAAACCTATCCCAAGTGGGGGTAGCCAGGTCAACAAAATGCCACACACCCAGGTGTAAGAAACAACATTGCCCAGGCACGGTCTAAGCTCCTCACCTCGTCCCTGTGCTTTGGGGAGCCGGAGGGACACCCGAGGCCCACGGCCCTGAGACCCCTTTGCAAAAAGCCGGCTTCCCACCGAAACAGTTTTCCTTAGGTGCACACACTATCCCAAGTGGTTGTGGCAAGGTAAAGCAAATGCCCTCCACTTCTCTGGAAAAAACCACACTGCCTAGCCATGTTCTAAGCCCGCCCATCCTCCCTGGGCTTCTGGCAGCAGGAGTGAAAAGAGAGGAGCAGAGCACTGGGACCCGTTTGAAAAAAACCGGCTTCCCCCGGGAAAGTCTTTCTCCACGTGCAGACTAGCTCCCAGGTGCCTGTGGCAAGGGGAAGGAAATGCCATACACTGAGCTGGAAGAGACCACAGGGACCAGGCACAGTCTGAACACTTCCCTCATCCCGGTGGTTTTGCTAGCAGGAGTTCAACCCAAACGAACACAGCCCGGAGACCCTGAGGCAAAAACGGCTTCCGACGAACAAGAGGTGCTTGACTGGAAAACCTATCCCAAGTGGGGGTAGCCAGGTCAACAAAATGCCACACACCCAGGTGTAAGAAATAACATTTCCCAGGCACGGTCTAAGCCCCTCACCCTGTCCCTGTGCTTTGGGGAGCCGGAGGGAAAGCCGATCCCCTCGGCCCTGAGAACACTTTGCAAAAAGCCGGCTTCCCACGGAAAGAGTTTTCCTGAGGTGCAGACCGTATCCCAAGTGGTTGTGGCAAGGTAAAGCAAATGCCCTCCACTTCTCTGGAAGAAACCACAGTGCCCAGCCATGTTCTAAGCCCTCCCATCCTCCCTGGGCTTCTGGCAGCAGGAGTGAAAAGAGAGGAGCAGAGCACTGGGACGCGTTTGACAAAAACTGGCTTCCCACGGGAAAGTCTTTCTCCACGTGCAGACATGCTCCCAGGTGCCTGTGGCAAGGGGAAGGAAATGACATACACTGACCTGGAAGAGACCACAGGGCCCAGGCACAGACTGAACCCTTCCCTCATCCCGGCAGTTTTGCTAGCATGAGTTCAACCCCAACGAACACTGCCCGGAGTCCCTGAGGCAAAAACGGCTTCCGACGAACAAGAGGTGCTTGACAGGAAAACCTATCCCAAGTGGGGGTAGCCAGGTCAACAAAATGCCACACACCCAGGTGTAAGAAACAACATTGCCCAGGCACGGTCTAAGCCCCTCACCTCGTCCCTGTGCTTTGGGGAGCCGGAGGGACACCCGAGGTCCATGGCCCTGAGACCCCTTTGCAAAAAGCCGGCTTCCCACGGAAACAGTTTTCCTGAGGTGCACACCCTATCCCAAGTGGTTGTGGCAAGGTAATGCAAATGCCCTCCACTTCTCTGGAAGAAACTACAGTGTCCAGCCATGTTCTAAGCCCTCCCATCCTCCCTGGGGTTCTGGCAGCAGGAGTGAAAAGAGAGGAGCAGGGCACTGGGACCCGTTTGAGAAAAACCGGCTTCCCACGGGAAAGTCTTTCTCCACGTGCAGACTAGCTCCCAGGTGCCTGTGGCAAAGGGAAGGAAATGCCATACACTGACCTGGTGGAGACCACAGGGCCCAGGCACAGTCTGAACCCTTCCCTCATCCCGGCGGTTTTGCTAGCAGGAGTTCAACCCCAACGAACACAGCCCGGAGCCCCCGGGGCAAAAACGGTTTCCGACGAACAAAAGGTGCTTGCTGTGGAAAACCTATCCCAAGTGGGAGTAGCCAGGTCAACGAAATGCCACACACCCAGGTGTAAGAAACAACATTGCCCAGGCACGGTTTAAACCCCACAACTCGTCCCTGTGCTTTGGGGAGCCGGAGGGACAGCCGAGGCCCACTGCCCTGAGACCCCTTTGCAAAAAGCCGGCTTCCCACGGAAACAGTTTTCCTGAGGTGCACACCCTATCCCAAGTGGTTGTGGCAAGGTAAAGCAAATGCCCTCCACTTCTCTGGAAGAAACCACAGTGCCCAGCCATGTTCCAAGCCCTCCCATCCTCCCTGGGCTTCTGGCAGCAGGAGTGAAAAGAGAGGAGCAGAGCACTGGGACCCGTTTGACAAAAACCGGCTTCCCACGGGAAAGTCTTTCTCCACGTGCAGACATGCTCCCAGGTGCCTGTGGCAAGGGGAAGGAAATGCCATACACTGACCTGGAAGACACCACAGGGCCCAGGCACAGTCTGAACCCTTCCCTCATCCCGGCAGTTTTGCTAGCATGAGTTCAACCCCAACGAACACAGCCCGGAGTCCCTGAGGCAAAAACGGCTTCCGACGAACAAGAGGTGCTTGCTGTGGAAAACCTATCCCAAGTGGGTGTAGCCAGGTCAATAAAATGCCACACACCCAGGTGTAAGAAACAACATTGCCCAGGCACGGTCTAAGCCCCTCACCTCGTCCCTGTGCTTTGGGGAGCCGGAGGGACACCCGAGGCCCACGGCCCTGAGACCCCTTTGCAAAAAGCCGGCTTCCCACGGAAACAGTTTTCCTGAGGTGCAGACCCTATCCCAAGTGGTTGTGGCAAGGTAAAGCAAATGCCCTCCACTTCTCTGGAAGAAACCACAGTGCCCAGCCATGTTCTAAGCCCTCCCATCCTCCCTGGGCTTCTGGCAGCAGGAGTGAAAAGAGAGGAGCAGAGCACTGGGACCCGTTTGACAAAAACCGGCTTCCCACGGGAAAGTCTTTCTCCACGTGCAGACATGCTCCCAGGTGCCTGTGGCAAGGGGAAGGAAATGCCATACACTGACCTGGAAGAGACCACAGGGCCCAGGTACAGTCTGAACTCTTCCCTCATCCGGCGGTTTTGCTAGCAGGAGTTCAACCCCAACGAACACAGCCCGGAGACCCTGAGGCAAAAACGGCTTCCGACGAACAAGAGGTGCTTGCTGTGGAAAACCTATCCCAAGTGGGGGTAGCCAGGTCAACAAAATGCCACACACCCAGGTGTAAGAAACAACATTGCCCAGGCACGGTCTAAGCCCCTCACCTCGTCCCTGTGCCTTGGGGAGCCGGAGGGAGAGCCGAGCCCCACGGTCCTGAGACCCCTTTGCAAAAAGCCGGCTTCCCACGGAAACAGTTTTCCTGAGGTGCACACCCTGTCCCAAGTGGTTGTGGCAAGGTAAAGCAAATGCCCTCCACCTCTCTGGAAAAAACCACAGTGCCCAGCCATGTTCTAAGCCCTCCCATCCTCCCTGGGCTTCTGGCAGCAGGAGTGAAAAGAGAGGAGCAGAGCACTGGGACCCGTTTGACAAAAACCGGCTTCCCATGGGAAAGTCTTTCTCCACGTGCAGACATGCTCCCAGGTGCCTGTGGCAAGGGGAAGGAAATGCCATACACTGACCTGGAAGAGACCACAGGGCCCAGGCACAGTCTGAACCCTGCCCTCATCCCGGCAGTTTTGCTAGCAGGAGTTCAACCCCAACGAACACAGCTCGGAGACCCTGAGGCAAAAACGGCTTCCGACGAACAAGAGGTGCTTGCTGTGGAAAACCTATCCCAAGTGGGGGTAGCCAGGTCAACAAAATGCCACACACCCAGGTGTAAGAAACAACATTGCCCAGGCACGGTCTAAGCCCCTCACCTCGTCCCTGTGCTTTGGGGAGCCGGAGGGACACCCGAGGCCCACGGCCCTGAGACCCCTTTGCAAAAAGCCGGCTTCCCACGGAAACGGTTTTCCTGAGGTGCACACCCTAACAAGTGGTGGTGGCAAGGTAAAGCAAATGCCCTCCATTTCTCTGGAAGAAACCACAGTGCCCAGCCATGTTCTAAGCCCTCCCATCCTCCCTGGGCTTCTGGCAGCAGGAGTGAAAAGAGAGGAGCAGAGCACTGGGACCCGTTTGACAAAAACCGACTTCCCACGGGAAAGTCTTTCTCCACGTGCAGACATGCTCCCAGGTGCCTGTGGCAAGGGGAAGGAAATGCCATACACTGACCTGGAAGAGACCACAGGGGCCAGGCACAGTCTGAACCCTTCCCTCATCCCGGCGGTTTTGCTAGCAGGAGTTCAACCCCAACGAACACAGCCCAGAGACCCTGAGGCAAAAACGGCTTCCGACGAACAAGAGGTGCTTGACTGGAAATCCTATCCCAAGTGGGAGTAGCCAGGTCAACGAAATGCCACACACCCAGGTGTAAGAAACAACATTGCCCAGGCACGGTCTAAGCCCCTCACCTCGTCCCTGTGCTTTGGGGAGCCGGCGGGACACCCGAGGCCCACGACCCTGAGACTCCTTTGCAAAAAGCCGGCTTCCCACGGGAACAGTTTTTCTGAGGTGCACACCCTATCCCAAGTGGTTGTGGCAAGGTAATGCAAATGCCCTCCACTTCTCTGGAAGAAACCACAGTGCCCAGCCATGTTCTAAGCCCTCCCATCCTCCCTGGGCTTCTGGCAGCAGGAGTGGAAGAGAGGAGCAGGGCACTGGGACCCGTATGAGAAAAACCGGCTTCCCACGGGAAAGTCTTTCTCCACGTGCAGACATGCTCTCAGGTGCCTGTGGCAAGGGGAAGGAAATGCCATACACTGACCTGGAAGAGACCACAGGGCCCAGGCACAGTCTGAACCCTGCCCTCATCCCGGCAGTTTTGCTAGCATGAGTTCAACCCCAACGAACACAGCCCGGAGTCCCTGAGGCAAAAACGGCTTCCGACGAACAAGAGGTGCTTGCCTTGGAAAACCTATCCCAAGTGGGTGTAGCCAGGTCAATAAAATGCCACACACCCAGGTGTAAGAAACAACATTGCCCAGGCACGGTCTAAGCCCCTCACCTCGTCCCTGTGCTTTGGGGAGCCGGAGGGACACCCGAGACCCACGGCCCTGAGACCCCTTTGCAAAAAGCCGGCTTGCCACGGAAACAGTTTTCCTGAGGTGCAGACCCTATCCCAAGTGGTTGTGGCAAGGTAATGCAAATGCCCTCCACTTCTCTGGAAGAAACCACAGTGCCCAGCCAGGTTCTAAGCCCTCCCATCCTCCCTGGGCTTCTGGCAGCAGGAGTGAAAAGAGAGGAGCAGAGCACTGGGACCCGTTTGACAAAAACCGGCTTCCCACGGGAAAGTCTTTCTCCACGTGCAGACATGCTCCCAGGTGCCTGTGGCAAGGGGAAGGAAATGCCATACACTGACCTGGAAGAGACCACAGGGCCCAGGCACAGTCTGAACCCTTCCCTCATCCGGCGGTTTTGCTAGCAGGAGTTCAACCCCAACGAACACAGCCCAGAGACCCTGAGGCAAAAACGGCTTCCGACGAACAAGAGGTGCTTGACTGGAAAACCTATCTCAAGTGGGGGTAGCCAGGTCAACAAAATGCCACAAACCCAGGTGTAAGAAACAACATTGCCCAGGCACGGTCTAAGCCCCATACCTCATCCCTGTGCTTTGGGGAGCCGGAGGGACAGCCAAGCCCCTCGGCCCTGAGACCCCTTTGCAAAAAGCCGACTACCCACGGAAACAGTTTTCCTGAGGGGCAGACCCTATCCCAAGTGGTTGTGGCAAGGTAAAGCAAATGCCCTCCACTTCTCTGGAAGAAACCACAGTGCCCAGCCATGTTCTAAGCCCTCCCATCCTCCCTGGGCTTCTGGCAGCAGGAGTGAAAAGAGAGGAGCAGAGCACTGGGACGCTTTTGACAAAAACCGGCTTCCCACGGGAAAGTCTTTCTCCACGTGCAGACATGCTCCCAGGTGCCTGTGGCAAGGGGAAGGAAATGCCATACACTGACCTGGAAGAGACCACAAGGCCCAGGCACAGTCTGAACCCTTCCCTCAACCCGGCGGTTTTGCTAGCAGGAGTTCAACGCCAACGAACACAGCCCAGAGTCCCCTGGGGCAAAAACGGCTTCCGACGAACAAGAGGTGCTTGCTGTGGAAAACCTATCCCAAGTGGGGGTAGCCAGGTCAACGAAATGCCACACACCCAGGTGTAAGAAACAACATTGCCCAGGCACGGTCTAAGCCCCTCACCTCGTCCCTGTGCTTTGGGGAGCCGGCGGGACACCCGAGGCCCACGACCCTGAGACTCCTTTGCAAAAAGCCGGCTTCCCACGGAAACAGTTTTCCTGAGGTGCACACCCTATCCCAAGTGGTTGTGGCAAGGTAATGCAAATGCCCTCCACTTCTCTGGAAGAAACCACAGTGCCCAGCCATGTTCTAAGCCCTCCCATCCTCCCTGGGCTTCTGGCAGCAGGAGTGGAAAGAGAGGAGCAGGGCACTGGGACCCGTTTGAGAAAAACCGGCTTCCCACGGGAAAGTCTTTCTCCACGTGCAGACATGCTCTCAGGTGCCTGTGGCAAGGGGAAGGAAATGCCATACACTGACCTGGAAGAGACCACAGGGCCCAGGCACAGTCTGAACCCTTCCCTCATCCCGGCAGTTTTGCTAGCATGAGTTCAACCCCAACGAACACAGCCCGGAGTCCCTGAGGCAAAAACGGCTTCCGATGAACAAGAGGTGCTTGCTGTGGAAAACCTATCCCAAGTGGGTGTAGCCAGGTCAATAAAATGCCACACACCCAGGTGTAAGAAACAACATTGCCCAGGCACGGTCTAAGCCCCTCACCTCGTCCCTGTGCTTTGGGGAGCCGGAGGGACACCCGAGGCCCACGGCCCTGAGACCCCTTTGCAAAAAGCCGGCTTCCCACGGAAACAGTTTTCCTGAGGTGCAGACCCTATCCCAAGTGGTTGTGGCAAGGTAAAGCAAATGCCCTCCACTTCTCTGGAAGAAACCACAGTGCCCAGCCATGTTCTAAGCCCTCCCATCCTCCCTGGGCTTCTGGCAGCAGGAGTGAAAAGAGAGGAGCAGAGCACTGGGACCCGTTTGACAAAAACCGGCTTCCCACGGGAAAGTCTTTCTCCACGTGCAGACATGCTCCCAGGTGCCTGTGGCAAGGGGAAGGAAATGCCATACACTGACCTGGAAGAGACCACAGGGCCCAGGTACAGTCTGAACTCTTCCCTCATCCGGCGGTTTTGCTAGCAGGAGTTCAACCCCAACGAACACAGCCCGGAGACCCTGAGGCAAAAACGGCTTCCGACGAACAAGAGGTGCTTGCTGTGGAAAACCTATCCCAAGTGGGGGTAGCCAGGTCAACAAAATGCCACACACCCAGGTGTAAGAAACAACATTGCCCAGGCACGGTCTAAGCCCCTCACCTCGTCCCTGTGCCTTGGGGAGCCGGAGGGAGAGCCGAGCCCCACGGTCCTGAGACCCCTTTGCAAAAAGCCGGCTTCCCACGGAAACAGTTTTCCTGAGGTGCACACCCTGTCCCAAGTGGTTGTGGCAAGGTAAAGCAAATGCCCTCCACCGCTCTGGAAAAAACCACAGTGCCCAGCCATGTTCTAAGCCCTCCCATCCTCCCTGGGCTTCTGGCAGCAGGAGTGAAAAGAGAGGAGCAGAGCACTGGGACCCGTTTGACAAAAACCGGCTTCCCATGGGAAAGTCTTTCTCCACGTGCAGACATGCTCCCAGGTGCCTGTGGCAAGGGGAAGGAAATGCCATACACTGACCTGGAAGAGACCACAGGGCCCAGGCACAGTCTGAACCCTTCCCTCATCCCGGCAGTTTTGGTAGCAGGAGTTCAACCCCAACGAACACAGCTCGGAGACCCTGAGGCAAAAACGGCTTCCGACGAACAAGAGGTGCTTGCTGTGGAAAACCTATCCCAAGTGGGGGTAGCCAGGTCAACAAAATGCCACACACCCAGGTGTAAGAAACAACATTGCCCAGGCACGGTCTAAGCCCCTCACCTCGTCCCTGTGCTTTGGGGAGCCGGAGGGACACCCGAGGCCCACGGCCCTGAGACCCCTTTGCAAAAAGCCGGCTTCCCACGGAAACAGTTTTCCTGAGGTGCACACCCTAACAAGTGGTGGTGGCAAGGTAAAGCAAATGCCCTCCATTTCTCTGGAAGAAACCACAGTGCCCAGCCATGTTCTAAGCCCTCCCATCCTCCCTGGGCTTCTGGCAGCAGGAGTGAAAAGAGAGGAGCAGAGCACTGGGACGCGTTTGACAAAAACCGACTTCCCACGGGAACGTCTTTCTCCACGTGCAGACATGCTCCCAGGTGCCTGTGGCAAGGGGAAGGAAATGCCATACACTGACCTGGAAGAGACCACAGGGCCCAGGCACAGTCTGAACCCTTCCCTCATCCGGCGGTTTTGCTAGCAGGAGTTCAACCCCAACGAACACAGCCCAGAGACCCTGAGGCAAAAACGGCTTCCGACGAACAAGAGGTGCTTGACTGGAAATCCTATCCCAAGTGGGAGTAGCCAGGTCAACGAAATGCCACACACCCAGGTGTAAGAAACAACATTGCCCAGGCACGGTCTAAGCCCCTCACCTCGTCCCTGTGCTTTGGGGAGCCGGCGGGACACCCGAGGCCCACGACCCTGAGACTCCTTTGCAAAAAGCCGGCTTCCCACGGGAACAGTTTTCCTGAGGTGCACACCCTATCCCAAGTGGTTGTGGCAAGGTAATGCAAATGCCCTCCACTTCTCTGGAAGAAACCACAGTGCCCAGCCATGTTCTAAGCCCTCCCATCCTCCCTGGGCTTCTGGCAGCAGGAGTGGAAAGAGAGGAGCAGGGCACTGGGACCCGTTTGAGAAAAACCGGCTTCCCACGGGAAAGTCTTTCTCCACGTGCAGACATGCTCTCAGGTGCCTGTGGCAAGGGGAAGGAAATGCCATACACTGACCTGGAAGAGACCACAGGGCCCAGGCACAGTCTGAACCCTTCCCTCATCCCGGCAGTTTTGCTAGCATGAGTTCAACCCCAACGAACACAGCCCAGAGTCCCTGAGGCAAAAACGGCTTCCGACGAACAAGAGGTGCTTGCTGTGGAAAACCTATCCCAAGTGGGTGTAGCCAGGTCAATAAAATGCCACACACCCAGGTGTAAGAAACAACATTGCCCAGGCACGGTCTAAGCCCCTCACCTCGTCCCTGTGCTTTGGGGAGCCGGAGGGACACCCGAGGCCCACGGCCCTGAGACCCCTTTGCAAAAAGCCGGCTTCCCACGGAAACAGTTTTCCTGAGGTGCAGACCCTATCCCAAGTGGTTGTGGCAAGGTAATGCAAATGCCCTCCACTTCTCTGGAAGAAACCACAGTGCCCAGCCATGTTCTAAGCCCTCCCATCCTCCCTGGGCTTCTGGCAGCAGGAGTGGAAAGAGAGGAGCAGGGCACTGGGACCCGTTTGACAAAAACCGGCTTCCCACGGGAAAGTCTTTCTCCACGTGCAGACATGCTCCCAGGTGCCTGTGGCTAGGGGAAGGAAATGCCAGACACTGAATTGGAAGAGACCACAGGGCCCAGGCACAGTCTGAACCCGTCCCTCATCCCGGCAGTTTTGCTAGCAGGAGTTCAACCCCAACGAACACAGCCCGGAGACCCTGAGGCAAAAACGGCTTCCGACGAACAAGAGGTGCTTGCTGTGGAAAAACTATCCCAAGTGGGGGTAGCAAGGTCAACAAAATGCCACACACCCAGGTGTAAGAAACAACATTGCCCAGGCACGGTCTAAGCCCCTCACCTCGTCCCTGTGCCTTGGGGAGCCGGAGGGAGAGCCGAGCCCCACGGTCCTGAGACCCCTTTGCAAAAAGCCGGCTTCCCACGGAAACAGTTTTCCTGAGGTGCACACCCTATCCCAAGTGGTTGTGGCAAGGTAAAGCAAATGCCCTCCACCTCTCTGGAAAAAACCACAGTGCCCAGCCATGTTCTAAGCCCTCCCATCCTCCCTGGGGTTCTGGCAGCAGGAGTGAAAAGAGAGGAGCAGAGCACTGGGACCCGTTTGACAAAAACCGGCTTCCCATGGGAAAGTCTTTCTCCACGTGCAGACATGCTCCCAGGTGCCTGTGGCAAGGGGAAGGAAATGCCATACACTGACCTGGAAGAGACCACAGGGCCCAGGCACAGTCTGAACCCTTCCCTCATCCCGGCAGTTTTGCTAGCAGGAGTTCAACCCCAACGAACACAGCTCGGAGACCCTGAGGCAAAAACGGCTTCCGACGAACAAGAGGTGCTTGCTGTGGAAAACCTATCCCAAGTGGGGGTAGCCAGGTCAACAAAATGCCACACACCCAGGTGTAAGAAACAACATTGTCCAGGCACGGTCTAAGCCCCTCACCTCGTCCCTGTGCTTTGGGGAGCCGGAGGGACACCCGAGGCCCACGGCCCTGAGACCCCTTTGCAAAAAGCCGGCTTCCCACGGAAACAGTTTTCCTGAGGTGCACACCCTATACCAAGTGGTGGTGGCAAGGTAAAGCAAATGCCCTCCATTTCTCTGGAAGAAACCACAGTGCCCAGCCATGTTCTAAGCCCTCCCATCCTCCCTGGGCTTCTGGCAGCAGGAGTGAAAAGAGAGGAGCAGAGCACTGGGACGCGATTGACAAAAACCGACTTCCCACGGGAAAGTCTTTCTCCACGTGCAGACATGCTCCCAGGTGCCTGTGGCAAGGGGAAGGAAATGCCATACACTGACCTGGAAGAGACCACAGGGCCCAGGCACAGTCTGAACCCTTCCCTCATCCCGGCGGTTTTGCTAGCAGGAGTTCAACCCCAACGAACACAGCCCGGAGTCCCTGAGACAAAAACGGCTTCCGACGAACAAGAGGTGCTTGCTGTGGAAAACCTATCCCAAGTGGGGGTAGCCAGGTCAACAAAATGCCACACACACAGGTGTAAGAAACAACATTGCCCAGGCACGGTCTAAGCCCCTCACCTCGTCCCTGTGCTTTGGGGAGCCGGAGGGACACCCGAGGCCCACGACCCTCTGACCCCTTTGCAAAAAGCCGGCTTCCCACGGAAACAGTTTTCCTGAGGTACAGACCCTATCCCAAGTGGTTGTGGCAAGGTAAAGCAAATGCCCTCCACTTCTCTGGAAGAAACCACAGTGCCCAGCCATGTTCTAAGCCCTCCCATCCTCCCTGGGCTTCTGGCAGCAGGAGTGGAAAGAGAGGAGCAGGGCACTGGGACCCGTTTGACAAAAACCGGCTTCCCAAGGGAAAGTCTTTCTCCACGTGCAGACATGCTCCCAGGTGCCTGTGGCAAGGGGAAGGAAATGCCATACACTGACTTGGAAGAGACCACAGGGCCCAGGCACAGTCTGAACCCTTCCCTCATCCAGCGGTTTTGCTAGCAGGAGTTCAACCCCAACGAACACAGCCCAGAGACCCTGAGGAAAAAACGGCTTCCGACGAACAAGAGGTGCTTGACTGGAAAACCTATCCCAAGTGGGAGTAGCCAGGTCAACAAAATGCCACAAACCCAGGTGTAAGAAACAACATTGCCCAGGCACGGTCTAAGCCCCATACCTCATCCCTGTGCTTTGGGGAGCCGGAGGGACAGCCAAGCCCCTCGGCCCTGAGACCCCTTTGCAAAAAGCCGACTACCCACGGAAACAGTTTTCCTGAGGGGCAGACCCTATCCCAAGTGGTTGTGGCAAGGTAAAGCAAATGCCCTCCACTTCTCTGGAAGAAACCACAGTGCCCAGCCATGTTCTAAGCCCTCCCATCCTCCCTGGGCTTCTGGCAGCAGGAGTGGAAAGAGAGGAGCAGGGCACTGGGACCCGTTTGAGAAAAACCGGCTTCCCACGGGAAAGTCTTTCTCCACGTGCAGACATGCTCCCAGGTGCCTGTGGCAAGGGGAAGGAAATGCCAGACACTGAATTGGAAGAGACCACAGGGCCCAGGCACAGTCTGAACCCTTCCCTCATCCCGGCAGTTTTGCTAGCATGAGTTCAACCCCAACGAACACAGCCCGGAGTCCCTGAGGCAAAAACGGCTTCCGACGAACAAGAGGTGCTTGCTGTGGAAAACCTATCCCAAGTGGGGGTAGCCAGGTCAACAAAATGCCACACACCCAGATGTAAGAAACAACATTGCCCAGGCACGGTCTAAGCCCCTCACCTCGTCCCTGTGCATTGGGGAGCCGGAGGGACACCCGAGGTCCATGGCCCTGAGACCCCTTTGCAAAAAGCCTGCTTCCCACGGAAACAGTTTTCCAGAGGTGCAGACACTATCCCAAGTGGTTGTGGCAAGGTAATGCAAATGCCCTCCACTTCTCTGGAAGAAACCACAGTGCCCAGCCATGTTCTAAGCCCTCCCATCCTCCCTGGCCTTCTGGCAGCAGGAGTGAAAAGAGAGGAGCAGAGCACTGGGACCCGTTTGACAAAAACCGGCTTCCCACGGGAAAGTCTTTCTCCACGTGCAGACATGCTCCCAGGTGCCTGTGGCAAGGGGAAGGAAATGCCATACACTGACATGGAAGAGACCACAGGGCCCAGGCACAGTCTGAACCCTTCCCTCATCCCGGCGGTTTTGCTAGCAGGAGTTCAACCCCAACGAACACAGTCCGGAGACCCTGAGGCAAAAAAGGCTTCCGACGAACAAGAGGTGCTTGCTGTGGAAAACCTATCCCAAGTGGGGGTAGCCAGGTCAACAAAATGCCACACACCCAGCTGTAAGAAACAACATTGCCCAGGCACGGTCTAAGCCCCTCACCTCGTCCCTGTGCCTTGGGGAGCCGGAGGGAGAGCCGAGCCCCACGGTCCTGAGACCCCTTTGCAAAAAGCCGGCTTCCCACGGAAACAGTTTTCCTGAGGTGCACACCCTATCCCAAGTGGTTGTGGCAAGGTAAAGCAAATGCCCTCCACCTCTCTGGAAAAAACCACAGTGCCCAGCCATGTTCTAAGCCCTCCCATCCTCCCTGGGCTTCTGGCAGCAGAAGTGAAAAGAGAGGAGCAGAGCACTGGGACGCGTTTGACAAAAACCGACTTCCCACGGGAAAGTCTTTCTCCACGTGCAGACATGCTCCCAGGTGCCTGTGGCAAGGGGAAGGAAATGCCATACACTGACCTGGAAGAGACCACAGGGCCCAGGCACAGTCTGAACCCTTCCCTCATCCCGGCGGTTTTGCTAGCAGGAGTTCAACCCCAACGAACACAGCCCGGAGTCCCTGAGGCAAAAACGGCTTCCGACGAACAAGAGGTGCTTGCTGTGGAAAACCTATCCCAAGTGGGGGTAGCCAGGTCAACAAAATGCCACACACACAGGTGTAAGAAACAACATTGCCCAGGCACGGTCTAAGCCCCTCACCTCGTCCCTGTGCTTTGGGGAGCCGGAGGGACACCCGAGGCCCACGACCCTCTGACCCCTTTGCAAAAAGCCGGCTTCCCACGGAAACAGTTTTCCTGAGGTACAGACCCTCTCCCAAGTGGTTGTGGCAAGGTAAAGCAAATGCCCTCCACTTCTCTGGAAGAAACCACAGTGCCCAGCCATGTTCTAAGCCCTCCCATCCTCCCTGGGCTTCTGGCAGCAGGAGTGAAAAGAGAGGAGCAGGGCACTGGGACCCGTTTGACAAAAACCGGCTTCCCAAGGGAAAGTCTTTCTCCACGTGCAGACATGCTCCCAGGTGCCTGTGGCAAGGGGAAGGAAATGCCATACACTGACTTGGAAGAGACTACAGGGCCCAGGCACAGTCTGAACCCTTCCCTCATCCCGGCGGTTTTGCTACCAGGAGTTTAACCCCAACAAACACAGCCCGGAGACCCCTGGGGCAAAAACGGCTTCCGACGAACAAGAGGTGCTTGCTGTGGAAAACCTATCCCAAGTGGGTGTAGCCAGGTCAATAAAATGCCACACACCCAGGTGTAAGAAACAACATTGCCCAGGCACGGTCTAAGCCCCTCACCTCGTCCCTGTGCTTTGGGGAGCCGGAGGGACACCCGAGACCCACGGCCCTGAGACCCCTTTGCAAAAAGCCGGCTTGCCACGGAAACAGTTTTCCTGAGGTGCAGACCCTATCCCAAGTGGTTGTGGCAAGGTAATGCAAATGCCCTCCACTTCTCTGGAAGAAACCACAGTGCCCAGCCAGGTTCTAAGCCCTCCCATCCTCCCTGGGCTTCTGGCAGCAGGAGTGAAAAGAGAGGAGCAGAGCACTGGGACCCGTTTGACAAAAACCGGCTTCCCACGGGAAAGTCTTTCTCCACGTGCAGACATGCTCCCAGGTGCCTGTGGCAAGGGGAAGGAAATGCCATACACTGACCTGGAAGAGACCACAGGGCCCAGGCACAGTCTGAACCCTTCCCTCATCCGGCGGTTTTGCTAGCAGGAGTTCAACCCCAACGAACACAGCCCAGAGACCCTGAGGCAAAAACGGCTTCCGACGAACAAGAGGTGCTTGACTGGAAAACCTATCTCAAGTGGGGGTAGCCAGGTCAACAAAATGCCACAAACCCAGGTGTAAGAAACAACATTGCCCAGGCACGGTCTAAGCCCCATACCTCATCCCTGTGCTTTGGGGAGCCGGAGGGACAGCCAAGCCCCTCGGCCCTGAGACCCCTTTGCAAAAAGCCGACTACCCACGGAAACAGTTTTCCTGAGGGGCAGACCCTATCCCAAGTGGTTGTGGCAAGGTAAAGCAAATGCCCTCCACTTCTCTGGAAGAAACCACAGTGCCCAGCCATGTTCTAAGCCCTCCCATCCTCCCTGGGCTTCTGGCAGCAGGAGTGAAAAGAGAGGAGCAGAGCACTGGGACGCTTTTGACAAAAACCGGCTTCCCACCGGAAAGTCTTTCTCCACGTGCAGACATGCTCCCAGGTGCCTGTGGCAAGGGGAAGGAAATGCCATACACTGACCTGGAAGAGACCACAGGGCCCAGGCACAGTCTGAACCCTTCCCTCAACCCGGCGGTTTTGCTAGCAGGAGTTCAACCCCAACGAACACAGCCCAGAGTCCCCTGCGGCAAAAACGGCTTCCGACGAACAAGAGGTGCTTGCTGTGGAAAACCTATCCCAAGTGGGGGTAGCCAGGTCAACGAAATGCCACACACCCAGGTGTAAGAAACAACATTGCCCAGGCACGGTCTAAGCCCCTCACCTCGTCCCTGTGCTTTGGGGAGCCGGCGGGACACCCGAGGCCCACGACCCTGAGACTCCTTTGCAAAAAGCCGGCTTCCCACGGAAACAGTTTTCCTGAGGTGCACACCCTATCCCAAGTGGTTGTGGCAAGGTAATGCAAATGCCCTCCACTTCTCTGGAAGAAACCACAGTGCCCAGCCATGTTCTAAGCCCTCCCATCCTCCCTGGGCTTCTGGCAGCAGGAGTGGAAAGAGAGGAGCAGGGCACTGGGACCCGTTTGAGAAAAACCGGCTTCCCACGGGAAAGTCTTTCTCCACGTGCAGACATGCTCTCAGGTGCCTGTGGCAAGGGGAAGGAAATGCCATACACTGACCTGGAAGAGACCACAGGGCCCAGGCACAGTCTGAACCCTTCCCTCATCCCGGCAGTTTTGCTAGCATGAGTTCAACCCCAACGAACACAGCCCGGAGTCCCTGAGGCAAAAACGGCTTCCGACGAACAAGAGGTGCTTGCTGTGGAAAACCTATCCCAAGTGGGTGTAGCCAGGTCAATAAAATGCCACACACCCAGGTGTAAGAAACAACATTGCCCAGGCACGGTCTAAGCCCCTCACCTCGTCCCTGTGCTTTGGGGAGCCGGAGGGACACCCGAGGCCCACGGCCCTGAGACCCCTTTGCAAAAAGCCGGCTTCCCACGGAAACAGTTTTCCTGAGGTGCAGACCCTATCCCAAGTGGTTGTGGCAAGGTAAAGCAAATGCCCTCCACTTCTCTGGAAGAAACCACAGTGCCCAGCCATGTTCTAAGCCCTCCCATCCTCCCTGGGCTTCTGGCAGCAGGAGTGAAAAGAGAGGAGCAGAGCACTGGGACCCGTTTGACAAAAACCGGCTTCCCACGGGAAAGTCTTTCTCCACGTGCAGACATGATCCCAGGTGCCTGTGGCAAGGGGAAGGAAATGCCATACACTGACCTGGAAGAGACCACAGGGCCCAGGTACAGTCTGAACTCTTCCCTCATCCGGCGGTTTTGCTAGCAGGAGTTCAACCCCAACGAACACAGCCCGGAGACCCTGAGGCAAAAACGGCTTCCGACGAACAAGAGGTGCTTGCTGTGGAAAACCTATCCCAAGTGGGGGTAGCCAGGTCAACAAAATGCCACACACCCAGGTGTAAGAAACAACATTGCCCAGGCACGGTCTAAGCCCCTCACCTCGTCCCTGTGCCTTGGGGAGCCGGAGGGAGAGCCGAGCCCCACGGTCCTGAGACCCCTTTGCAAAAAGCCGGCTTCCCACGGAAACAGTTTTCCTGAGGTGCACACCCTGTCCCAAGTGGTTGTGGCAAGGTAAAGCAAATGCCCTCCACCTCTCTGGAAAAAACCACAGTGCCCAGCCATGTTCTAAGCCCTCCCATCCTCCCTGGGCTTCTGGCAGCAGGAGTGAAAAGAGAGGAGCAGAGCACTGGGACCCGTTTGACAAAAACCGGCTTCCCATGGGAAAGTCTTTCTCCACGTGCAGACATGCTCCCAGGTGCCTGTGGCAAGGGGAAGGAAATGCCATACACTGACCTGGAAGAGACCACAGGGCCCAGGCACAGTCTGAACCCTTCCCTCATCCCGGCAGTTTTGCTAGCAGGAGTTCAACCCCAACGAACACAGCTCGGAGACCCTGAGGCAAAAACGGCTTCCGACGAACAAGAGGTGCTTGCTGTGGAAAACCTATCCCAAGTGGGGGTAGCCAGGTCAACAAAATGCCACACACCCAGGTGTAAGAAACAACATTGCCCAGGCACGGTCTAAGCCCCTCACCTCGTCCCTGTGCTTTGGGGAGCCGGAGGGACACCCGAGGCCCACGGCCCTGAGACCCCTTTGCAAAAAGCCGGCTTCCCACGGAAACAGTTTTCCTGAGGTGCACACCCTAACAAGTGGTGGTGGCAAGGTAAAGCAAATGCCCTCCATTTCTCTGGAAGAAACCACAGTGCCCAGCCATGTTCTAAGCCCTCCCATCCTCCCTGGGCTTCTGGCAGCAGGAGTGAAAAGAGAGGAGCAGAGCACTGGGACGCGTTTGACAAAAACCGACTTCCCACGGGAAAGTCTTTCTCCACGTGCAGACATGCTCTCAGGTGCCTGTGGCAAGGGGAAGGAAATGCCATACACTGACCTGGAAGAGACCACAGGGCCCAGGCACAGTCTGAACCCTTCCCTCATCCCGGCAGTTTTGCTAGCATGAGTTCAACCCCAACGAACACAGCCCGGAGTCCCTGAGGCAAAAACGGCTTCCGACGAACAAGAGGTGCTTGCTGTGGAAAACCTATCCCAAGTGGGTGTAGCCAGGTCAATAAAATGCCACACACCCAGGTGTAAGAAACAACATTGCCCAGGCACGGTCTAAGCCCCTCACCTCGTCCCTGTGCTTTGGGGAGCCGGAGGGACACCCGAGGCCCACGGCCCTGAGACCCCTTTGCAAAAAGCCGGCTTCCCACGGAAACAGTTTTCCTGAGGTGCAGACCCTATCCCAAGTGGTTGTGGCAAGGTAATGCAAATGCCCTCCACTTCTCTGGAAGAAACCACAGTGCCCAGCCATGTTCTAAGCCCTCCCATCCTCCCTGGGCTTCTGGCAGCAGGAGTGGAAAGAGAGGAGCAGGGCACTGGGACCCGTTTGACAAAAACCGGCTTCCCACGGGAAAGTCTTTCTCCACGTGCAGACATGCTCCCAGGTGCCTGTGGCTAGGGTAAGGAAATGCCAGACACTGAATTGGAAGAGACCACAGGGCCCAGGCACAGTCTGAACCCTTCCCTCATCCCGGCAGTTTTGCTAGCAGGAGTTCAACCCCAACGAACACAGCTCGGAGACCCTGAGGCAAAAACGGCTTCCGACGAACAAGAGGTGCTTGCTGTGGAAAACCTATCCCAAGTGGGGGTAGCCAGGTCAACAAAATGCCACACACCCAGGTGTAAGAAACAACATTGTCCAGGCACGGTCTAACCCCTCACCTCGTCCCTGTGCTTTGGGGAGCCGGAGGGACACCCGAGGCCCACGGCCCTGAGACCCCTTTGCAAAAAGCCGGCTTCCCACGGAAACAGTTTTCCTGAGGTGCACACCCTATACCAAGTGGTGGTGGCAAGGTAAAGCAAATGCCCTCCATTTCTCTGGAAGAAACCACAGTGCCCAGCCATGTTCTAAGCCCTCCCATCCTCCCTGGGCTTCTGGCAGCAGGAGTGAAAAGAGAGGAGCAGAGCACTGGGACGCGTTTGACAAAAACCGACTTCCCACGGGAAAGTCTTTCTCCACGTGCAGACATGCTCCCAGGTGCCTGTGGCAAGGGGAAGGAAATGCCATACACTGACCTGGAAGAGACCACAGGGCCCAGGCACAGTCTGAACCCTTCCCTCATCCCGGCGGTTTTGCTAGCAGGAGTTCAACCCCAACGAACACAGCCCGGAGTCCCTGAGACAAAAACGGCTTCCGACGAACAAGAGGTGCTTGCTGTGGAAAACCTATCCCAAGTGGGGGTAGCCAGGTCAACAAAATGCCACACACACAGGTGTAAGAAACAACATTGCCCAGGCACGGTCTAAGCCCCTCACCTCGTCCCTGTGCTTTGGGGAGCCGGAGGGACACCCGAGGCCCACGACCCTCTGACCCCTTTGCAAAAAGCCGGCTTCCCACGGAAACAGTTTTCCTGAGGTACAGACCCTATCCCAAGTGGTTGTGGCAAGGTAAAGCAAATACCCTCCACTTCTCTGGAAGAAACCACAGTGCCCAGCCATGTTCTAAGCCCTCCCATCCTCCCTGGGCTTCTGGCAGCAGGAGTGGAAAGAGAGGAGCAGGGCACTGGGACCCGTTTGACAAAAACCGGCTTCCCAAGGGAAAGTCTTTCTCCACGTGCAGACATGCTCCCAGGTGCCTGTGGCAAGGGGAAGGAAATGCCATACACTGACTTGGAAGAGACCACAGGGCCCAGGCACAGTCTGAACCCTTCCCTCATCCAGCGGTTTTGCTAGCAGGAGTTCAACCCCAACGAACACAGCCCAGAGACCCTGAGGAAAAAACGGCTTCCGACGAACAAGAGGTGCTTGACTGGAAAACCTATCCCAAGTGGGAGTAGCCAGGTCAACAAAATGCCACAAACCCAGGTGTAAGAAACAACATTGCCCAGGCACGGTCTAAGCCCCATACCTCATCCCTGTGCTTTGGGGAGTCGGAGGGACAGCCAAGCCCCTCGGCCCTGAGACCCCTTTGCAAAAAGCCGACTACCCACGGAAACAGTTTTCCTGAGGGGCAGACCCTATCCCAAGTGGTTGTGGCAAGGTAAAGCAAATGCCCTCCACTTCTCTGGAAGAAACCACAGTGCCCAGCCATGTTCTAAGCCCTCCCATCCTCCCTGGGCTTCTGGCAGCAGGAGTGGAAAGAGAGGAGCAGGGCACTGGGACCCGTTTGAGAAAAACCGGCTTCCCACGGGAAAGTCTTTCTCCACGTGCAGACATGCTCCCAGGTGCCTGTGGCAAGGGGAAGGAAATGCCAGACACTGAATTGGAAGAGTCCACAGGGCCCAGGCACAGTCTGAACCCTTCCCTCATCCCGGCAGTTTTGCTAGCATGAGTTCAACCCCAACGAACACAGCCCGGAGTCCCTGAGGCAAAAACGGCTTCCGACGAACAAGAGGTGCTTGCTGTGGAAAACCTATCCCAAGTGGGGGTAGCCAGGTCAACAAAATGCCACACACCCAGATGTAAGAAACAACATTGCCCAGGCACGGTCTAAGCCCCTCACCTCGTCCCTGTGCATTGGGGAGCCGGAGGGACACCCGAGGTCCATGGCCCTGAGACCCCTTTGCAAAAAGCCTGCTTCCCACGGAAACAGTTTTCCAGAGGTGCAGACACTATCCCAAGTGGTTGTGGCAAGGTAATGCAAATGCCCTCCACTTCTCTGGAAGAAACCACAGTGCCCAGCCATGTTCTAAGCCCTCCCATCCTCCCTGGCCTTCTGGCAGCAAGAGTGAAAAGAGAGGAGCAGAGCACTGGGACCCGTTTGACAAAAACCGGCTTCCCACGGGAAAGTCTTTCTCCACGTGCAGACATGCTCCCAGGTGCCTGTGGCAAGGGGAAGGAAATGCCATACACTGACATGGAAGAGACCACAGGGCCCAGGCACAGTCTGAACCCTTCCCTCATCCCGGCGGTTTTGCTAGCAGGAGTTCAACCCCAACGAACACAGTCCGGAGACCCTGAGGCAAAAAAGGCTTCCGACGAACAAGAGGTGCTTGCTGTGGAAAACCTATCCCAAGTGGGGGTAGCCAGGTCAACAAAATGCCACACACCCAGCTGTAAGAAACAACATTGCCCAGGCACGGTCTAAGCCCCTCACCTCGTCCCTGTGCTTTGGGGACCCGGAGGGACACCCGAGGCCCACGACCCTCTGACCCCTTTGCAAAAAGCCGGCTTCCCACGGAAACAGTTTTCCTGAGGTACAGACCCTCTCCCAAGTGGTTGTGGCAAGGTAAAGCAAATGCCCTCCACTTCTCTGGAAGAAACCACAGTGCCCAGCCATGTTCTAAGCCCTCCCATCCTCCCTGGGCTTCTGGCAGCAGGAGTGAAAAGAGAGGAGCAGGGCACTGGGACCCGTTTGACAAATACCGGCTTCCCAAGGGAAAGTCTTTCTCCACGTGCAGACATGCTCACAGGTGCCTGTGGCAAGGGGAAGGAAATGCCATACACTGACTTGGAAGAGACTACAGGGCCCAGGCACAGTCTGAACCCTTCCCTCATCCCGGCGGTTTTGCTACCAGGAGTTTAACCCCAACAAACACAGCCCGGAGACCCCTGGGGCAAAAACGGCTTCCGACGAACAAGAGGTGCTTGCTGTGGAAAACCTATCCCAAGTGGGAGTAGCCAGGTCAACGATATGCCACACACCCAGGTGTAACAAACAACATTGCCCAGGCACGATCTAAGCCACCCACCTCGTCCCTGAGCTTTGGGGAGCCGGAGGGAGAGCCGAGCCCCACGGTCCTGAGACCCCTTTGCAAAAAGCCGGCATCCCACGGAAACAGTTTTCCTGAGGTGCACACCCTATCCCAAGTGGTTGTGGCAAGGTAAAGCAAATGCCCTCCACCTCTCTGGAAAAAACCACAGTGCCCAGCCATGTTCTAAGTCCTCCCATCCTCCCTGGGCTTCTGGCAGCAGGAGGGAAAAGAGAGGAGCAGAGCACTGGGACCCGTTTGAAAAAAACCGGCTTCCCACGGGAAAGTCCTCCACGTGCAGAAATTCTCCCCAGTGCCTGTGCAAGGTGAAAGAAATGCCATACACTGACCTGGAAGAGACCACAGGGCCCAGGCACAGTCTGAGCCCTTCCCTCATCCCGGAGTTTTTGCTAGCAGGAGTTCAACCCCAACGAACAGAGCCTGGAGACCCCCTGGGGCCCAAATGGCTTCCGACAAACAATATGCTCTTGCTGTGGAAAACCTATCCCAAGTGGGGGTAGCCAGGTCAACAAAATGCCACACACCCAGGTGGATGAAACAACATTGCCCAGGCATGGTCTAAGCCCCTCACCTCGTCCCTGTGCTTTGGGGATCTGGAGGGACCCCCGAAGCCCACGGCCCTGAGGCCCGTTGGGCAGAAAGCCGGCTTCCCAAGGAAACAGCTTTCCTGAGGTGCGGACCCTATCCCAAGGGGTGGTGGCAAGGGAAAGCAAATGCCATCCCCTTCTCTGGAAGAAACCCCAGTGCCCAGCCATGTTCTAAGCCCTCCCCTCCTCACTGGGCTTCTGGCAGCAGGAGAGAAAAGAGAGGAGAACAGCACTGGGACTCTTTGACAGAAACCGGCTTCCCACGAGGAAGTCCTTCTCCACGTGCAGACATGCTTCCCAGTGCCTGTGGCAAGGTGAAGGAAATGCCATACACTGACCTGGAAGAGACCACAGGGCCCAGGCACAGTCTGAACCCTTCCCTCATCCCGGCAGTTTTGCTATCAGGAGTTCAACCCCAACGAACACAGCTCGGAGAGCCTGAGGCAAAATCGGCTTCCGACGAACAAGAGGTACTTGTTGTGGAAAACCTATCCCAAGTGGGGGTAGCCAGGTCAACAAAATGCCACACACCCAGGTTTAAGAAACATCATTGCCCAGGCACGGTCTAAGCCCCTCACCTCGTCCCTGTGCTTTGGGGAGCCGGAGGGACACCCGAGGCCCATGGCCCTGAGACCCCTTTGCAAAAAGCCGGATTCCCACGGAAAAAGTTTTCCTGAGGTGCACACCCTATCCCAAGTGGTTGTGGCAAGGTAATGCAAATGCCCTCCACTTCTCTGGAAGAAACCACAGTGCCCAGCCATGTTCTAAGCCCTTCCATCCTCCCTGGGCTTCTGGCAGCAGGAGTGAAAGAGAGGAGCAGAGCACTGGGACCCGTTTGACAAAAACCCGCTTCCCACGGGAAAGTCTTTCTCCACGTGCAGACATGCTCCCAGGTGCCTGTGGCAAGGGGAAGGAAATGCATTACACTGACATGGAAGAGACCACAGGGCCCAGGCACAGTCTGAGCCCTTCTCTCATCCCGGCGGTTTTGCTAGCAGGAGGTCAACCCCAACGAACACAGCCCGGAGACCCCTGGGGCAAAAACGGCTTCTGACGAACAATACGTGCTTGCTGTGGAAAACCTATCCCAAGTGGGGTAGCCAGGTCAACAAAATGCCAAACACCCAGGTGTAAGAAACAACATTGCCCAGGCATGGTCTAAGCCCCTCACCTCATCCCCGTGCTTTGAGGAGCCGGAGGGACACCCGATCCCCACGGCTCTGAGACCCCTTTGCAAAAAGCCGGCTTCCCACGGAAACAGTTTTCCTGAGGTGCAGACCCTATCCCAAGTGGTTGTGGCAAGGTAAAGCAAATGCCCTCCACTTCTCTGGAAGAAACCACAGTGCCCAGCCATGTTCTAAGCCCTCCCATCCTCCCTGGGCTTCTAGCAACAGGAGTGAAAAGAGAGGAGGACAGCACTGGGACGCTTTGACAGAAACCGGCTACCATGAGGAAGTCCTTCTCCACGTGCAGACATGCTCCCCAGTGCCTGTGGCAAGATGAAGGAAATACCATACACTGACCTGGAAGAGACCACAGGGCCCAGGCACAGTCTGAGCCCTTCCCTCATCCCGGCGGTTTTGCTAGCAGGAGTTCCACCACAACGAACACAGCCCGGAGACCCCCTGGGGCCCAAAGGGCTTCCGACGAATAATATGCTCTTGCTGTGGAAAACCTATCCCAAGAGGGGGTAGCCAGGTCAACAAAATGCCACACACCCAGGTGGAAGAGACAACTAGGCCCAGGCATGGTCTAACCCCTCACGTCCTCTCTGTGTTTTGAGGAGCCGGAGGCTCCCCCGAAGCCCACGGCCCTGAGGCCCGTTTGGCAGAAAGCCGGCCTCCCACGGAAAGAGCTTTCCTGAGGTACAGACCCTATCCCAAGGGGTGGTGGCAAGGTAAAGCAAATGCCCTCCACTTCTCTGGAAGAAACCACAGTGCCCAGCCATGTTCTAAGCCCTCCCATCCTCCCTGGGCTTCTGGCAGCAGGAGTGAAAAGAGAGGAGCAGGGCACTGGAACCCGTTTGAGAAAAACCGGCTTCCCACGGGAAAGTCTTTCTCCACGTGCAGACATGCTCTCAGTTGCCTGTGGCAAGGGGAAGGAAATGCCAAACACTGACCTGGAAGAGACCACAGGGCCCAGGCACAGTCTGAACCCTTCCCTCATCCCGGCAGTTTTGCTAGCATGAGTTCAACCCCAACGAACACAGCCCGGAGTCCCTGAGGCAAAAACGGCTTCCGACGAACAAGAGGTGCTTGCTGTGGAAAACCTATCCCAAGTGGGGGTAGCCAGGTCAACAAAATGCCACACACACAGGTGTAAGAAACAACATTGCCCAGGCACGGTCTAAGCCCCTCACCTCGTCCCTGTGCTTTGGGGAGCCGGAGGGAAACCCGAGGCCCACGACCCTCTGACCCCTTTGCAAAAAGCCGGCTTCCCACGGAAACAGTTTTCCTGAGGTACAGACCCTATCCCAAGTGGTTGTGGCAAGGTAAAGCAAATGCCCTCCACTTCTCTGGAAGAAACCACAGTGCCCAGCCATGTTCTAAGCCCTCCCATCCTCCCTGGGCTTCTGGCAGCAGGAGTGGAAAGAGAGGAGCAGGGCACTGGGACCCGTTTGACAAAAACCGGCTTCCCAAGGGAAAGTCTTTCTCCACGTGCAGACATGCTCCCAGGTGCCTGTGGCAAGGGGAAGGAAATGCCAGACACTGACTTGGAAGAGACCACAGGGCCCAGGCACAGTCTGAACCCTTCCCTCATCCAGCGGTTTTGCTAGCAGGAGTTCAACCCCAACGAACACAGCCCAGAGACCCTGAGGAAAAAACGGCTTCCGACGAACAAGAGGTGCTTGACTGGAAAACCTATCCCAAGTGGGAGTAGCCAGGTCAACAAAATGCCACAAACCCAGGTGTAAGAAACAACATTGCCCAGGCACGGTCTAAGCCCCATACCTCCTCCCTGTGCTTTGGGGAGCCGGAGGGACAGCCAAGCCCCTCGGCCCTGAGACCCCTTTGCAAAAAGCCGACTACCCACGGAAACAGTTTTCCTGAGGGGAAGACCCTATCCCAAGTGGTTGTGGCAAGGTAAAGCAAATGCCCTCCACTTCTCTGGAAGAAACCACAGTGCCCAGCCATGTTCTAAGCCCTCCCATCCTCCCTGGGCTTCTGGCAGCAGGAGTGGAAAGAGAGGAGCAGGGCACTGGGACCCGTTTGAGAAAAACCGGCTTCCCACGGGAAAGTCTTTCTCCACGTGCAGACATGCTCCCAGGTGCCTGTGGCAAGGGGAAGGAAATGCCAGACACTGAATTGGAAGAGACCACAGGGCCCAGGCACAGTCTGAACCCTTCCCTCATCCCGGCAGTTTTGCTAGCATGAGTTCAACCCCAACGAACACAGCCCGGAGTCCCTGAGGCAAAAACGGCTTCCGACGAACAAGAGGTGCTTGCTGTGGAAAACCTATCCCAAGTGGGTGTAGCCAGGTCAACAAAATGCCACACACCCAGATGTAAGAAACAACATTGCCCAGGCACGGTCTAAGCCCCTCACCTCGTCCCTGTGCATTGGGGAGCCGGAGGGACACCCGAGGTCCATGGCCCTGAGACCCCTTTGCAAAAAGCGTGCTTCCCACGGAAACAGTTTTCCAGAGGTGCAGACCCTATCCCAAGTGGTTGTGGCAAGGTAATGCAAATGCCCTCCACTTCTCTGGAAGAAACCACAGTGCCCAGCCATGTTCTAAGCCCTCCCATCCTCCCTGGCCTTCTGGCAGCAGGAGTGAAAAGAGAGGAGCAGAGCACTGGGACCCGTTTGACAAAAACCGGCTTCCCACGGGAAAGTCTTTCTCCACGTGCAGACATGCTCCCAGGTGCCTGTGGCAAGGGGAAGGAAATGCCATACACTGACATGGAAGAGACCACAGGGCCCAGGCACAGTCTGAACCCTTCCCTCATCCCGGCGGTTTTGCTAGCAGGAGTTCAACCCCAACGAACACAGCCCGGAGACCCTGAGGCAAAAACGGCTTCCGACGAACAAGAGGTGCTTGCTGTGGAAAACCTATCCCAAGTGGGGGTAGCCAGGTCAACAAAATGCCACACACCCAGGTGTAAGAAACAACATTGCCCAGGCACGGTCTAAGCCCCTCACCTCGTCCCTGTGCCTTGGGGAGCCGGAGGGAGAGCCGAGCCCCACGGTCCTGAGACCCCTTTGCAAAAAGCCGGCTTCCCACGGAAACAGTTTTCCTGAGGTGCACACCCTATCCCAAGTGGTTGTGGCAAGGTAAAGCAAATGCCCTCCACCTCTCTGGAAAAAACCACAGTGCCCAGCCATGTTCTAAGCCCTCCCATCCTCCCTGGGCTTCTGGCAGCAGGAGTGAAAAGAGAGGAGCAGAGCACTGGGACCCGTTTGACAAAAACCGGCTTCCCATGGGAAAGTCTTTCTCCACGTGCAGACTAGCTCCCAGGTGCCTGTGGCAAGGGGAAGGAAATGCCATACACTGACCTGGAAGAGACCACAGGGCCCAGGCACAGTCTGAACCCTTCCCTCATCCCGGCAGTTTTGCTTGCAGGAGTTCAACCCCAACGAACACAGCTCGGAGACCCTGAGGCAAAAACGGCTTCCGACGAACAAGAGGTGCTTGCTGTGGAAAACCTATCCCAAGTGGGGGTAGCCAGGTCAACAAAATGCCACACACCCAGGTGTAAGAAACAACATTGCCCAGGCACGGTCTAAGCCCCTCACCTCGTCCCTGTGCTTTGGGGAGCCGGAGGGACACCCGAGGCCCACGGCCCTGAGACCCCTTTGCAAAAAGCCGGCTTCCCACGGAAACAGTTTTCCTGAGGTGCAGACCCTATCCCAAGTGGTGGTGGCAAGGTAAAGCAAATGCCCTCCATTTCTCTGGAAGAAACCACAGTGCCCAGCCATGTTCTAAGCCCTCCCATCCTCCCTGGGCTTCTGGCAGCAGGAGTGAAAAGAGAGGAGCAGAGCACTGGGACGCGTTTGACAAAAACCGACTTCCCACGGGAAAGTCTTTCTCCACGTGCAGACATGCTCCCAGGTGCCTGTGGCAAGGGGAAGGAAATGCCATACACTGACCTGGAAGAGACCACAGGGCCCAGGCACAGTCTGAACCCTTCCCTCATCCCGGCGGTTTTGCTAGCAGGAGTTCAACCCCAACGAACACAGCCCAGAGACCCTGAGGCAAAAACGGCTTCCGACGAACAAGAGGTGCTTGACTGGAAATCCTATCCCAAGTGGGAGTAGCCAGGTCAACGAAATGCCACACACCCAGGTGTAAGAAACAACATTGCCCAGGCACGGTCTAAGCCCCTCACCTCGTCCCTGTGCTTTGGGGAGCCGGCGGGACACCCGAGGCCCATGACCCTGAGACTCCTTTGCAAAAAGCCGGCTTCCCACGGGAACAGTTTTCCTGAGGTACAGACCCTCTCCCCAGTGGTTGTGGCAAGGTAAAGCAAATGCCCTCCACTTCTCTGGAAGAAACCACAGTGCCCAGCCATGTTCTAAGCCCTCCCATCCTCCCTGGGCTTCTGGCAGCAGGAGTGAAAAGAGAGGAGCCGGGCACTGGGACCCGTTTGACAAAAACCGGCTTCCCAAGGGAAAGTCTTTCTCCACGTGCAGACATGCTCCCAGGTGCCTGTGGCAAGGGGAAGGAAATGCCATACACTGACTTGGAAGAGACTACAGGGCCCAGGCACAGTCTGAACCCTTCCCTCATCCCGGCGGTTTTGCTACCAGGAGTTTAACCCCAACAAACACAGCCCGGAG
This sequence comes from Ursus americanus, assembly GCF_024610735.1. Lineage (NCBI taxonomy): Eukaryota > Metazoa > Chordata > Mammalia > Carnivora > Ursidae > Ursus > Ursus americanus. The sequence goes on from NW_028273622.1 coordinate 4,195,031, forward strand.
ACCCCTGGGGCAAAAACGGCTTCCGACGAACAAGAGGTGCTTGCTGTGGAAAACCTATCCCAAGTGGGAGTAGCCAGGTCAACGATATGCCACACACCCAGGTGTAACAAACAACATTGCCCAGGCACGATCTAAGCCACCCACCTCGTCCCTGAGCTTTGGGGAGCCGGAGGGAGAGCCGAGCCCCACGGTCCTGAGACCCCTTTGCAAAAAGCCGGCTTCCCACGGAAACAGTTTTCCTGAGGTGCACACCCTATCCCAAGTGGTTGTGGCAAGGTAAAGCAAATGCCCTCCACCTCTCTGGAAAAAACCACAGTGCCCAGCCATGTTCTAAGTCCTCCCATCCTCCCTGGGCTTCTGGCAGCAGGAGGGAAAAGAGAGGAGCAGAGCACTGGGACCCGTTTGAAAAAAACCGGCTTCCCACGGGAAAGTCCTCCACGTGCAGAAATTCTCCCCAGTGCCTGTGCAAGGTGAAAGAAATGCCATACACTGACCTGGAAGAGACCACAGGGCCCAGGCACAGTCTGAGCCCTTCCCTCATCCCGGAGTTTTTGCTAGCAGGAGTTCAACCCCAACGAACAGAGCCTGGAGACCCCCTGGGGCCCAAATGGCTTCCGACAAACAATATGCTCTTGCTGTGGAAAACCTATCCCAAGTGGGGGTAGCCAGGTCAACAAAATGCCACACACCCAGGTGGATGAAACAACATTGCCCAGGCATGGTCTAAGCCCCTCACCTCGTCCCTGTGCTTTGGGGATCTGGAGGGACCCCCGAGGCCCACGGCCCTGAGGCCCGTTGGGCAGAAAGCCGGCTTCCCCAGGAAACAGCTTTCCTGAGGTGCGGACCCTATCCCAAGGGGTGGTGGCAAGGGAAAGCAAATGCCATCCCCTTCTCTGGAAGAAACCCCAGTGCCCAGCCATGTTCTAAGCCCTCCCCTCCTCACTGGGCTTCTGGCAGCAGGAGAGAAAAGAGAGGAGAACAGCACTGGGACTCTTTGACAGAAACCGGCTTCCCACGAGGAAGTCCTTCTCCACGTGCAGACATGCTTCCCAGTGCCTGTGGCAAGGTGAAGGAAATGCCATACACTGACCTGGAAGAGACCACAGGGCCCAGGCACAGTCTGAACCCTTCCCTCATCCCGGCAGTTTTGCTATCAGGAGTTCAACCCCAACGAACACAGCTCGGAGAGCCTGAGGCAAAAACGGCTTCCGACGAACAAGAGGTACTTGCTGTGGAAAACCTATCCCAAGTGGGGGTAGCCAGGTCAACAAAATGCCACACACCCAGGTTTAAGAAACATCATTGCCCAGGCACGGTCTAAGCCCCTCACCTCGTCCCTGTGCTTTGGGGAGCCGGAGGGACACCCGAGGCCCATGGCCCTGAGACCCCTTTGCAAAAAGCCGGATTCCCACGGAAAAAGTTTTCCTGAGGTGCACACCCTATCCCAAGTGGTTGTGGCAAGGTAATGCAAATGCCCTCCACTTCTCTGGAAGAAACCACAGTGCCCAGCCATGTTCTAAGCCCTCCCATCCTCCCTGGGCTTCTGGCAGCAGGAGTGAAAGAGAGGAGCAGAGCACTGGGACCCGTTTGACAAAAACCCGCTTCCCACGGGAAAGTCTTTCTCCACGTGCAGACATGCTCCCAGGTGCCTGTGGCAAGGGGAAGGAAATGCATTACACTGACATGGAAGAGACCACAGGGCCCAGGCACAGTCTGAGCCCTTCTCACATCCCGGCGGTTTTGCTAGCAGGAGGTCAACCCCAACGAACACAGCCCGGAGACCCCTGGGGCAAAAACGGCTTCCGACGAACAATACGTGCTTGCTGTGGAAAACCTATCCCAAGTGGGGTAGCCAGGTCAACAAAATGCCAAACACCCAGGTGTAAGAAACAACATTGCCCAGGCATGGTCTAAGCCCCTCACCTCATCCCCGTGCTTTGAGGAGCCGGAGGGACACCCGATCCCCACGGCTCTGAGACCCCTTTGCAAAAAGCCGGCTTCCCACGGAAACAGTTTTCCTGAGGTGCAGACCCTATCCCAAGTGGTTGTGGCAAGGTAAAGCAAATGCCCTCCACTTCTCTGGAAGAAACCACAGTGCCCAGCCATGTTCTAAGCCCTCCCATCCTCCCTGGGCTTCTAGCAACAGGAGTGAAAAGAGAGGAGGACAGCACTGGGACGCTTTGACAGAAACCGGCTTCCATGAGGAAGTCCTTCTCCACGTGCAGACATGCTCCCCAGTGCCTGTGGCAAGATGAAGGAAATACCATACACTGACCTGGAAGAGACCACAGGGCCCAGGCACAGTCTGAGCCCTTCCCTCATCCCGGCGGTTTTGCTAACAGGAGTTCCACCACAACGAACACAGCCCGGAGACCCCCTGGGGCCCAAAGGGCTTCCGACGAATAATATGCTCTTGCTGTGGAAAACCTATCCCAAGAGGGGGTAGCCAGGTCAACAAAATGCCACACACCCAGGTGTAAGAAACAACATTGCCCAGGCACGGTCTAAGCTCCTTACCTCGTCCCTGTGCTTTGGGGAGCCGGAGGGACACCCGAGGCCCACGGCCCTGAGACCCCTTTGCAAAAAGCCGGCTTCCCACCGAAACAGTTTTCCTTAGGTACACACACTATCCCAAGTGGTTGTGGCAAGGTAAAGCAAATGCCCTCCACTTCTCTGGAAAAAACCACAGTGCCTAGCCATGTTCTAAGCCCTCCCATCCTCCCTGGGCTTCTGTCAGCAGGAGTGAAAAGAGAGGAGCAGAGCACTGGGACCCGTTTGACAAAAACCGGCTTCCCACGGGAAAGTCTTTCTCCACGTGCAGACATGCTCCCAGGTGCCTGTGGCAAGGGGAAGGAAATGCCATACACTGACCTGGAAGAGACCACAGGGCCCAGGCACAGTCTGAACCCTTCCCTCATCCCGGCGGTTTTGCTAGCAGGAGTTCAACCCAAACGAACACAGCCCGGAGTCCCTGAGGCAAAAACGGCTTCCGACGAACAAGAGGTGTTTGACTGGAAAACCTATCCCAAGTGGGGGTAGCCAGGTCAACAAAATGCCACACACCCAGGTGTAAGAAATAACATTGCCGAGGCATGGTCTAAGCCCCTCACCCTGTCCCTGTGCTTTGGGGAGCCGGAGGGAAAGCCGATCCCCACGGCACTGAGAACACTTTGCAAAAAGCCGGCTTCCCACGGAAAGAGTTTTCCTGAGGTGCAGACCGTATCCCAAGTGGTTGTGGAAAGGTGAAGCAAATGCCCTCCACTTCTCTGGAAGAAACCACAGTGCCCAGCCATGTTCTAAGCCCTCCCATCCTCCCTGGGCTTCTGGCAGCAGGAGTGAAAAGAGAGGAGCAGAGCACTGGGACGCGTTTGACCAAAACCGGCTTCCCACGGGAAAGTCTTTCTCCACGTGCAGACATGCTCCCAGGTGCCTGTGGCAAGGGGAAGGAAATGACATACACTGACCTGGAAGAGACCACAGGGCCCAGGCACAGACTGAACCCTTCCCTCATCCGGCGGTTTTGCTAGCAGGAGTTCAACCCCAACGAACACAGCCCGGAGACCCCCTGGGGCAAAAACGGCTTCCGACGAACAAGAGGTGCTTGCTGTGGAAAACCTATCCCAAGTGGGAGTAGCCAGGTCAACGAAATGCCACACACCGAGGTGTAAGAAACAACATTGCCCAGGCACGGTCTAAGCCCCTCACCTCGTCCCTGTGCTTTGGGGAGCCGGAGGGACACCCGAGGCCCACGACCCTGAGACTCCTTTGCAAAAAGCCGGCTTCCCACGGGAACAGTTTTCCTGAGGTGCACACCCTATCCCAAGTGGTTGTGGCAAGGTAATGCAAATGCCCTCCACTTCTCTGGAAGAAACCACAGTGCGCAGCCATGTTCTAAGCCCTCCCATCCTCCCTGGGCTTCTGGCAGCAGGAGTGGAAAGAGAGGAGCAGGGCACTGGGACCCGTTTGAGAAAAACCGGCTTCCCACGGGAAAGTCTTTCTCCACGTGCAGACATGCTCTCAGTTGCCTGTGGCAAGGGGAAGGAAATGCCAAACACTGACCTGGAAGAGACCACAGGGCCCAGGCACAGTCTGAACCCTTCCCTCATCCCGGCAGTTTTGCTAGCATGAGTTCAACCCCAACGAACACAGCCCGGAGTCCCTGAGGCAAAAACGGCTTCCGACGAACAAGAGGTGCTTGACTGGAAAACCTATCTCAAGTGGGGGTAGCCAGGTCAACAAAATGCCACAAACCCAGGTGTAAGAAACAACATTGCCCAGGCACGGTCTAAGCCCCATACCTCGTCCCTGTGCTTTGGGGAGCCGGAGGGACAGCCAAGCCCCTCGGCCCTGAGACCCCTTTGCAAAAAGCCGGCTTCCCACGTAAACAGTTTTCCTGAGGTGCAGACCCTATCCCAAGTGGTTGTGGCAAGGTAAAGCAAATGCCCTCCTCTTCTCTGGAAGAAACCACAGTGCCCAGCCATGTTCTAAGCCCTCCCATCCTCCCTGGGCTTCTGGCAGCAGGAGTGGAAAGAGAGGAGCAGGGCACTGGGACCCGTTTGAGAGAAACCGGCTTCCCACGGGAAAGTCTTTCTCCACGTGCAGACATGCTCCCAGGTGCCTGTGGCAAGGGGAAGGAAATGCCATACACTGAACTGGAAGAGACCACAGGGCCCAGGCACAGTCTGAACCCTTCCCTCATCCCGGCAGTTTTGCTAGCATGAGTTCAACCCCAACGAACACAGCCCGGAGTTCCTGAGGCAAAAACGGCTTCCGACGAACAAGAGGTGCTTGCTGTGGAAAACTTATCCCAAGTGGGTGTAGCCAGGTCAACAAAATGCCACACACCCAGATGTAAGAAACAACATTGCCCAGGCACGGTCTAAGCCCCTCACCTCGTCCCTGTGCATTGGGGAGCCGGAGGGACACCCGAGGTCCTTGACCCTGAGACCCCTTTACAAAAAGCCTGCTTCCCACGGAAACAGATTTCCAGAGGTGCAGACCCTATCCCAAGTGGTTGTGGCAAGGTAATGCAAATGCCCTCCACTTCTCTGGAAGAAACCACAGTGCCCAGCCATGTTCTAAGCCCTCCCATCCTCCCTGGGCTTCTGGCAGCAGGAGTGAAAAGAGAGGAGCAGGGCACTGAGACCCGTTTGACAAAAACCGGCTTCCCACGGGAAAGTCTTTCTCCACGTGCAGACTAGCTCCCAGGTGCCTGTGGCAAGGGGAAGGAAATGCCATACACTGACCTGGAAGAGACCACAGGGCCCAGGCACAGTCTGAACCCTTCCCTCATCCCGGCGGTTTTGCTAGCAGGAGTTCAACCCCAACGAACACAGCCCGGAGACCCCTGGGGCAAAAACGGTTTCCGACGAACAAAAGGTGCTTGCTGTGGAAAACCTATCCCAAGTGGGAGTAGCCAGGTCAACGAAATGCCACACACCCAGGGGTAAGAAACAACATTGCCCAGGCACGGTCTAAACCCCACAACTCGTCCCTGTGCTTTGGGGAGCCGGAGGGACACCCGAGGCCCACGGCCCTGAGACCCCTTTGCAAAAAGCCGGCTTCCCACGGAAACAGTTTTCCTGAGGTGCACACCCTATCCCAAGTGGTTGTGGCAAGGTAAAGCAAATGCCCTCCACTTCTCTGGAAGAAACCACAGTGCCCAGCCATGTTCCAAGCCCTCCCATCCTCCCTGGGCTTCTGGCAGCAGGAGTGAAAAGAGAGGAGCAGAGCACTGGGACCCGTTTGACAAAAACCGGCTTCCCACGGGAAAGTCTTTCTCCACGTGCAGACATGCTCCCAGGTGCCTGTGGCAAGGGGAAGGAAATGCCATACACTGACCTGGAAGAGACCACAGGGCCCAGTAACAGTCTGAACCCTTCCCTCATCCCGGCAGTTTTGCTAGCATGAGTTCAACCCCAACGAACACAGCCCGGAGACCCTGAGGCAAAAACGGCTTCCGACGAAAAAGAGGTGCTTGCTGTGGAAAACCTATCCCAAGTGGGGGTAGCCAGGTCAACAAAATGCCACACACCCAGGTGTAAGAAACAACATTGGCCAGGCACGGTCTAAGCCCCTCACCTAGTCCCTGTGCTTTGGGGAGCCGGCGGGACACCCGAGGCCCACGACCCTGAGACTCCTTTGCAAAAAGCCGGCTTCCCACGGAAACAGTTTTCCTGAGGTGCAGACCCTATCCCAAGTGGTTGTGGCAAGGTAATGCATATGCCCTCCACTTCTCTGGAAGAAACCACAGTGCCCAGCCATGTTCTAAGCCCTCCCATCCTCCCTGGGCTTCTGACAGCAGGAGTGGAAAGAGAGGAGCAGAGCACTGGGACCCGTTTGACAAAAACCGGCTTCCCACGGGAAAGTCTTTCTCCACGTGCAGACATGCTCCCAGGTGCCTGTGGCAAGGGGAAGGAAATGCCATACACTGACCTGGAAGAGACCACAGGGCCCAGGCACAGTCTGAACCCTTCCCTCATCCGGCGGTTTTGCTAGCAGGAGTTCAACCACAACGAACACAGCCCGGAGTCCCTGAGGCAAAAACGGCTTCCGACGAACAAGGGGTGCTTGCTGTGGAAAAAATATCCCAAGTGGGTGTAGCCAGGTCAACAAAATGCCACACACCCAAATGTAAGAAACAACATTGCCCAGGCACGGTCTAAGCCCCTCACCTCGTCCCTGTGCATTGGGGAGCCGGAGGGACACCCGAGGTCCATGGCCCTGAGACCCCTTTGCAAAAAGCCTGCTTCCCACGGAAACAGTTTTCCAGAGGTGCAGACCCTATCCCAAGTGGTTGTGGCAAGGTAAAGCAAATGCCCTCCACCTCTCTGGAAAAAACCACAGTGCCCAGCCACGTTCTAAGCCCTCCCATCCTCCCTGGGCTTCTGGCAGCAGGAGTGAAAAGAGAGGAGCAGAGCACTGGGACCCGTTTGACAAAAACCGGCTTCCCACGGGAAAGTCTTTCTCCACGTGCAGACATGCTCCCAGGTGCCTGTGGCAAGGGGAAGGAAATGCCATACACTGACCTGGAAGAGACCACAGGGCCCAGGCACAGTCTGAACCCTTCCCTCATCCCGGCGGTTTTGACAGCAGGAGGTCAACCCCAACGAACACAGCCCGGAGACCCCTGGGGCAAAAACGGCTTCCGACGAACAATACGTGCTTGCTGTGGAAAACCTATCCCAAGTGGGGTAGCCAGGTCAACAAAATGCCAAACACCCAGGTGTAAGAAACAACATTGCCCAGGCATGGTCTAAGCCCCTCACCTCATCCCCGTGCTTTGAGGAGCCGGAGGGACACCCGATCCCCACGGCCCTGAGACCCCTTTGCAAAAAGCCGGCTTCCCACGGAAACAGTTTTCCTGAGGTGCAGACCCTATCCCAAGTGGTTGTGGCAAGGTAAAGCAAATGCCCTCCACTTCTCTGGAAGAAACCACAGTGCCCAGCCATGTTCTAAGCCCTCCCATCCTCCCTGGCCTTCTGGCAGCAGGTGTGGAAAGAGAGGAGCAGGGCACTGGGACCCGTTTGAGAAAAACCGGCTTCCCACGGGAAAGTCTTTCTCCACGTGCAGATATTCTCCCAGGTGCCTGTGGCAAGGGGAAGGAAATGACATACACTGACCTGGAAGAGACCACAGGGCCCAGGCACAGTCTGAACCCTTCCCTCATCCCAGCGGTTTTGCTAGCAGGAGTTCAACCCCAACGAACACAGCCCGGAGACCCTGAGGCAAAAACGCTTCAGTCGAACAAGAGGTGCTTGCTGTGGAAAACCTATCCCAAGTGGGAGTAGCCAGGTCAACGAAATGCCACACACCCAGGTGTAAGAAACAACATTGCCCAGGCACGGTCTAAGCCCCTCACCTCGTCCCTGTGCTTTGGGGAGCCGGAGGGACACCCGAGGCCCACGACACTCTGACCCCTTTGCAAAAAGCCGGCTTCCCACGGAAACAGTTTTCCTGAGGTGCACACCCTATCCCAAGTGGTTGTGGCAAGGTAATGCAAATGCCCTCCACTTCTCTGGAAGAAACCACAGTGCCCAGCCATGTTCTAAGCCCTCCCATCCTCCCTGGGCTTCTGGCAGCAGGAGTGAAAAGAGAGGAGCAGAGCACTGGGACCCGTTGGACAAAAACCGGCTTCCCACGGGCAAGTCTTTCTCCACGTGCAGACATGCTCCCAGGTGCCTGTGGCAAGGGGAAGGAAATGCCATACACTGACCTGGAAGAGACCACAGGGCACAGGCACAGTCTGAACCCTTCCCTCATCCCAGCGGTTTTGCTAGCAGGAGTTCAATCCCAATGAACACAGCCCGGAGACCCCTGGGGCAAAAACGGCTTCCGACGAACAAGAGGTGCTTGCTGTGGAAAACCTATCCCAAGTGGGAGTAGCCAGGTCAACGAAATGCCACACACCCAGGTGTAAGAAACAACATTGCCCAGGCACGGTCTAAGCCCCTCACCTCGTCCCTGTGCTTTGGGGAGCCGGAGGGACAGCCGAGGCCCACGGCCCTGAGACCCCTTTGCAAAAAGCTGGCTTCTCACGGAAACTGTTTTCCTGAGGTGCACACCCTATCCCAAGTGGTTGTGGCAAGGTAATGCAAATGCCCTCCACTTCTCTGGAAGAAACCACAGTGCCCAGCCATGTTCTAAGCCCACCCATCCTCCCTGGGCTTCTGGCAGCAGGAGTGAAAAGAGAGGAGCAGAGCACTGGGACCCGTTTGACAAAAACCGGCTTCCCACGGGAAAGTCTTTCTCCACGTGAAGACATACACCCAGGTGCCTATGGCAAGGGGAACGAAATGCCATACACTGACCTGGAAGAGACCACAGGACCCAGGCACAGTCTGAACCCTTCAATCATCCCGGCGGTTTTGCTAGCAGGAGTTCAACCCCACCGGACACAGCCCGGAGACCCCTGGGGCAAAAAGGGCTTCCGACGAACAAGAGGTGCTTGCTGTGGAAAACCTATCCCAAGTGGGAGTAGCCAGGTCAACAAAATGCGACACACCCAGGTGTAAGAAACAACATTGCCCAGACACGGTCTAAGCCCCTAACCTCGTCCCTGTGCTTTGGGGAGCCGGAGGGACAGCCGACGCCCACGGCCCTGAGCCCCGTTGGGCAGGAAGCCTGCTTCCCACGGAAACAGCTTTCCTGAGGTGCAGACCCTCTCCCAAGGGCTGGTGGCAAGGGCAAGCAAATGCCATGCCCTTCTCTGGTAAAAACTCCAGTGCCCATCCATGTTGTAAGCCCTCCCCTCCTCCCTGGGCTTCTGGCAACAGGAGTCAAAAGAGAGGAGCACAGCACTGGGACCCGTTTGATGGAAACCGGCTTCCCACGAGGAAGTCCTTCTCCACGTGCAGACATGCTCCCCAGTGCCTGTGGCAAGGTGAAGGAAATGCCATACACTGACCTAGAAGAGACCACAGGGCCCATGCACAGTCTGAGACCTACCCTCATCCCGGAGGTTTTGCTAGCAGGAGTTCAACCCCAACGAACACAGACCGGAGACCCCCTGGGGCCCAAACGGCTTCCGACGAACAATATGGTCTTGCTGTGGAAATCCTATCCCAAGTGGGGGTAGCCAGGTCAACAAAATGCCACACACCCAGGTGGAAGAGACAACATAGCCCAGGCATGGTCTAAGCCCCTCACCACGTCCCTGTGCTCTGGGGACCGGAGGGAACCCCGAGGCCCACGGCCCTGAGGCCCGTTGGGCAGAAAGCCGGCTTCCCACGGAAACAGATTTCCTGAGGTGCAGAACCTATCCCAAGGAGTGGTGGCAAGGGAAAGCAAATGCCATCCCCTTCTCTGGAAGAAACGCCAGTGCCCAGGCATGCTTTAACCCCTCCCCTCCTCCACGGGCTTATGGCAGCAGGAGTGAAAAGAGAGGAGCACAGCACTAGGAGCGTTTGATAGAAACCGGCTTCCCACGAGGAAGTACTTCTCCACGTGCAGACATGCTCCCCATTGCCTGTGGCAAGGTGAAGGAAATGCCATACACTGACCTGGAATAGACCACAGGGCCCAGGCACAGTCTGAGCCCTTCCCTCATCCCGGCGGTTTTGCTAGCAGGAGTTCAACCCCAACAAACACAGCCCGGAGACCCCCTGTGGCCAAAACGTCTTCCGACTAACAATATACTCTTGCTGTGGAAATCCTATCCCAAGTGGGGGTAACCAGGTCAACAAAATGCCACACACCCAGGTGGAAGAAACAACATGGCCCAGGCATGGTCTAAGCCCATCACCTCGTCCCTGTGCTCTGGGGAGCCGGAAGGAACCCCGAGGCCCACGGCCCTGAGGCCCGTTGGGCAGGAAGCCGGCCTCCCACGGAAACAGCTCTCCTGAGGTGCAGACCCTCTCCCAAGGGCTGGTGGCAAGGGAAAGCAAATGCCATGCCCTTCTCTGGAAGATACCCCAGTGCCCAGCCATGTTCTAAGCCCTCCCCTCCTCCCTGGGCTTCTGGAAGCAGGAGTGAAAAGAGAGTTGCACAGCACTAGGACATGTTTGACAGAAACCGGGCTCCTACGAGTAAGTCCTTCTCCACGTGCAGACATGCTCCCCAGTGCCTGTGGCAAGGTGAAGGAAATGCCATACACTGACCTGGAAGAGACCACAGGGCCCAGGCACAGTCTGAGACCTTCCCTCATCCCGGCGGTTTTGCTAGCAGGAGTTCAACCCCAAGAACACAGCCCGGAGACCCCCTGGGGCCAAAACGTCTTCCGACTAACAGTATACTCTTGCTTTGGAAATCCTATCCCAAGTGGGGGTAGCCAGGTCAACAAAATGCCACACACCCAGGTGGAAGAAATAACATGGCCCATGCATGGTCTAAGCCCCTCACTTCGTCCCTGTGCTCTGGGGAGCCGGAGGAACCCCCGAGGCCCACGGCCCTGAGGCCCGTTGGGCAGGAAGCCTGCCTACCAGGGAAACAGCTTTCCTGAGGTGCAGACCCTCTCCCAAGGGCTGGTGTCAAGGGAAAGCAAATGCCATGCCCTTCTCTGGAAGAAACTCCAGTCCCCAGCCATGTTGTAAGCCCTCCCCTCCTCCCTGGGCATCTGGCAGCAGGAGTGAAAAGAGAGGAGCACAGCACTGGGACCCGTTTGATGGAAACCGGCTTCCCACGAGGAAGTCCTTCTCCACGTGCAGACATGCTCCCCAGTGCCTGTGGCAAGGTGAAGGAAATGCCATACACTGACCTGGAAGAGACCACAGGGCCCAGGCACAGTCTGAGACCTACATTCATCCCGGAGGTTTTGCTAGCAGGAGTTCAACCCCAAGAACACAGCCCGGAGACCCCCTGGGGCCAAAACGACTTCCGACTAACAATATGCTCTTGCTGTGGAAATCCTATCCCAAGTGGGGGTAGCCAGGTCAACAAAATGCCACACACCCAGGTGGAAGAGACAACATATCCCAGGCATGGTCTAAGCCCCTCACCTCGACCCTGTGCTCTGGGGAGCCGGAGTGACCCCGAGGCCAGCGGCCCTGAGGCCCGTTGGCAGAAAGCCGGCTTCCCACGGAAACAGCTTTCCTGAGTTGCAGACCCTATCCCAAGGGCTGGAGGCAAGGAAAAACAAATGCCATCCACTTCTCTGGAAGAAACCCCAGTGCCCAGCCATGTTCTAAGCCCTCCCCTCTTCCCTGGGCTTCTGGCTGCAGGAATGAAAAGAGAGGAGCAAAGCACTGGGACCCGTTTGACAGAAACCGGCTTCCCACGAGGAAGTCATTCTCCACGTGCAGACATGCTCCCCAGTTCCTGTGGCAAGGTGAAGGAAATGCCATACCCTGACCTGGAAGAGACCACAGGGCCCAGGCACAGTCTGAGACCTACCCTCATCCCGGAGGTTTTGCTAGCAGGAGTTCAACCCCAACGAACACAGACCAGAGACTCCCTGGGGCCCAAACGGCTTCTGACGAACAATATGGTCTTGCTGTGGAAATCCTATCCCAAGTGGGGGTAGCCAGGTCAACAAAATGCCACACACCCAGGTGGAAGAGACAACATGGCCCAGGCATGGTCTAAGCCCCTCACATCGTCCCTGTACTCTGGGGAGCCGGAGGGAACCCCGAGGCCCACAGCCTTGAGGCCCGTTGGGCAGAAAGCCGGCTTCCCACGGAAACAGATTTCCTGAGGTGCAGAACCTATCCCAAGGAGTGGTGGCAAGGGAAAGGAAATGCCATCCCCTTCTCTGGAAGAAACGCTAGTGCCCAGTCATGCTTTAACCCCTCCCCTCCTCCATGGGCTTATGGCAGCAGGAGTGAAAAGAGAGGAGCACAGCACTAGGAGCGTTTGACAGAAACCGGCTTCCCACGAGGAAGTCCTTCTCCACGTGCAGACATGCTCCCCAGTGCCTGAGGCAAGCTGAAGGAAATGCCATACACTGACCTGGAAGAGACCACAGGGCCCAGGCACAGTCTGAGCCCTTCCCTCATCCCGGTGGTTTTGCTAGCAGGAGTTCAACCCCAAGAACACAGCCCGGAGACCCCCTGGGGCCAAAACAGCTTCCCACTAACAATATGCTATGGTGTGGAAATCCTATCCCAAGTGGGGGTAACCAGGTCAACAAAATGCCACACACCCAGGTGGAAGAAACAACATGGCCCAGGCATGGTCTAAGCCCCTCACCTCGTCCCTGTGCTCTGGGGAGCCGGAGGGACCCCCGAGGCCCACGGCCCTGAGGCCCGTTGGGCAGGAAGCCGGCCTCCCACGGAAACAGCTTTCCTGAGGTGCAGACCGTATCCCAAGGGCTGGTGGCAAGGGAAAGCAAATGCCATCCCCTTCTCTGGAAGAAACTCCAGTTCCCAGCCATGTTGTAAGCCCTCCCTTCCTCCCTGGGCTTCAGGCAGGAGGAGTGAAAAGAGAGGAGCACAGCACTGGGACCCTTTTGACAGAAACCGGCTTCCCACGAGGAAGTCCTTCTCCACGTGCAGACATGCTCCCCAGTGCCTGTGGCAAGGTGAAGGAAATGCCATACACTGACCTGGAAGAGACCACAGGGCCCAGGCACAGTCTGAGACCTACCCTCATCCCGGAGGTTTTGGTAGCAGGAGTTCAACCCCAAGAATACAGCCCGGGGACCCCCTGGGGCCAAAACAGCTTCCGACTAACAATATACTCTTGCTGTGGAAATCCTATCCCAAGTGGGGGTAACCAGGTCAACAAAATGCCACACACCCAGGTGGAAGAAACAACATGGCCCAGGCATGGTCTAAGCCCGTCACCTTGTCCCTGTGCTCTGGGGAGCCAGAGGGACCCCCGAGGCCCACGGCCCTGAGGCCCGTTGGGCAGAAATCCGGCTTCCCACGGAAACAGTTTCCTGAGGTGCAGACCCTATACCAAGGGCTGGTGGCAAGGGAAAGCAAATGCCATCCCCTTCTCTGGAAGAAACCCCAGTGCCCAGCCATGTTGAAAGTCCTCCCCTCCTCCCTGGGCTTCTGGCAGCAGGAGTGAAAAGAGAGGAGCACAGCACTGGGACCTGTTTGACAGAAACCGGCTTCCCACGCGGAAGTCCTTCTCCACGTGCAGACATGCTCCCCAGTGCCTGTGGCAAGGTGAAGGAAATGCCATAACCTGACATGGAAGAGACCACAGGGCCCAGGCACAGTCTGAGCCCTTCTCTCATCCCCACGGTTTTGCTAGCAGGAGTTCAACCCCAACGAACACAACCCGGAGACCCCCTGGGGCCCAAACGGCTTTCGATGAACAATATGCTCTTGCTGTGGAAAACCTACCCCAAGTGGGGTAGCCAGGTCAACAAACTGCTAAACACCCAGGTGGAAGAAACAATATGGCCCTGGCATGGTCTAAGCCCCTCACCTCGTCCCTGTGCTCTGGGGAGCCGGAGGGACCCCCGAGGCCCACGGCCCTGAGGCCCGTTGGGCAGAAAGCCGGCTTCCCACGGAAACAGTTTCCTGAGGTGCAGACCCTATACCAAGGGCTGGTGGCAAGGGAAAGCAAATGCCATCCCCTTCTCTGGAAGAAACCCCAGTGCCCAGCCATGTTGAAAGTCCTCCCCTCCTCCCTGGGCTTCTGGCAGCAGGAGTGAAAGAGAGGAGCACAGCACTGGGACCCGTTTGACAGAAACTGGCTTCCCACGAGGAAGTCCTTCTCCACGTGCACACATGCTCCCCAGTGCCTGTGGCAAGGTGAAGGAAATGCCATACCCTGACCTGGAAGAGACCACAGGGCCCAGGCACAGTCTGAGCCCTTCCCTCATCCCGGCGGTTTTGGTAGCAGGAGTTCAACCCCAACGAACACAACCCGGAGACCCCCTGGGGCCCAAACGGCTTTCGATGAACAATTTGCTCTTGCTGTGGAAAACCTACCCCAAGTGGGGTAGCCAGGTCAACAAACTGCTAAACACCCAGGTGGAAGAAACAATAAGGCCCTGGCATGGTCTAAGCCCCTCACCTCGTCCTTGTGCTTTGGGGAGCCGGAGGGACCCCCGAGGCCCACGGCCCTGAGGCCCGTTAGGCAGAAAGCCGGTGTCCCACGGAAACAGCTTTCCTGAGGTGCAGACCCTATCCCAAGGGCTGGTGGCAAGGGAAAGCAAATGCCATCCCCTTCTCTGGAAGAAACCACAGTGCCCAGCCATGTTCTAAGCCCTCCCATCCTCCCTGGGCTTCTGGCAGCAGGAATGAAAAGAGAGGAGCACAGCACTGGGACCCGTTTGACAGAAACCGGCCTCCCACGAGGAAGTCCTTCTCCACGTGCAGAAATGCTCCCCAGTGCCTGTGGCAAGGTGAAGGAAATGCCATACAGTGACCTGGAAGAGACCACAGGGCCCAGACACAGTATGAGCCCTTCCCTCATCCTGGTGGTTTTGCTAGCAGAAGTTCAACCCCAAGAATACAGCCCAGAGACCCCCTGGGGCCCAAACTGCTTCCGACTAACAATATGCTCTTGTTGTGGAAATCCTATCCCAAGTGGGGGTAGCCAGGTCAACAAAATGCCACACAACCAAGTGGAAGAAACAACATGGCCCAGGCATGGTTTAAGCCCCTCACCTCGTCCCTGTGCTCTGGGGAGCCTGAGGGACCTCGAGACCAATGGCTCTGAGGCCCTTTGGCAAAAAGCCGGTTTCCCAAGGAAACAGCTTTCCTGAGGTGCAGACCCTATCCCAAGGGCTGGTGGCAAGGGAAAGCAAATGCCATCCCCTTCTCTGGAAGAAACCCCAGTGCCCAGCCATGCTTTAACCCCTCCCCTCCTCCATGGGCTTATGGCAGCAGGAGTGAAAAGAGAGGAGCACAGCACTAGGAGCGTTTGACAGAAACCGGCTTCCCAAGAGGAAGTCCTTCTCCACGTGCAGACATGCTCCCCAGTGCCTGTGCCAAGGTGAAGGAAATGCCATACACTGACCTGGAAGAGACCACAGGGCCCAGGCACAGTCTGAGCCCTTCCCTCATCCCGGTGGTTTTGCTAGCAGGAATTCAAACCCAAGAACACAGCCCGGAGACCCCCTGGGGCCAAAACAGCTTCCGACTAACAATATACTCTTGCTGTGGAAATCCTATCCCAAGTGGGGGTAACCAGGTCAACAAAATGCCACACACCCAGGTGGAAGAAACAACATGGCCCAGGCATGGTCTAAGCCCCTCACCTCGTCCCTGTGCTCTGGGGAGCCGGAGGGACCCCCGAGGCCCACGGGCTTGAGGCCCGTTGGGCAGAAAGCCGGCTTCCCACGGAAACAGCTTTCCTGATGTGAAGACACTATCCCAAGGGCTGGTGGCAAGTGAAAGCAAATGCCATCCCCTTCTCTGGAAGAAACCAAAGTGCCCAGGCATGTTCTAAGCCCTCCCCTCCTCCCTGGGCTTCTGGCAGCAGGAGTGAAAAGAGAGATGCACAGCACTGGGGCCGTTTGACAGAAACAGGCTTCCCACGAGGAAGTCCTTCTCCACGTACAGACATGCTCCCCAGTGCCTTTGGCAAGGTGTAGGAAATGCCATACACTGACCTGGAAGAGACTACAGGGCCCAGGCACAGTCTGAGCCCTTCCCTCATCCCGGCGGTTTTGCTAGCAGGAGTTCAACCCCAAGAACACAGCCCGGAGACCCCCTGGGGCCAAAACTTCTTCCAACTAAGAATATACTCTTGCTGTGGAAATCCTATCCCAAGTGGGGGTAGCCAGGTCAATAAAAGGCCACACACCCAGGTGGAAGAAACAACATGGCCCAGGCATGGTCTAAGCCCGTCACCTCGTCCCTGTGCTCTGGGGAGCCGGAGGGACCCCCGAGGCCCACGGCCCTGAGGCCCGTTGGGCAGGAAGCCGGCCTCCCACGGAAACAGGTTTCCTGAGGTGCAGACCCTCTCCCAAGGGCTGGTGGCAAGGGAAAGCAAATGCCTTCCCCTTCTCTGGAAGAAACTCCAGTGCCCAGCCATGTTGTAAGCCCTCCCCTCCTCCCTGGGCTTCTGGCAGCAGGAGTGAAAAGAGAGGAGCACAGCACTGGGACCCGTTTGATGGAAACCGTCTTTCCACGAGGAAGTCCTTCTCCACGTGCAGACATGCTCCCCAGTGCCTGTGGCAAGGTGAAGGAAATGCCATACCCTGACCTGGAAGAGACCACAGGGCCCATGCACAGTCTGAGACCTACCCTCATCCCGGAGGTTTTGCTAGCAGGAGTTCAACCCCAACGAACACAGACCAGAGACTCCCTGGGGCCCAAACGGCTTCTGACGAACAATATGGTCTTGCTGTGGAAATCCTATCCCTAGTGGGGGTAGCCAGGTCAACAAAATGCCACACACCCAGGTGGAAGAGACAACATGGCCCAGGCATGGTCTAAGCCCCTCACATCGTCCCTGTACTCTGGGGAGCCGGAGGGAACCCCGAGGCCCACAGCCTTGAGGCCCGTTGGGCAGAAAGCCGGCTTCCCACGGAAACAGATTTCCTGAGGTGCAGAACCTATCCCAAGGAGTGGTGGCAAGGGAAAGGAAATGCCATCCCCTTCTCTGGAAGAAACGCCAGTGCCCAGTCATGCTTTAACCCCTCCCCTCCTCCATGGGCTTATGGCAGCAGGAGTGAAAAGAGAGGAGCACAGCACTAGGAGCGTTTGACAGAAACCGGCTTCCCACGAGGAAGTACTTCTCCACGTGCAGACATGCTCCCCAGTGCCTGTGCCAAGGTGAAGGAAATGCCATACACTGACCTGGAAGAGACCACAGGGCCCAGGTACAGTCTGAGACCTACCCTCATCCCGGAGGTTTTGGTAGCAGGAGTTCATCCCCAAGGAACACAGCACGGAGACCCCCTGGGGCCCAAACGGCTTCCGACTAACAATATGCTCTTGACGTGGAAATCCTATCCCAAGTGGGGGTAACCAGGTCAACAAAATGCCACACACCCAGGTGGAAGAAACAACATGGCCCAGGCATGGTCTAAGCCCCTCACCTCGTCCCTGTGCTCTGGGGAGCCGGAGGGACCCCCGAGGCCCACGGTCCTGAGGCCCGTTGGGCAGAAAGCCGGCTTCCCACGGAAACAGCTTTCCTGAGGTGCAGACCGTATCCCAAGGGCTGGTGGCAAGGGAAAGCAAATGCCATCCCCTTCTCTGGAAGAAACCCCAGTGCCCAGCCATGTTGTAAGCCTTCCCCTCCTTCCTGGGCTTCTGGCAGCAGGAGTGAAAAGAGAGGAGCACAGCACTGGGACCCTTTTGACAGAAACCGGCTTCCCACGAGGAAGTCCTTCTCCACGTGCAGACATGCTCCCCAGTGCCTGAGGCAAGCTGAAGGAAATGCCATACACTGACCTGGAAGAGACCACAGGGCCCAGGCACAGTCTGAGCCCTTCCCTCATCCCGGTGGTTTTGCTAGCAGGAGTTCAACCCCAAGAACACAGCCCGGAGACCCCCTGGGGCCAAAACAGCTTCCCACTAACAATATGCTATGGTGTGGAAATCCTATCCCAAGTGGGGGTAACCAGGTCAACAAAATGCCACACACCCAGGTGGAAGAAACAACATGGCCCAGGCATGGTCTAAGCCCCTCACCTCGTCCCTGTGCTCTGGGGAGCTGGAGGGACCCCCGAGGCCCACGGCCCTGAGGCCCGTTGGGCAGGAAGCCGGCCTCCCACGGAAACAGCTTTCCTGAGGTGCAGACCGTATCCCAAGGGCTGGTGGCAAGGGAAAGCAAATGCCATCCCCTTCTCTGGAAGAAACTCCAGTTCCCAGCCATGTTGTAAGCCCTCCCTTCCTCCCTGGGCTTCAGGCAGGAGGAGTGAAAAGAGAGGAGCACAGCACTGGGACCCTTTTGACAGAAACCGGCTTCCCACGAGGAAGTCCTTCTCCACGTGCAGACATGCTCCCCAGTGCCTGTGGCAAGGTGAAGGAAATGCCATACACTGACCTGGAAGAGACCACAGGGCCCAGGCACAGTCTGAGACCTACCCTCATCCCGGAGGTTTTGGTAGCAGGAGTTCATCCCCAAGAACACAGCCCAGAGACCCCCTGGGGCCAAAACAGCTTCTGACTAACAATGTGCTATTGCTGTGGAAATCCTATCCCAAGTGGAGGTAGCCAGGTCAACAAAATGCCACACACCCTGGAGGAAGAGACAACATGGCCCAGGCATGGCCTAAGCCCCTCACCTCGTCCCTGTGCTCTGGGGAGCCGGAGGGACCCCCGAGGCCCACGGCCCTGAGGCCCGTTGGGCAGAAACCCGGCTTCCCACGGAAACAGCTTTCCTGAGGTGCAGACCCTATCCCAAGGGCTGGTGGCAAGGGAAAGCAAATGCCATCCCCTTCTCTGGAAGAAACCCCAGTGCCCAGCCATGTTGAAAGTCCTCCCCTCCTCCCTGGGCTTCTGGCAGCAGGAGTGAAAAGAGAGGAGCACAGCACTGGGACCCGTTTGACAGAAACCGGCTTCCCACGCGGAAGTCCTTCTCCACGTGCAGACATGCTCCCCAGTGCCTGTGGCAAGGTGAAGGAAATGCCATACACTGACCTGGAAGAGACCACAGGGCCCAGGCACAGTCTGAACCCTTCCCTCATCCCGGCGGTTTTGCTAGCAGGAGTTCAACCCCAAGGAACACAGACCGGAGACGCCCTGGGGCCCAAACGGCTTCCGACTAACAATATGCTCTTGCTGTGGAAATCCTATCCCAAGTGGAGGTAGCCAGGTCAACAAAATGCCACACAACTAAGTGGAAGAAACAACATGGCCCAGGCATGGTCTAAGCCCCTCACCTCGTCCCTGTGCTCTGGGGAGCCGGAGGGACCCCCGAGGCCCACGGTCCTGAGGCCCGTTGGGCAGAAAGCCGGCTTCCCACGGAAACAGCTTTCCTGAGGTGCAGACCGTATCCCAAGGGCTGGTGGCAAGGGAAAGCAAATGCCATCCCCTTCTCTGGAAGAAACCCCAGTGCCCAGCCATGTTGTAAGCCTTCCCCTCCTTCCTGGGCTTCTGGCAGCAGGAGTGAAAAGAGAGGAACACAGCACTGGGACCCTTTTGACAGAAACCGGCTTCCCACGAGGAAGTCCTTCTCCACGTGCAGACATGCTCAACAGTGCCTGTGGCAAGGTGAAGGAAATGCCATACATTGACCTGGACGAGACTACAGGGCCCAGGCACAGTCTGAGCCCTTCCCTCATCCCAGGGGTTTTGCTAGCAGGAGTTCAACCCCAAGAACACAGCCCGGAGACCCCCTGGGGACAAAACAGCTTCCGACTAACAATATGCTATTGCTGTGGAAATCCTATCCCAAGTGGAGGTAGCCAGGTCAACAAAATGCCACACACCCAGGTGGAAGAGACAACATGGCCCAGGCATGGCCTAAGCCCCTCACCTCGTCCCTGTGCTCTGGGGAGCCGGAGGGACCCCCGAGGCCCACGGCCCTGAGGCCCGTTGGGCAGAAAGCCGGCTTCCCACGGAAACATCTTTCCTGAGGTGCAGACCCTATCCCAAGGGCTGGTGGCAAGGGAAAGCAAATGCCATCCCCTTCTCTGGAAGAAACCCCAGTGCCCAGCCATGTTGAAAGTCCTCCCCTCCTCCCTGGGCTTCTGGCAGCAGGAGTGAAAAGAGAGGAGCACAGCACTGGGACCCGTTTGACAGAAACCGGCTTCCCATAAGGAAGTCCTTCTCCACGTGCAGACATGCTCCCCAGTGCCTGTGGCAAGGTGAAGGAAATGCCATACACTGACCTGGAAGAGACCACAGGGCCCAGGCACAGTCTGAGCCCTTCCCTCATCCCGGTGGTTTTGCTAGCAGGAGTACAACACCAAGGAACACAGACCGGAGACCCCCTGGGGCCAAAGGGCTTATGACTAACAATATGCTCTTGCTGTGGAAATCCTATCCCAAGTGGAGGTAGCCAGGTCAACAAAATGCCACACACCCTGGTGGAAGAGACAACATGGCCCAGGCATGGCCTAAGCCCCTCACCTCGTCCCTGTGCTCTGGGGAGCAGGACGGACCCCGAAGCACCATGGCCCTGAGGCCCGTTGGGCAGAAAGCCGGTTTCCCACGGAAACAGCTTTCCTGAGGTGCGGACCGTATCCCAAGGGCTGGTGTCAAGGGAAAGCAAATGCCATCCCCTTATCTGGAAGAAACCCCAGTGCCCAGCCATGTTCTAAGCCCTCCCCTCCTCCGTGGGCTTCTGGCAACAGGAGTGAAAAGAGAGATGCACAGCACTGGGACCCGTTTGACAGAAACCGGCCTCCCACGAGGAAATCCTTCTCCACGTGCAGACATGCTCCCCATTGCCTGTGGCAAGGTGAAGGAAATGCCATACACTGACCTGGAATAGACCACAGGGCCCAGGCACAGTCTGAGCCCTTCCCTCATTCCGGCGGTTTTGCTAGCAGGAGTTCAACCCCAACGAACACAGCCCGGAGACCCCCTGGGGCCAAAACGTCTTCCAACTAACAATATACTCTTGCTGTGGAAATCCTATCCCAAGTGGGGGTAGCCAGGTCAATAAAATGCCACACACCCAGGTGGAAGAAACAACATGGCCCAGGCATGGTCTAAGCCCCTCACTTCGTCCCTGTACTCTGGGGAGCCGGAGGGAACCCCGAGGCCCACAGCCCTTAGGCCCGTTGGACAGAAAGCCGGCTTCCCACGGAAACAGATTTCCTGAGGTGCAGAACCTATCCCAAGGAGTGGTGGCAAGGGAAAGGAAATGCCATCCCCTTCTCTGGAAGAAACGCCAGTGCCCAGTCATGCTTTAACCCCTCCCCTCCTCCATGGGCTTATGGCAGCAGGAGTGAAAAGAGAGGAGCACAGCACTAGGAGCGTTTGACAGAAACCGGCTTCCCACGAGGAAGTACTTCTCCACGTGCAGACATGCTCCCCAGTGCCTGTGCCAAGGTGAAGGAAATGCCATACACTGACCTGGAAGAGACCACAGGGCCCAGGTACAGTCTGAGACCTACCCTCATCCCAGAGGTTTTGGTAGCAGGAGTTCATCCCCAAGGAACACAGCACGGAGACCCCCTGGGGCCCAAACGGCTTCCGACTAACAATATGCTCTTGCTGTGGAAATCCTATCCCAAGTGGGGGTAACCAGGTCAACAAAATGCCACACACCCAGGTGGAAGAAACAACATGGCCCAGGCATGGTCTAAGCCCCTCACCTCGTCCCTGTGCTCTGGGGAGCCGGAGGGACCCCCGAGGCCCACGGTCCTGAGGCCCGTTGGGCAGAAA
Organism: Ursus americanus; assembly: GCF_024610735.1. Lineage (NCBI taxonomy): Eukaryota > Metazoa > Chordata > Mammalia > Carnivora > Ursidae > Ursus > Ursus americanus. The sequence goes on from NW_028273622.1 coordinate 4,216,660, forward strand.
GCCAGCTTCCAACGGAAACAGCTTTCCTGAGGTGCAGACCCTCTCCCAAGGGCTGGTGGCAAGGGAAAGCAAATGCCATCCCCTTCTCTGGAAGAAACCCCAGTGCCCAGCCATGTTCTAAGCCCTCACCTCCTCCCTGGGCTTATGGTAGCAGGAGTGAAAAGAGAGGAGCACAGCACAGGGACCCGTTTGACAGAAACCGGCTTCCCACGAGGAAGTCATTCTCCACGTGCAGACATGCTCCCCAGTGCCTGTGGCAATGTGAAGGAAATGCCATACACTGACCTGGAAGAGACCACAGGGCCCAGGCACAGTCTGAGACCTTCCCTCATCCCGGCGGTTTTGCTAGCAGGAGTTCAACCACAAGAACACAGCCCGGAGACCCCCTGGGGCCAAAACAGCTTCCGACTAACAATATGCTATTGCTGTGGAAATCCTATCCCAAGTGGGGGTAACCAGGTCAACAAAATGCCACACACCCAGGTGGAAGAAACAACATGGCCCAGGCATGGTCTAAGCCCGTCACCTTGTCCCTGTGCTCTGGGGAGCCAGAGGGACCCCCGAGGCCCACGGCCCTGAGGCCCGTTGGGCAGAAATCCGGCTTCCCACGGAAACAGTTTCCTGAGGTGCAGACCCTATAGCAAGGGCTGGTGGCAAGGGAAAGCAAATGCCATCCCCTTCTCTGGAAGAAACCCCAGTGCCCAGCCATGTTGAAAGTCCTCCCCTCCTCCCTGGGCTTCTGGCAGCAGGAGTGAAAAGAGAGGAGCACAGCACTGGGACCCGTTTGACAGAAACCGGCTTCCCACGAGGAAGTCCTTCTCCACGTGCAGACATGCTCCCCAGTGCCTGTGGCAAGGTGAAGGAAATGCCATAACCTGACATGGAAGAGACCACAGGGCCCAGGCACAGTCTGAGCCCTTCCCTCATCCCGGCGGTTTTGCTAGCAGGAGTTCAACCCCAACGAACACAACCCGGAGACCCCCTGGGGCCCAAACGGCTTTCGATGAACAATATGCTCTTGCTGTGGAAAACCTACCCCAAGTGGGGTAGCCAGGTCAACAAACTGCTAAACACCCAGGTGGAAGAAACAATATGGCCCTGGCATGGTCTAAGCCCCTCACCTCGTCCCTGTGCTCTGGGGAGCCGGAGGGACCCCCGAGGCCCACGGCCCTGAGGCCCGTTGGGCAGAAAGCCGGCTTCCCACGGAAACAGATTTCCTGAGGTGCAGAACCTATCCCAAGGAGTGGTGGCAAGGGAAAGGAAATGCCATCCCCTTCTCTGGAAGAAACGCCAGTGCCCAGTCATGCTTTAACCGCTCCCCTCCTCCATGGGCTTATGGCAGCAGGAGTGAAAAGAGAGGAGCACAGCACTAGGAGCGTTTGACAGAAACCGGCTTCCCACGAGGAAGTACTTCTCCACGTGCAGACATGCTCCCCAGTGCCTGTGGCAAGGTGAAGGACATGCCATACACTGACCTGGAAGAGACCACAGGGCCCAGGTACAGTCTGAGACCTACCCTCATCCCGGAGGTTTTGGTAGCAGGAGTTCATTCCCAAGGAACACAGCACGGAGACCCCCTGGGGCCCAAACGGCTTCAGACTAACAATATGCTCTTGATGTGGAAATCCTATCCCAAGTGGGGGTAACCAGGTCAACAAAATGCCACACACCCAGGTGGAAGAAACAACATGGCCCAGGCATGGTCTAAGCCCCTCACCTAGTCCCTGTGCTCTGGGGAGCCAGAGGGACCCCCCGAGGCCCACGGTCCTGAGGCCCGTTGGGCAGAAAGCCGGCTTCCCACGGAAACAGCTTTCCTGAGGTGCAGACCGTATCCCAAGGGCTGGTGGCAATGGAAAGCAAATGCCATCCCCTTCTCTGGAAGTAACCCCAGTGCCCAGCCATGTTGTAAGCCTTCCCCTCCTTCCTGGGCTTCTGGCAGCAGGAGTGAAAAGAGAGGAGCACAGCACTGGGACCCTTTTGACAGAAACCGGCTTACCACGAGGAATTCCTTCTCCACGTGCAGACATGCTCCCCAGTGCCTGTGGCAAGCTGAAGGAAATGCCATACACTGACCTGGAAGAGACCACCTCGCCCAGGCACAGTCTGAGCCCTTCCCTCATCCCGGAGGTTTTGCTAGCAGGAGTTCCACCCCAAGAACACAGCCCGGAGACCCCCTGGGGCCAAAACAGCTTCTGACTAACAATGTGCTATTGCTGTGGAAATCCTATCCCAAGTGGAGGTAGCCAGGTCAACAAAATGCCACACACCCTGGTGGAAGAGACAATATGGCCCAGGCATGGCCTAAGCCCCTCACTTCGTCCCTGTGCTCTGGGGAGCCGGAGGGACCCCCTAGGCCCACGGCCCTGAGGCCCGTTGGGCAGAAAGCCGGCTTCCCACGGAAACAGCTTTCCTGAGGTGCAGACCCTATCCCAAGGGCTGGTGGCAAGGGAAAGCAAATGCCATCCCCTTCTCTGGAAGAAACCCCAGTGCCCAGCCATGTTGAACGTCCTCCCCTCCTCCCTGGGCTTCTGGCAGCAGGAGTGAAAAGAGAGGAGCACAGCACTGGGATCCGTTTGACAGAAACCGGCTTCCCACGCGGAAGTCCTTCTCCACGTGCAGACATGCTCCCAAGTGCCTGTGGCAAGGTGAAGGAAATGCCATACACTGACCTGGAAGAGACCACAGGGCCCAGGCACAGTCTGAACCCTTCCCTCATCCCGGCGGTTTTGCTAGCAGGAGTTCAACCCCAAGGAACACAGACCGGAGACCCCCTGGGGCCCAAACGGCTTCGGACTAACAATATGCTCTTGCTGTGGAAATCCTATCCCAAGTGGGGGTAGCCAGGTCTATAAAATGCCACACAACCAAGTGGAAGAAACAACATGGCCCAGGCATGGTCTAAGCCCCTCACCTCGTCCCTGTGCTTTGGGGAGCCGGAGGGACCCCCGAGGCACACGGCCCGGAGGCCCGTTGGGCAGAAAGCCGGCTTCCCACGGAAACAGCTTTCCTGAGGTGCAGACCCTATCCCAAGGGATGGTGGCAAGGGAAAGCAAATGCCATCCCCTTCTCTGGAAGAAACCCCAGTGCCCAGCCATGTTCTAAGCCCTCCCCTCCTCCCTGGGCTTATGGTAGCAGGAGTGAAAAGAGAGGAGCACAGCACTGGGACCCGTTTGATGGAAACTGGTTTCCCACGAGGAAGTCCTTCTCCACGTGCAGACATGCTCCCCAGTGCCTGTGGCAAGGTGAAGGAAATGCCATACACTGACCTGGAAGAGACCACAGGGCCCAGGCACAGTCTGAGACCTACCCTCATCCCGGAGGTTTTGGTAGCAGGAGTTCATCCCCAAGGAACACAGCACGGAGACCCCCTGGGGCCCAAACGGCTTCCGACTAACAATATGCTCTTGCTGTGGAAATCCTATCCCAAGTGGGGGTAACCAGGTCAACAAAATGCCACAAACCCAGGTGGAAGAAACAACATGGCCCAGGCATGGTCTAAGCCCCTCACCTCGTCCCTGTGCTCTGGGGAGCCGGAGGGACCCCCGAGGCCCACGGTCCTGAGGCCCCTTGGGCAGAAAGCCGGCTTCCCACGGAAACAGCTTTCCTGAGGTGCAGACCGTATCCCAAGGGCTGGTGGCAAGGGAAAGCAAATGCCATCCCCTTCTCTGGAAGAAACCCCAGTGCCCAGCCATGTTGTAAGCCTTCCCCTCCTCCCTGGGCTTCTGGCAGCAGGAGTGAAAAGAGAGGAGCACAGCCCTGGGACCCGTTTGACAGAAACCGGCTTCCCACGAGGAAGTCCTTCTCCACGTGCAGACATGCTCCCCAGTGCCTGTGGCAAGGTGAAGGAAATGCCATACACTGACCTGGAAGAGACCACAGGGCCCAGGCACAGTCTGAGCCCTTCCCTCATCCCGGTGGTTTTGCTAGCAGGAGTTCAACACCAAGGAACACAGACCGGAGACCCCCTGGGGCCAAAGGGCTTATGACTAACAATATGCTCTTGCTGTGGAAATCCTATCCCAAGTGGAGGTAGCCAGGTCAACAAAATGCCACACACCCTGGTGGAAGAGACAACATGGCCCAGGCATGGCCTAAGCCCCTCACCTCGTCCCTGTGCTCTGGGGAGCCGGACGGACCCCGAAGCACCATGGCCCTGAGGCCCGTTGGGCAGAAAGCCGGTTTCCCACGGAAACAGATTTCCTGAGGTGCAGACCCTATCCCAAGGGCTGGTGTCAAGGGAAAGCAAATGCCTTCCCCTTATCTGGAAGAAACCCCAGTGCCCAGCCATGTTCTAAGCCCTCCCCTCCTCCCTGGGCTTCTGGCAGCAGGAGTGAAAAGAGAGATGCACAGCACTGGGACCCGTTTGACAGAAACCGGCCTCCCACGAGGAAGTCCTTCTCCACGTGCAGACATGCTCCCCATTGCCTGTGGCAAGGTGAAGGAAATGCCATACACTGACCTGGAATAGACCACAGGGCCCAGGCACAGTCTGAGCCCTTCCCTCATCCCGGCGGTTTTGCTAGCAGGAGTTCAACCCCAACGAACGCAGCCCGGAGACCCCCTGGGGCCAAAACGTCTTCCAACTAACAATATACTCTTGCTGTGGAAATCCTATCCCAAGTGGGGGTAGCCAGGTCAATAAAATGCCACACACCCAGGTGGAAGAAACAACATGGCCCAGGCATGGTCTAAGCCGTCACCTCGTCCCTGTGCTCTGGGGAGCCGGAGGGAACCCCGAGGGCCACGGCCCTGAGGCCCGTTGGGCAGGAAGCCGGTCCTCCCACGGAAACAGCTTTCCTGAGGTGCAGACCCTCTCCCAAGGGCTGGTGGCAAGGGAAAGCAAATGCCATCCCCTTCTCTGGAAGAAACCCCAGTGCCCAGCCATGTTCTAAGCCCTCCCCTCCTCCCTGGGCTTATGGTAGCAGGAGTGAAAAGAGAGGAGCACAGCACAGGGACCCGTTTGACAGAAACCGGCTTCCCACGAGTTAGTCATTCTCCACGTGCAGACATGCTACAAAGTGCCTGTGGCAAGGTGAAGGAAATGCCATACACTAACCTGGAAGAGACCACAGGGCCCAGGCACAGTCTGAGCCCTTCCCTCATCCCCACGGTTTTGCTAGCAGGAGTTCAACCCCAAGAACACAGCCCAGAGACCCCCTGGGGCCAAAACAGCTTCCGACTAACAATATGCTATTGCTGTGGAAATCCTATCCCAAGTGGAGGTAGCCAGGTCAACAAAATGCCACACACCCTGGTGGAAGAGACAACATGGCCCAGGCATGGCCTAAGCCCCTCACCTCGTCCCTGTGCTCTGGGGAGCCGGAGGGACCCCCTAGGCCCACGGCCCTGAGGCCCGTTGGGCAGAAAGCCGGCTTCCCACGGAAACAGCTTTCCTGAGGTGCAGACCCTATCCCAAGGGCTGGTGGCAAGGGAAAGCAAATGCCATCCCCTTCTCTGGAAGAAACCCCAGTGCCCAGCCATGTTGAAAGTCCTCCCCTCCTCCCTGGGCTTCTGGCAGCAGGAGTGAAAAGATAGGAGCACAGCACTGGGACCCGTTTGACAGAAACCGGCTTCCCACGAGGAAGTCCTTCTCCACGTGCAGACATGCTCCCCAGTGCCTGTGGCAAGGTGAAGGAAATGCCATACACTGACCTGGAAGAGACCACAGGGCCCAGGCACAGTCTGAGCCCTTCCCTCATCCCGGTGGTTTTGCTAGCAGGAGTTCAACACCAAGGAACACAGACCGGAGACCCCCTGGGGCCAAAGGGCTTATGACTAACAATATTCTCTTGCTGTGGAAATCCTATCCCAAGTGGAGGTAGCCAGGTCAACAAAATGCCACACACCCTGGTGGAAGAGACAACATGGCCCAGGCATGGCCTAAGCCCCTCACCTCGTCCCTGTGCTCTGGGGAGCCGGACGGACCCCGAAGCACCATGGCCCTGAGGCCCGTTGGGCAGAAAGCCGGTTTCCCACGGAAACAGCTTTCCTGAGGTGCAGACCCTATCCCAAGGGCTGGTGTCAAGGGAAAGCAAATGCCTTCCCCTTATCTGGAAGAAACCCCAGTGCCCAGCCATGTTCTAAGCCCTCCCCTCCTCCCTGGGCTTCTGGCAGCAGGAGTGAAAAGAGAGATGCACAGCACTGGGACCCGTTTGACAGAAACCGGCCTCCCACGAGGAAGTCCTTCTCCACGTGCAGACATGCTCCCCATTGCCTGTGGCAAGGTGAAGGAAATGCCATACACTGACCTGGAATAGACCACAGGGCCCAGGCACAGTCTGAGCCCTTCCCTCATCCCGGCGGTTTTGCTAGCAGGAGGTCAACCCCAACGAACGCAGCCCGGAGACCCCCTGGGGCCAAAACGTCTTCCAACTAACAATATACTCTTGCTGTGGAAATCCTATCCCAAGTGGGGGTAGCCAGGTCAATAAAATGCCACACACCCAGGTGGAAGAAACAACATGGCCCAGGCATGGTCTAAGCCGTCACCTCGTCCCTGTGCTCTGGGGAGCCGGAGGGAACCCCGAGGGCCACGGCCCTGAGGCCCGTTGGGCAGGAAGCCGGTCCTCCCACGGAAACAGCTTTCCTGAGGTGCAGACCCTCTCCCAAGGGCTGGTGGCAAGGGAAAGCAAATGCCATCCCCTTCTCTGGAAGAAACCCCAGTGCCCAGCCATGTTCTAAGCCCTCCCCTCCTCCCTGGGCTTATGGTAGCAGGAGTGAAAAGAGAGGAGCACAGCACAGGGACCCGTTTGACAGAAACCGGCTTCCCACGAGTTAGTCATTCTCCACGTGCAGACATGCTACCCAGTGCCTGTGGCAAGGTGAAGGAAATGCCATACACTAACCTGGAAGAGACCACAGGGCCCAGGCACAGTCTGAGCCCTTCCCTCATCCCCACGGTTTTGCTAGCAGGAGTTCAACCCCAAGAACACAGCCCAGAGACCCCCTGGGGCCAAAACAGCTTCCGACTAACAATATGCTATTGCTGTGGAAATCCTATCCCAAGTGGAGGTAGCCAGGTCAACAAAATGCCACACACCCTGGTGGAAGAGACAACATGGCCCAGGCATGGCCTAAGCCCCTCACCTCGTCCCTGTGCTCTGGGGAGCCGGAGGGACCCCCTAGGCCCACGGTCCTGAGGCCCGTTGGGCAGAAAGCCGGCTTCCCACGGAAACAGCTTTCCTGAGGTGCAGACCCTATCCCAAGGGCTGGTGGCAAGGGAAAGCAAATGCCATCCCCTTCTCTGGAAGAAACCCCAGTGCCCAGCCATGTTGAAAGTCCTCCCCTCCTCCCTGGGCTTCTGGCAGCAGGAGTGAAAAGAGAGGAGCACAGCACTGGGACCCGTTTGACAGAAACCGGCTTCCCACGAGGAAGTCCTTCTCCACGTGCAGACATGCTCCCCAGTGCCTGTGGCAAGGTGAAGGAAATGCCATACACTGACCTGGAAGAGACCACAGGGCCCAGGCACAGTCTGAGCCCTTCCCTCATCCCGGTGGTTTTGCTAGCAGGAGTTCAACACCAAGGAACACAGACCGGAGACCCCCTGGGGCCAAAGGGCTTATGACTAACAATATGCTCTTGCTGTGGAAATCCTATCCCAAGTGGAGGTAGCCAGGTCAACAAAATGCCACACACCCTGGTGGAAGAGACAACATGGCCCAGGCATGGCCTAAGCCCCTCACCTCGTCCCTGTGCTCTGGGGAGCCGGACGGACCCCGAAGCACCATGGCCCTGAGGCCCGTTGGGCAGAAAGCCGGTTTCCCACGGAAACAGCTTTCCTGAGGTGCAGACCCTATCCCAAGGGCTGGTGTCAAGGGAAAGCAAATGCCTTCCCCTTATCTGGAAGAAACCCCAGTGCCCAGCCATGTTGTAAGCCTTCCCCTCCTCCCTGGGCTTCTGGCAGCAGGAGTGAAAAGAGAGGAGCACAGCACTGGGACCCGTGTGACAGAAACCGGCTTCCCACGAGGAAGTCCTTCTCCACGTGCAGACATGCTCCCCAGTGCCTGTGGCAAGGTGAAGGAAATGCCATACACTGACCTGGAAGAGACCACAGGGCCCAGGCACAGTCTGAGCCCTTCCCTCATCCCGGTGGTTTTGCTAGCAGGAGTTCAACACCAAGGAACACAGACCGGAGACCCCCTGGGGCCAAAGGGCTTATGACTAACAATATGCTCTTGCTGTGGAAATCCTATCCCAAGTGGAGGTAGCCAGGTCAACAAAATGCCACACACCCTGGTGGAAGAGACAACATGGCCCAGGCATGGCCTAAGCCCCTCACCTCGTCCCTGTGCTCTGGGGAGCCGGACGGACCCCGAAGCACCATGGCCCTGAGGCCCGTTGGGCAGAAAGCCGGTTTCCCACGGAAACAGCTTTCCTGAGGTGCAGACCCTATCCCAAGGGCTGGTGTCAAGGGAAAGCAAATGCCTTCCCCTTATCTGGAAGAAACCCCAGTGCCCAGCCATGTTCTAAGCCCTCCCCTCCTCCCTGGGCTTCTGGCAGCAGGAGTGAAAAGAGAGATGCACAGCACTGGGACCCGTTTGACAGAAACCGGCCTCCCACGAGGAAGTCCTTCTCCACGTGCAGACATGCTCCCCATTGCCTGTGGCAAGGTGAAGGAAATGCCATACACTGACCTGGAATAGACCACAGGGCCCAGGCACAGTCTGAGCCCTTCCCTCACCCCGGCGGTTTTGCTAGCAGGAGTTCAACCCCAACGAACGCAGCCGGGAGACCCCCTGGGGCCAAAACGTCTTCCAACTAACAATATACTCTTGCTGTGGAAATCCTATCCCAAGTGGGGGTAGCCAGGTCAATAAAATGCCACACACCCAGGTGGAAGAAACAACATGGCCCAGGCATGGTCTAAGCCGTCACCTCGTCCCTGTGCTCTGGGGAGCCGGAGGGAACCCCGAGGGCCACGGCCCTGAGGCCCGTTGGGCAGGAAGCCGGTCCTCCCACGGAAACAGCTTTCCTGAGGTGCAGACCCTCTCCCAAGGGCTGGTGGCAAGGGAAAGCAAATGCCATCCCCTTCTCTGGAAGAAACCCCAGTGCCCAGCCATGTTCTAAGCCCTCCCCTCCTCCCTGGGCTTATGGTAGCAGGAGTGAAAAGAGAGGAGCACAGCACAGGGACCCGTTTGACAGAAACCGGCTTCCCACGAGTTAGTCATTCTCCACGTGCAGACATGCTACCCAGTGCCTGTGGCAAGGTGAAGGAAATGCCATACACTAACCTGGAAGAGACCACAGGGCCCAGGCACAGTCTGAGCCCTTCCCTCATCCCCACGGTTTTGCTAGCAGGAGTTCAACCCCAAGAACACAGCCCAGAGACCCCCTGGGGCCAAAACAGCTTCCGACTAACAATATGCTATTGCTGTGGAAATCCTATCCCAAGTGGAGGTAGCCAGGTCAACAAAATGCCACACACCCTGGTGGAAGAGACAACATGGCCCAGGCATGGCCTAAGCCCCTCACCTCGTCCCTGTGCTCTGGGGAGCCGGAGGGACCCCCTAGGCCCACGGCCCTGAGGCCCGTTGGGCAGAAAGCCGGCTTCCCACGGAAACAGCTTTCCTGAGGTGCAGACCCTATCCCAAGGGCTGGTGGCAAGGGAAAGCAAATGCCATCCCCTTCTCTGGAAGAAACCCCAGTGCCCAGCCATGTTGAAAGTCCTCCCCTCCTCCCTGGGCTTCTGGCAGCAGGAGTGAAAAGATAGGAGCACAGCACTGGGACCCGTTTGACAGAAACCGGCTTCCCACGAGGAAGTCCTTCTCCACGTGCAGACATGCTCCCCAGTGCCTGTGGCAAGGTGAAGGAAATGCCATACACTGACCTGGAAGAGACCACAGGGCCCAGGCACAGTCTGAGCCCTTCCCTCATCCCGGTGGTTTTGCTAGCAGGAGTTCAACACCAAGGAACACAGACCGGAGACCCCCTGGGGCCAAAGGGCTTATGACTAACAATATGCTCTTGCTGTGGAAATCCTATCCCAAGTGGAGGTAGCCAGGTCAACAAAATGCCACACACCCTGGTGGAAGAGACAACATGGCCCAGGCATGGCCTAAGCCCCTCACCTCGTCCCTGTGCTCTGGGGAGCCGGACGGACCCCGAAGCACCATGGCCCTGAGGCCCGTTGGGCAGAAAGCCGGTTTCCCACGGAAACAGCTTTCCTGAGGTGCAGACCCTATCCCAAGGGCTGGTGTCAAGGGAAAGCAAATGCCTTCCCCTTATCTGGAAGAAACCCCAGTGCCCAGCCATGTTCTAAGCCCTCCCCTCCTCCCTGGGCTTCTGGCAGCAGGAGTGAAAAGAGAGATGCACAGCACTGGGACCCGTTTGACAGAAACCGGCCTCCCACGAGGAAGTCCTTCTCCACGTGCAGACATGCTCCCCATTGCCTGTGGCAAGGTGAAGGAAATGCCATACACTGACCTGGAATAGACCACAGGGCCCAGGCACAGTCTGAGCCCTTCCCTCATCCCGGCGGTTTTGCTAGCAGGAGTTCAACCCCAACGAACGCAGCCCGGAGACCCCCTGGGGCCAAAACGTCTTCCAACTAACAATATACTCTTGCTGTGGAAATCCTATCCCAAGTGGGGGTAGCCAGGTCAATAAAATGCCACACACCCAGGTGGAAGAAACAACATGGCCCAGGCATGGTCTAAGCCGTCACCTCGTCCCTGTGCTCTGGGGAGCCGGAGGGAACCCCGAGGGCCACGGCCCTGAGGCCCGTTGGGCAGGAAGCCGGTCCTCCCACGGAAACAGCTTTCCTGAGGTGCAGACCCTCTCCCAAGGGCTGGTGGCAAGGGAAAGCAAATGCCATCCCCTTCTCTGGAAGAAACCCCAGTGCCCAGCCATGTTCTAAGCCCTCCCCTCCTCCCTGGGCTTATGGTAGCAGGAGTGAAAAGAGAGGAGCACAGCACAGGGACCCGTTTGACAGAAACCGGCTTCCCACGAGTTAGTCATTCTCCACGTGCAGACATGCTCCCCAGTGCCTGTGGCAAGGTGAAGGAAATGCCATACACTAACCTGGAAGAGACCACAGGGCCCAGGCACAGTCTGAGCCCTTCCCTCATCCCGGCGGTTTTGCTAGCAGGAGTTCAACCCCAAGAACACAGCCCAGAGACCCCCTGGGGCCAAAACAGCTTCCGACTAACAATATGCTATTGCTGTGGAAATCCTATCCCAAGTGGAGGTAGCCAGGTCAACAAAATGCCACACACCCTGGTGGAAGAGACAACATGGCCCAGGCATGGCCTAAGCCCCTCACCTCGTCCCTGTGCTCTGGGGAGCCGGAGGGACCCCCTAGGCCCACGGCCCTGAGGCCCGTTGGGCAGAAAGCCGGCTTCCCACGGAAACAGCTTTCCTGAGGTGCAGACCCTATCCCAAGGGCTGGTGGCAAGGGAAAGCAAATGCCATCCCCTTCTCTGGAAGAAACCCCAGTGCCCAGCCATGTTGAAAGTCCTCCCCTCCTCCCTGGGCTTCTGGCAGCAGGAGTGAAAAGATAGGAGCACAGCACTGGGACCCGTTTGACAGAAACCGGCTTCCCACGAGGAAGTCCTTCTCCACGTGCAGACATGCTCCCCAGTGCCTGTGGCAAGGTGAAGGAAATGCCATACACTGACCTGGAAGAGACCACAGGGCCCAGGCACAGTCTGAGCCCTTCCCTCATCCCGGTGGTTTTGCTAGCAGGAGTTCAACACCAAGGAACACAGACCGGAGACCCCCTGGGGCCAAAGGGCTTATGACTAACAATATGCTCTTGCTGTGGAAATCCTATCCCAAGTGGAGGTAGCCAGGTCAACAAAATGCCACACACCCTGGTGGAAGAGACAACATGGCCCAGGCATGGCCTAAGCCCCTCACCTCGTCCCTGTGCTCTGGGGAGCCGGACGGACCCCGAAGCACCATGGCCCTGAGGCCCGTTGGGCAGAAAGCCGGTTTCCCACGGAAACAGCTTTCCTGAGGTGCAGACCCTATCCCAAGGGCTGGTGTCAAGGGAAAGCAAATGCCTTCCCCTTATCTGGAAGAAACCCCAGTGCCCAGCCATGTTCTAAGCCCTCCCCTCCTCCCTGGGCTTCTGGCAGCAGGAGTGAAAAGAGAGATGCACAGCACTGGGACCCGTTTGACAGAAACCGGCCTCCCACGAGGAAGTCCTTCTCCACGTGCAGACATGCTCCCCATTGCCTGTGGCAAGGTGAAGGAAATGCCATACACTGACCTGGAATAGACCACAGGGCCCAGGCACAGTCTGAGCCCTTCCCTCATCCCGGCGGTTTTGCTAGCAGGAGTTCAACCCCAACGAACGCAGCCCGGAGACCCCCTGGGGCCAAAACGTCTTCCAACTAACAATATACTCTTGCTGTGGAAATCCTATCCCAAGTGGGGGTAGCCAGGTCAATAAAATGCCACACACCCAGGTGGAAGAAACAACATGGCCCAGGCATGGTCTAAGCCGTCACCTCGTCCCTGTGCTCTGGGGAGCCGGAGGGAACCCCGAGGGCCACGGCCCTGAGGCCCGTTGGGCAGGAAGCCGGTCCTCCCACGGAAACAGCTTTCCTGAGGTGCAGACCCTCTCCCAAGGGCTGGTGGCAAGGGAAAGCAAATGCCATCCCCTTCTCTGGAAGAAACCCCAGTGCCCAGCCATGTTCTAAGCCCTCCCCTCCTCCCTGGGCTTATGGTAGCAGGAGTGAAAAGAGAGGAGCACAGCACAGGGACCCGTTTGACAGAAACCGGCTTCCCACGAGTTAGTCATTCTCCACGTGCAGACATGCTCCCCAGTGCCTGTGGCAAGGTGAAGGAAATGCCATACACTAACCTGGAAGAGACCACAGGGCCCAGGCACAGTCTGAGCCCTTCCCTCATCCCGGCGGTTTTGCTAGCAGGAGTTCAACCCCAAGAACACAGCCCAGAGACCCCCTGGGGCCAAAACAGCTTCCGACTAACAATATGCTATTGCTGTGGAAATCCTATCCCAAGTGGAGGTAGCCAGGTCAACAAAATGCCACACACCCTGGTGGAAGAGACAACATGGCCCAGGCATGGCCTAAGCCCCTCACCTCGTCCCTGTGCTCTGGGGAGCCGGAGGGACCCCCTAGGCCCACGGCCCTGAGGCCCGTTGGGCAGAAAGCCGGCTTCCCACGGAAACAGCTTTCCTGAGGTGCAGACCCTATCCCAAGGGCTGGTGGCAAGGGAAAGCAAATGCCATCCCCTTCTCTGGAAGAAACCCCAGTGCCCAGCCATGTTGAAAGTCCTCCCCTCCTCCCTGGGCTTCTGGCAGCAGGAGTGAAAAGATAGGAGCACAGCACTGGGACCCGTTTGACAGAAACCGGCTTCCCACGAGGAAGTCCTTCTCCACGTGCAGACATGCTCCCCAGTGCCTGTGGCAAGGTGAAGGAAATGCCATACACTGACCTGGAAGAGACCACAGGGCCCAGGCACAGTCTGAGCCCTTCCCTCATCCCGGTGGTTTTGCTAGCAGGAGTTCAACACCAAGGAACACAGACCGGAGACCCCCTGGGGCCAAAGGGCTTATGACTAACAATATGCTCTTGCTGTGGAAATCCTATCCCAAGTGGAGGTAGCCAGGTCAACAAAATGCCACACACCCTGGTGGAAGAGACAACATGGCCCAGGCATGGCCTAAGCCCCTCACCTCGTCCCTGTGCTCTGGGGAGCCGGACGGACCCCGAAGCACCATGGCCCTGAGGCCCGTTGGGCAGAAAGCCGGTTTCCCACGGAAACAGCTTTCCTGAGGTGCAGACCCTATCCCAAGGGCTGGTGTCAAGGGAAAGCAAATGCCTTCCCCTTATCTGGAAGAAACCCCAGTGCCCAGCCATGTTCTAAGCCCTCCCCTCCTCCCTGGGCTTCTGGCAGCAGGAGTGAAAAGAGAGATGCACAGCACTGGGACCCGTTTGACAGAAACCGGCCTCCCACGAGGAAGTCCTTCTCCACGTGCAGACATGCTCCCCATTGCCTGTGGCAAGGTGAAGGAAATGCCATACACTGACCTGGAATAGACCACAGGGCCCAGGCACAGTCTGAGCCCTTCCCTCATCCCGGCGGTTTTGCTAGCAGGAGTTCAACCCCAACGAACGCAGCCCGGAGACCCCCTGGGGCCAAAACGTCTTCCAACTAACAATATACTCTTGCTGTGGAAATCCTATCCCAAGTGGGGGTAGCCAGGTCAATAAAATGCCACACACCCAGGTGGAAGAAACAACATGGCCCAGGCATGGTCTAAGCCGTCACCTCGTCCCTGTGCTCTGGGGAGCCGGAGGGAACCCCGAGGGCCACGGCCCTGAGGCCCGTTGGGCAGGAAGCCGGTCCTCCCACGGAAACAGCTTTCCTGAGGTGCAGACCCTCTCCCAAGGGCTGGTGGCAAGGGAAAGCAAATGCCATCCCCTTCTCTGGAAGAAACCCCAGTGCCCAGCCATGTTCTAAGCCCTCCCCTCCTCCCTGGGCTTATGGTAGCAGGAGTGAAAAGAGAGGAGCACAGCACAGGGACCCGTTTGACAGAAACCGGCTTCCCACGAGTTAGTCATTCTCCACGTGCAGACATGCTACCCAGTGCCTGTGGCAAGGTGAAGGAAATGCCATACACTAACCTGGAAGAGACCACAGGGCCCAGGCACAGTCTGAGCCCTTCCCTCATCCCCACGGTTTTGCTAGCAGGAGTTCAACCCCAAGAACACAGCCCAGAGACCCCCTGGGGCCAAAACAGCTTCCGACTAACAATATGCTATTGCTGTGGAAATCCTATCCCAAGTGGAGGTAGCCAGGTCAACAAAATGCCACACACCCTGGTGGAAGAGACAACATGGCCCAGGCATGGCCTAAGCCCCTCACCTCGTCCCTGTGCTCTGGGGAGCCGGAGGGACCCCCTAGGCCCACGGCCCTGAGGCCCGTTGGGCAGAAAGCCGGCTTCCCACGGAAACAGCTTTCCTGAGGTGCAGACCCTATCCCAAGGGCTGGTGGCAAGGGAAAGCAAATGCCATCCCCTTCTCTGGAAGAAACCCCAGTGCCCAGCCATGTTGAAAGTCCTCCCCTCCTCCCTGGGCTTCTGGCAGCAGGAGTGAAAAGATAGGAGCACAGCACTGGGACCCGTTTGACAGAAACCGGCTTCCCACGAGGAAGTCCTTCTCCACGTGCAGACATGCTCCCCAGTGCCTGTGGCAAGGTGAAGGAAATGCCATACACTGACCTGGAAGAGACCACAGGGCCCAGGCACAGTCTGAGCCCTTCCCTCATCCCGGTGGTTTTGCTAGCAGGAGTTCAACACCAAGGAACACAGACCGGAGACCCCCTGGGGCCAAAGGGCTTATGACTAACAATATGCTCTTGCTGTGGAAATCCTATCCCAAGTGGAGGTAGCCAGGTCAACAAAATGCCACACACCCTGGTGGAAGAGACAACATGGCCCAGGCATGGCCTAAGCCCCTCACCTCGTCCCTGTGCTCTGGGGAGCCGGACGGACCCCGAAGCACCATGGCCCTGAGGCCCGTTGGGCAGAAAGCCGGTTTCCCACGGAAACAGCTTTCCTGAGGTGCAGACCCTATCCCAAGGGCTGGTGTCAAGGGAAAGCAAATGCCTTCCCCTTATCTGGAAGAAACCCCAGTGCCCAGCCATGTTGTAAGCCTTCCCCTCCTCCCTGGGCTTCTGGCAGCAGGAGTGAAAAGAGAGGAGCACAGCAATGGGACCCGTTTGACAGAAACCGGCTTCCCACGAGGAAGTCCTTCTCCACGTGCAGACATGCTCCCCAGTGCCTGTGGCAAGGTGAAGGAAATGCCATACACTGACCTGGAAGAGACCACAGGGCCCAGGCACAGTCTGAGCCCTTCCCTCATCCCGGTGGTTTTGCTAGCAGGAGTTCAACACCAAGGAACACAGACCGGAGACCCCCTGGGGCCAAAGGGCTTATGACTAACAATATGCTCTTGCTGTGGAAATCCTATCCCAAGTGGAGGTAGCCAGGTCAACAAAATGCCACACACCGAGGTGGAAGAAACAACATGGCCCAGGCATGGTCAAGCCCCTCACCTCGTCCCTGTGCTCTGGGGAGCCGGAGGGACCCCCGAGGCATGCGGCCCGGAGGCCCGTTGGGCAGAAAGCCGGCTTCCCACGGAAACAGCTTTCCTGAGGTGCAGACCCTATCCCAAGGGGTGGTGGCAAGGGAAAGCAAATGCCATCCCCTTCTCTGGAAGAAACCCCATTGCCCAGCCATGTTGTAAGCTCTCCCCTCCTCCATGGGCTTCTGGCAGCAGGAGTGAAAAGAGAGGGGCACAGCACGGGGACCCGTTTGACAGAAACCGGCTTCCCACGAGGAAGTCCTTCTCCACGTGCAGACATGCTCCCCAGGCCTGTGGCAAGGTGAAGGAAATGCCATACACTGACCTGGAAGAGGCCACAGGGCCCAGGCACAGTCTGAGCCCTTCCCTCATCCCGGCGGTTGTGCTAGCAGGAGTTCAACCCCAAGGAACACAGACCGGAGACCCCCTGGGGCCCAAACGGCTTCGGACTAACAATATGCTCTTGCTGTGGAAATCCTATCCCAAGTGGGGGTAGCCAGGTCAACAAAATGCCACACAACCAAGTGGAAGAAACAACATGGCCCAGGCATGGTCTAAGCCCCTCACCTCGTCCCTGTGCTTTGGGGAGCCGGAGGGACCCCCGAGGCACACGGCCCGAAGGCCCGTTGGGCAGAAAGCCGGCTTCCCACGGAAACAGCTTTCCTGAGGTGCAGACCCTATCCCAAGGGCTGGTGGCAAGGGAAAGCAAATGCCATCCCCTTCTCTGGAAGAAACCCCAGTGCCCAGCTATGTTGAAAGTCCCCCCCTCTTCCCTGGGCTTCTGGCAGCAGGAGTGAAAAGAGAGGAGCACAGCACTGGGACCCGTTTGACAGGAACCGGCTTCCCATGGGGAAGTCCTTCTCCACGTGCAGACATGCTCCCCAGTGCCTGTGGCAAGGTGAAGGAAATGCCATACACTGACCTGGAAGAGACCACAGGGCCCAGGCACAGTCTGAGCCCTTCCCTCATCCCCATGGTTTTGCTAGCAGGAGTTCAACCCCAAGAACACAGCCCAGAGACCCCCTGGGGCAAAAACAGCTTCCGACTAACAATATGCTATTGCTGTGGAAATCCTATCCCAAGTGGAGGTAGCCAGGTCAACAAAATGCCACACACCTTGGTGGAAGAGACAACATGGCCCAGGCATGGCCTAAGCCCCTCACCTCGTCCCTGTGCTCTGGGGAACCGGAGGGACCCCCTAGGCCCACGGCCCTGAGGCCCGTTGGGCAGAAAGCCGGCTTCCCACGGAAACAGCTTTCCTGAGGTGCAGACCCTATCCCAAGGGCTGGTGGCAAGGGAAAGCAAATGCCATCCCCTTCTCTGGAAGAAACCCCAGTGCCCAGCCATGTTGAAAGTCCTCCCCTCCTCCCTGGGCTTCTGGCAGCAGGAGTGAAAAGATAGGAGCACAGCACTGGGACCCGTTTGACAGAAACCGGCTTCCCACGAGGAAGTCCTTCTCCACGTGCAGACATGCTCCCCAGTGCCTGTGGCAAGGTGAAGGAAATGCCATACACTGACCTGGAAGAGACCACAGGGCCCAGGCACAGTCTGAGCCCTTCCCTCATCCCGGTGGTTTTGCTAGCAGGAGTTCAACACCAAGGAACACAGACCGGAGACCCCCTGGGGCCAAAACGGCTTCCGACTAACAATATGCTCTTGCTGTGGAAATCCTATCCCAAGTGGAGGTAGCCAGGTCAACAAAATGCCACACACCCAGGTGGAAGAGACAATATGGCCCAGGCATGGCCTAAGCCCCTCACCTCGTCCCTGTGCTCTGGGGAGCCGGAGTGACCCCGAGGCCAACGGCCCTGAGGCCCGTTGGCAGGAAGCCGGCTTCCCACGGAAACAGCTTTCCTGAGTTGCAGACCCTATCCCAACGGCTGGAGGCAAGGGAAAACAAATGCCATCCACTTCTCTGGAAGAAACCCCAGTGCCCAGCCATGTTCTAAGCCCTCCCCTCCTCCCTGGGCTTCTGGCAGCTGGAGTGAAAAGAGAGGAGCACAGCACTGGGACCCGGTTGACAGAAACAGGCTTCCCACGAGGAAGTCATTCTCCACGTGCAGACATGCTCCCCAGTGCCTGTGGCAAGCTGAAGGAAATGCCATACACTGACCTGGAAGAGACCACATCGCCCAGGCACAGTCTGAGCCCTTCCCTCATCCCGGTGGTTTTGCTAGCAGGAGTTCAACCCCAAGTACACAGCCCGGAGACCCCCTGGGGCCAAAACAGCTTCCCACTAACAATATGCTATTGCTCTGGAAATCCTATCCCAAGTGGGGGTAACCAGGTCAACAAAATGCCACACACCCAGGTTGAAGAAACAACATGGCCCAGGCATGGTCTAAGCCCCTCACCTCGTCCCTGTGCTTTGGGGAGCCGGAGGGACCCCCGAGGCATACGGCCCGGAGGCCCGTTGGGCAGAAAGCCGGCTTCCCACGGAAACAGCTTTCCTGAGGTGCAGACCCTATCCCAAGGGGTGGTGGCAAGGGAAAGCAAATGCCATCCCCTTCTCTGGAAGAAACCCCATTGCCCAGCCATGTTGTAAGCTCTCCCCTCCTCCCTGGGCTTCTGGCAGCAGGAGTGAAAAGAGAGGGGCACAGCACGGGGACCCGTTTGACAGAAACCGGCTTCCCACGAGGAAGTCCTTCTCCACGTGCAGACATGCTCCCCAGTGCCTGTGGCAAGGTGAAGGAAATGCCATACACTGACCTGGAAGAGACCACAGGGCCCAGGCACAGTCTGAGCCCTTCCCTCATCCCGGTGGTTTTGCTAGCAGGAGTTCAACACCAAGGAACACAGACCGGAGACCCCCTGGGGCCAAAGGGCTTATGACTAACAATATGCTCTTGCTGTGGAAATCCTATCCCAAGTGGAGGTAGCCAGGTCAACAAAATGCCACACACCCTGGTGGAAGAGACAACATGGCCCAGGCATGGCCTAAGCCCCTCACCTCGTCCCTGTGCTCTGGGGAGCATGACGGACCCCGAAGTACCATGGCCCTGAGGCCCGTTGGGCAGAAAGCCGGTTTCCCACGGAAACAGCTTTCCTGAGGTGCAGACCGTATCCCAAGGGCTGGTGTCAAGGGAAAGCAAATGCCTTCCCCTTATCTGGAAGAAACCCCAGTGCCCAGCCATGTTCTAAGCCCTCCCCTCCTCCCTGGGCTTCTGGCAGCAGGAGTGAAAAGAGAGATGCACAGCACTGGGACCCGTTTGACAGAAACCGGCCTCCCACGAGGAAGTCCTTCTCCACGTGCAGACATGCTCCCCATTGCCTGTGGCAAGGTGAAGGAAATGCCATACACTGACCTGGAAGAGACCACAGGGCCCAGGCACAGTCTGAGCCCTTCCCTCATCCCGGCGGTTTTGCTAGCAGGAGTTCAACACCAACGAACACAGCCCGGAGACCCCCTGGGGCCAAAACGTCTTCCAACTAACAATATACTCTTGCTGTGGAAATCCTATCCCAAGTGGGGGTAGCCAGGTCAATAAAATGCCACACACCCAGGTGGAAGAAACAACATGGCCCAGGCATGGTCTAAGCCGTCACCTCGTCCCTGTGCTCTGGGGAGCCGGAGGGAACCCCGAGGGCCACGGCCCTGAGGCCCGTTGGGCAGGAAGCCGGTCCTCCCACGGAAACAGCTTTCCTGAGGTGCAGACCCTCTCCCAAGGGCTGGTGGCAAGGGAAAGCAAATGCCATCCCCTTCTCTGGAAGAAACCCCAGTGCCCAGCCATGTTCTAAGCCCTCCCCTCCTCCCTGGGCTTATGGTAGCAGGAGTGAAAAGAGAGGAGCACAGCACGGGGACCCGTTTGACAGAAACCGGCTTCCCACGAGTTAGTCATTCTCCACGTGCAGACATGCTCCCCAGTGCCTGTGGCAAGGTGAAGGAAATGCCATACACTAACCTGGAAGAGACCACAGGGCCCAGGCACAGTCTGAGCCCTTCCCTCATCCCGGCGGTTTTGCTAGCAGGAGTTCAACCCCAAGGAACACAGACCGGAGACCCCCTGGGGCCCAAACGGCTTCGGAATAACAATATGCTCTTGCTGTGGAAATCCTATCCCAAGTGGGGGTAGCCAGGTCAACAAAATGCCACACAACCAAGTGGAAGAAACAACATGGCCCAGGCATGGTCTAAGCCCCTCACCTCGTCCCTGTGCTTTGGGGAGCCGGAGGGACCCCCGAGGCACACGGCCCGGAGGCCCGTTGGGCAGAAAGCCGGCTTCCCACGGAAACAGCTTTCCTGAGGTGCAGACCCTATCCCAAGGGCTGGTGGCAAGGGAAAGCAAATGCCATCCCCTTCTCTGGAAGAAACCCCAGTGCCCAGCCATGTTGAAAGTCCTCCCCTCCTCCCTGGGCTTCTGGCAGCAGGAGTGAAAAGAGAGGAGCACAGCAATGGGACCCGTTTGACAGAAACCGGCTTCCCACGAGGAAGTCCTTCTCCACGTGCAGACATGCTCCCCAGTGCCTGTGGCAAGGTGAAGGAAATGCCATACACTGACCTGGAAGAGACCACAGGGCCCAGGCACAGTCTGAGCCCTTCCCTCATCCCGGTGGTTTTGCTAGCAGGAGTTCAACACCAAGGAACACAGACCGGAGACCCCCTGGGGCCAAAACGGCTTCCGACTAACAATATGCTCTTGCTGTGGAAATCCTATCCCAAGTGGAGGTAGCCAGGTCAACAAAATGCCACACACCCAGGTGGAAGAGACAATATGGCCCAGGCATGGCCTAAGCCCCTCACCTCGTCCCTGTGCTCTGGGGAGCCGGAGTGACCCCGAGGCCAACGGCCCTGAGGCCCGTTGGCAGGAAGCCGGCTTCCCACGGAAACAGCTTTCCTGAGTTGCAGACCGTATCCCAAGGGCTGGAGGCAAGGGAAAACAAATGCCATCCACTTCTCTGGAAGAAACCCCAGTGCCCAGCCATGTTCTAAGCCCTCCCCTCCTCCCTGGGCTTCTGGCAGCAGGAGTGAAAAGAGAGGGGCACAGCACGGGGACCCGTTTGACAGAAACCGGCTTCCCACGAGGAAGTCCTTCTCCACGTGCAGACATGCTCCCCATTGCCTGTGGCAAGGTGAAGGAAATGCCATACACTGACCTGGAATAGACCACAGGGCCCAGGCACAGTCTGAGCCCTTCCCTCATCCCGGCGGTTTTGCTAGCAGGAGTTCAACCCCAACGAACACAGCCCGGAGACCCCCCTGGGGCCAAAACGTCTTCCAACTAACAATATACTCTTGCTGTGGAAATCCTATCCCAAGTGGGGGTAGCCAGGTCAATAAAATGCCACACACCCAGGTGGAAGAAACAACATGGCCCAGGCATGGTCTAAGCCGTCACCTCGTCCCTGTGCTCTGGGGAGCCGGAGGGAACCCCGAGGGCCACGGCCCTGAGGCCCGTTGGGCAGGAAGCCGGTCCTCCCACGGAAACAGCTTTCCTGAGGTGCAGACCCTCTCCCAAGGGCTGGTGGCAAGGGAAAGCAAATGCCATCCCCTTCTCTGGAAGAAACCCCAGTGCCAAGCCATGTTCTAAGCCCTCCCCTCCTCCCTGGGCTTATGGTAGCAGGAGTGAAAAGAGAGGAGCACAGCACAGGGACCCGTTTGACAGAAACCGGCTTCCCACGAGTTAGTCATTCTCCACGTGCAGACATGCTCCCCAGTGCCTGTGGCAAGGTGAAGGAAATGCCATACACTAACCTGGAAGAGACCACAGGGCCCAGGCACAGTCTGAGCCCTTCCCTCATCCCGGCGGTTTTGCTAGCAGGAGTTCAACCCCAAGGAACACAGACCGGAGACCCCCTGGGGCCCAAACGGCTTCGGAATAACAATATGCTCTTGCTGTGGAAATCCTATCCCAAGTGGGGGTAGCCAGGTCAACAAAATGCCACACAACCAAGTGGAAGAAACAACATGGCCCAGGCATGGTCTAAGCCCCTCACCTCGTCCCTGTGCTTTGGGGAGCCGGAGGGACCCCCGAGGCACACGGCCCGGAGGCCCGTTGGGCAGAAAGCCGGCTTCCCACGGAAACAGCTTTCCTGAGGTGCAGACCCTATCCCAAGGGCTGGTGGCAAGGGAAAGCAAATGCCATCCCCTTCTCTGGAAGAAACCCCAGTGCCCAGCCATGTTGAAAGTCCTCCCCTCCTCCCTGGGCTTCTGGCAGCAGGAGTGAAAAGAGAGGAGCACAGCAATGGGACCCGTTTGACAGAAACCGGCTTCCCACGAGGAAGTCCTTCTCCACGTGCAGACATGCTCCCCAGTGCCTGTGGCAAGGTGAAGGAAATGCCATACACTGACCTGGAAGAGACCACAGGGCCCAGGCACAGTCTGAGCCCTTCCCTCATCCCGGTGGTTTTGCTAGCAGGAGTTCAACACCAAGGAACACAGACCGGAGACCCCCTGGGGCCAAAACGGCTTCCGACTAACAATATGCTCTTGCTGTGGAAATCCTATCCCAAGTGGAGGTAGCCAGGTCAACAAAATGCCACACACCCAGGTGGAAGAGACAATATGGCCCAGGCATGGCCTAAGCCCCTCACCTCGTCCCTGTGCTCTGGGGAGCCGGAGTGACCCCGAGGCCAACGGCCCTGAGGCCCGTTGGCAGGAAGCCGGCTTCCCACGGAAACAGCTTTCCTGAGTTGCAGACCGTATCCCAAGGGCTGGAGGCAAGGGAAAACAAATGCCATCCACTTCTCTGGAAGAAACCCCAGTGCCCAGCCATGTTCTAAGCCCTCCCCTCCTCCCTGGGCTTCTGGCAGCTGGAGTGAAAAGAGAGGAGCACAGCACTGGGACCCGGTTGACAGAAACAGGCTCCCCACGAGGAAGTCATTCTCCACGTGCAGACATGCTCCCCAGTGCCTGTGGCAAGGTGAAGGAAATGCCATACACTGACCTGGAAGAGACGACAGGGCCCAGGCACAGTCTGAGCCCTTCCCTCATCCCGGCGGTTTTGCTAGCAAGAGTTCAACCGCAAGGAACACAGTCCGGAGACCCCCTGGGGCCCAAACGGCTTCCGACTAACAATATGTTCTTGCTGTGGAAATCTAAACCCAAGTGGGGGTAGCCAGGTCAACAAAATGCCACACACCGATGTGGAAGAAACAACATGGCCCAGGCATGGTCTAAGCCCCTCACCTCGTCCCTGTGCTTTGGGGAGCCGGAGGGACCCCCGAGGCATACGGCCCGGAGGCCCGTTGGGCAGAAAGCCGGCTTCCCACGGAAACAGCTTTCCTGAGGTGCAGACCCTATCCCAAGGGCTGGTGGCAAGGGAAAGCAAATGCCATCCCCTTCTCTGGAAGAAACCCCATTGCCCAGCCATGTTGTAAGCTCTCCCCTCCTCCCTGGGCTTCTGGCAGCAGGAGTGAAAAGAGAGGGGCACAGCACGGGGACCCGTTTGACAGAAACCGGCTTCCCACGAGGAAGTCCTTCTCCACGTGCAGACATGCTCCCCAGTGCCTGTGGCAAGGTGAAGGAAATGCCATACACTGACCTGGAAGAGACCACAGGGCCCAGGCACAGTCTGAGCCCTTCCCTCATCCCGGTGGTTTTGCTAGCAGGAGTTCAACACCAAGGAACACAGACCGGAGACCCCCTGGGGCCAAAGGGCTTATGACTAACAATATGCTCTTGCTGTGGAAATCCTATCCCAAGTGGAGGTAGCCAGGTCAACAAAATGCCACACACCCTGGTGGAAGAGACAACATGGCCCAGGCATGGCCTAAGCCCCTCACCTCGTCCCTGTGCTCTGGGGAGCATGACGGACCCCGAAGTACCATGGCCCTGAGGCCCGTTGGGCAGAAAGCCGGTTTCCCACGGAAACAGCTTTCCTGAGGTGCAGACCGTATCCCAAGGGCTGGTGTCAAGGGAAAGCAAATGCCTTCCCCTTATCTGGAAGAAACCCCAGTGCCCAGCCATGTTCTAAGCCCTCCCCTCCTCCCTGGGCTTCTGGCAGCAGGAGTGAAAAGAGAGATGCACAGCACTGGGACCCGTTTGACAGAAACCGGCCTCCCACGAGGAAGTCCTTCTCCACGTGCAGACATGCTCCCCATTGCCTGTGGCAAGGTGAAGGAAATGCCATACACTGACCTGGAATAGACCACAGGGCCCAGGCACAGTCTGAGCCCTTCCCTCATCCCGGCGGTTTTGCTAGCAGGAGTTCAACCCCAACGAACACAGCCCGGAGACCCCCTGGGGCCAAAACGTCTTCCAACTAACAATATACTCTTGCTGTGGAAATCCTATCCCAAGTGGGGGTAGCCAGGTCAACAAAATGCCACACACCCAGGTGGAAGAAACAACATGGCCCAGGCATGGTCTAAGCCCCTCACCTCGTCCCTGTGCTTTGGGGAGCCGGAGGGACCCCCGAGGCACACGGCCCGGAGGCCCGTTGGGCAGAAAGCCGGCTTCCCACGGAAACAGGTTTCCTGAGGTGCAGACCCTATCCCAAGGGCTGGTGGCAAGGGAAAGCAAATGCCATCCCCTTCTCTGGAAGAAACCCCAGTGCCCAGCTATGTTGAAAGTCCTCCCCTCCTCCCTGGGCTTCTGGCAGCAGGAGTGAAAAGAGAGGAGCACAGCACTGGGACCCGTTTGACAGAAACCGGCTTCCCACGAGGAAGTCCTTCTCCACGTGCAGACATGCTCCCCAGTGCCTGTGGCAAGGTGAAGGAAATGCCATACACTGACCTGGAAGAGACCACAGGGCCCAGGCACAGTCTGAGCCCTTCCCTCATCCCGGCGGTTTTGCTAGCAGGAGTTCAACCCCAAGGAACACAGACCGGAGACCCCCTGGGGCCCAAACGGCTTCGGAATAACAATATGCTCTTGCTGTGGAAATCCTATCCCAAGTGGGGGTAGCCAGGTCAACAAAATGCCACACAACCAAGTGGAAGAAACAACATGGCCCAGGCATGGTCTAAGCCCCTCACCTCGTCCCTGTGCTTTGGGGAGCCGGAGGGACCCCCGAGGCACACGGCCCGGAGGCCCGTTGGGCAGAAAGCCGGCTTCCCACGGAAACAGCTTTCCTGAGGTGCAGACCCTATCCCAAGGGCTGGTGGCAAGGGAAAGCAAATGCCATCCCCTTCTCTGGAAGAAACCCCAGTGCCCAGCCATGTTGAAAGTCCTCCCCTCCTCCCTGGGCTTCTGGCAGCAGGAGTGAAAAGAGAGGAGCACAGCAATGGGACCCGTTTGACAGAAACCGGCTTCCCACGAGGAAGTCCTTCTCCACGTGCAGACATGCTCCCCAGTACCTGTGGCAAGGTGAAGGAAATGCCATACACTGACCTGGAAGAGACCACAGGGCCCAGGCACAGTCTGAGCCCTTCCCTCATCCCGGTGGTTTTGCTAGCAGGAGTTCAACACCAAGGAACACAGACCGGAGACCCCCTGGGGCCAAAACGGCTTCCGACTAACAATATGCTCTTGCTGTGGAAATCCTATCCCAAGTGGAGGTAGCCAGGTCAACAAAATGCCACACACCCAGGTGGAAGAGACAATATGGCCCAGGCATGGCCTAAGCCCCTCACCTCGTCCCTGTGCTCTGGGGAGCCGGAGTGACCCCGAGGCCAACGGCCCTGAGGCCCGTTGGCAGGAAGCCGGCTTCCCACGGAAACAGCTTTCCTGAGTTGCAGACCGTATCCCAAGGGCTGGAGGCAAGGGAAAACAAATGCCATCCACTTCTCTGGAAGAAACCCCAGTGCCCAGCCATGTTCTAAGCCCTCCCCTCCTCCCTGGGCTTCTGGCAGCTGGAGTGAAAAGAGAGGAGCACAGCACTGGGACCCGGTTGACAGAAACAGGCTCCCCACGAGGAAGTCATTCTCCACGTGCAGACATGCTCCCCAGTGCCTGTGGCAAGGTGAAGGAAATGCCATACACTGACCTGGAAGAGACGACAGGGCCCAGGCACAGTCTGAGCCCTTCCCTCATCCCGGCGGTTTTGCTAGCAAGAGTTCAACCGCAAGGAACACAGTCCGGAGACCCCCTGGGGCCCAAACGGCTTCCGACTAACAATATGTTCTTGCTGTGGAAATCTAAACCCAAGTGGGGGTAGCCAGGTCAACAAAATGCCACACACCGATGTGGAAGAAACAACATGGCCCAGGCATGGTCTAAGCCCCTCACCTCGTCCCTGTGCTTTGGGGAGCCGGAGGGACCCCCGAGGCATACGGCCCGGAGGCCCGTTGGGCAGAAAGCCGGCTTCCCACGGAAACAGCTTTCCTGAGGTGCAGACCCTATCCCAAGGGGTGGTGGCAAGGGAAAGCAAATGCCATCCCCTTCTCTGGAAGAAACCCCATTGCCCAGCCATGTTGTAAGCTCTCCCCTCCTCCCTGGGCTTCTTGCAGCAGGAGTGAAAAGAGAGGGGCACAGCACGGGGACCCGTTTGACAGAAACCGGCTTCCCACGAGGAAGTCCTTCTCCACGTGCAGACATGCTCCCCAGTGCCTGTGGCAAGGTGAAGGAAATGCCATACACTGACCTGGAAGAGACCACAGGGCCCAGGCACAGTCTGAGCCCTTCCCTCATCCCGGTGGTTTTGCTAGCAGGAGTTCAACACCAAGGAACACAGACCGGAGACCCCCTGGGGCCAAAGGGCTTATGACTAACAATATGCTCTTGCTGTGGAAATCCTATCCCAAGTGGAGGTAGCCAGGTCAACAAAATGCCACACACCCTGGTGGAAGAGACAACATGGCCCAGGCATGGCCTAAGCCCCTCACCTCGTCCCTGTGCTCTGGGGAGCATGACGGACCCCGAAGTACCATGGCCCTGAGGCCCGTTGGGCAGAAAGCCGGTTTCCCACGGAAACAGCTTTCCTGAGGTGCAGACCTTATCCCAAGGGCTGGTGTCAAGGGAAAGCAAATGCCTTCCCCTTATCTGGAAGAAACCCCAGTGCCCAGCCATGTTCTAAGCCCTCCCCTCCTCCCTGGGCTTCTGGCAGCAGGAGTGAAAAGAGAGATGCACAGCACTGGGACCCGTTTGACAGAAACCGGCCTCCCACGAGGAAGTCCTTCTCCACGTGCAGACATGCTCCCCATTGCCTGTGGCAAGGTGAAGGAAATGCCATACACTGACCTGGAATAGACCACAGGGCCCAGGCACAGTCTGAGCCCTTCCCTCATCCCGGCGGTTTTGCTAGCAGGAGTTCAACCCCAACGAACACAGCCCGGAGACCCCCTGGGGCCAAAACGTCTTCCAACTAACAATATACTCTTGCTGTGGAAATCCTATCCCAAGTGGGGGTAGCCAGGTCAATAAAATGCCACACACCCAGGTGGAAGAAACAACATGGCCCAGGCATGGTCTAAGCCCCTCACCTCGTCCCTGTGCTTTGGGGAGCCGGAGGGACCCCCGAGGCACACGGCCCGGTGGCCCGTTGGGCAGAAAGCCGGCTTCCCACGGAAACAGGTTTCCTGAGGTGCAGACCCTATCCCAAGGGCTGGTGGCAAGGGAAAGCAAATGCCATCCCCTTCTCTGGAAGAAACCCCAGTGCCCAGCTATGTTGAAAGTCCTCCCCTCCTCCCTGGGCTTCTGGCAGCAGGAGTGAAAAGAGAGGAGCACAGCACTGGGACCCGTTTGACAGAAACCGGCTTCCCACGAGGAAGTCCTTCTCCACGTGCAGACATGCTCCCCAGTGCCTGTGGCAAGGTGAAGGAAATGCCATACACTGACCTGGAAGAGACCACAGGGCCCAGGCACAGTCTGAGCCCTTCCCTCATCCCGGCGGTTTTGCTAGCAGGAGTTCAACCCCAACGAACAAAGCCCGGAGACCCCCTGGGGCCAAAACGTCTTCCGACTAACATTATACTCTTGCTGTGGAAATCCTATCCCAAGTGGGGGTAGCCAGGTCTATAAAATGCCACACACCCAGGTGGAAGAAACAACATGGCCCAGGCATGGTCTAAGCCCGTCACCTCATCCCTGTGCTCTGGGGAGCCGGAGGGAACCCCGAGGGCCACGGCCCTGAGGCCCGTCGGGCAGGAAGCCGGCCTCCCACGGAAACAGTTTCCTGAGGTGCAGACCCTCTCCCAAGGGCTGGTGGCAAAGGAAAGCAAATGCCATCCCCTTCTCTGGAAGAAACCCCAGTGCCCAGCCATGTTCTAAGCCCTCCCCTCCTCCCTGGGCTTATGGTAGCAGGAGTGAAAAGAGAGGAGCACAGCACAGGGACCCGTTTGACAGAAACTGGCTTCCCACGAGTTAGTCATTCTCCACGTGCAGACATGCTCCCCAGTGCCTGTGGCAAGGTGAAGGAAATGCCATACACTAACCTGGAAGAGACCACAGGGCCCAGGCACAGTCTGAGCCCTTCCCTCATCCCGGCGGTTTTGGAGCAGGAGTTCAACCCCAAGGAACACAGACCGGAGACCCCCTGGGGCCCAAACGGCTTCGGACTAACAATATGCTCTTGCTGTGGAAATCCTATCCCAAGTGGGGGTAGCCAGGTCAACAAAATGCCACACACCGAGGTGGAAGAAACAACATGGCCCAGGCATGGTCTAAGCCCCTCACCTCGTCCCTGTGCTTTGGGGAGCCGGAGGGACCCCCGAGGCATACGGCCCGGAGGCCCGTTGGGCAGAAAGCCGGCTTCCCACGGAAACAGCTTTCCTGAGGTGCAGACCCTATCCCAAGGGGTGGTGGCAAGGGAAAGCAAATGCCATCCCCTTCTCTGGAAGAAACCCAGGTACCCAGCCATGTTGTAAGCCCTCCCCTCCTCCCTGGGCTTCTGGCTGTAGGAGTGAAAAGAGAGGAGCACAGCACTGGGACCCGTTTGACAGAAACCGGCTTCCCACGAGGAAGTCATTCTCCACGTGCAGACATGCTCCCCAGTACCTGTGGCAAGGTGAAGGAAATGCCATACACTGACCTGGAAGAGACTACAGGGCCCAGGCACAGTGTGAGCCCTACCCTCATCCCGGCGGTTTTGCTAGCAGGAGTTCAACACCAAGGAACACAGACCGGAGACCCCCTGGGGCCAAAACGGCTACAGACTAACAATATGCTCTTTCTGTGGAAATCCTATCTCAAGTGGGGGTAACCAGGTCAACAAAATGTCACACACCCAGGTGGAAGAGACAACATGGCCCAGGCATGGTCTAAGCCCCTCACCTCGTCCCTGTGGTCTGGAGAGCCGGAGGGACCCAGAGGCCCACGGCCCTGAGGCCCGTTGGGCAGAAAGCCGGCTTCCCACTGAAACAGCTTTCCTGAGGTGCAGACCCTATCCCAAGGGCTGGTGGCAAGGGAAAGCAAATGCCACCCCTTCTCTGGAAGAAACCCCAGTGCCCAGCCATGTTGAAAGTCCTCCCCTCCTCCCAGGGCTTCTGGCAGCAGGAGTGAAAAGAGAGGAGCACAGCAATGGGACCCGTTTGACAGAAACCGGCTTCCCACGAGGAAGTCCTTCTCCACGTGCAGACATGCTCCCCAGTGCCTGTGGCAAGGTGAAGGAAATGCCATACACTGACCTGGAAGAGACCACAGGGCCCAGGCACAGTCTGAGCCCTTCCCTCATCCCGGTGGTTTTGCTAGCAGGAGTTCAACACCAAGGAACACAGACCGGAGACCCCCTGGGGCCAAAGGGCTTATGACTAACAATATGCTCTTGCTGTGGAAATCCTATCCCAAGTGGAGGTAGCCAGGTCAACAAAATGCCACACACCCTGGTGGAAGAGACAACATGTGCCAGGCATGGCCTAAGCCCCTCACCTCGTCCCTGTGCTCTGGGGAGCCGAACGGACCCCGAAGCACCATGGCCCTGAGGCCCGTTGGGCAGAAAGCCGGTTTCCCACGGAAACAGCTTTCCTGAGGTGCAGACCGTATCCCATGGGCTGGTGTCAAGGGAAAGCAAATGCCATCCCCTTATCTGGAAGAAACCCCAGTGCCCAGCCATGTTCTAAGCCCTCCCCTCCTCCCTGGGCTTCTGGCAGCAGGAGTGAAAAGAGAGATGCACAGCACTGGGCCCCGTTTGACAGAAACCGGCCTCCCACGAGGAAGTCCTTCTCCACGTGCCGACATGCTCCCCATTGCCTGTGGCAAGGTGAAGGAAATGCCATACACTGACCTGGAATAGACCACAGGGCCCAGGCACAGTCTGAGCCCTTCCCTCATCCCAGCGGTTTTGCTAGCAGGAGTTCAACCCCAACGAACACAGCCCGGAGACCCTCTGGGGCCAAAACGTCTTCCAACTAACAATATGCTCTTGCTGTGGAAATCCTATCCCAAGTGGGGGTAGCCAGGTCAACAAAATGCCACACAACCAAGTGGAAGAAACAACATGGCCCAGGCATGGTCTAAGCCCCTCACCTCGTCCCTGTGCTTTGGGGAGCCGGAGGGACCCCCGAGGCACATGGCCCGGAGGCCCGTTGGGCAGAAAGCCGGCTTCCCACGGAAACAGCTTTCCTGAGGTGCAGACCCTATCCCAAGGGCTGTTGGCAAGGGAAAGCAAATGCCATCCCCTTCTCTGGAAGAAACCCCAGTGCCCAGCTATGTTGAAAGTCCTCCCCTCCTCCCTGGGCTTCTGGTAGCAGGAGTGAAAAGAGAGGAGCACAGCACTGGGACCCGTTTGACAGAAACCGGCTTCCCACGAGGAAGTCCTTCTCCACGTGCAGACATGCTCCCCAGTGCCTGTGGCAAGGTGAAGGAAATGCCATAACCTGACATGGAAGAGACCACAGGGCCCAGGCACAGTCTGAGCCCTTCCCTCATCCCCACGGTTTTGCTAGCAGGAGTTCAACCCCAAGAACACAGCCCGGAGACCCCCTGGGGCCCAAACGGCTTTCGATGAACAATATGCTCTTGCTGTGGAAAACCTACCCCAAGTGGGGTAGCCAGGTCAACAAACTGCTAAACACCCAGGTGGAAGAAACAATATGGCCCTGGCATGGTCTAAGCCCCTCACCTCGTCCCTGTGCTTTGGGGAGCCGGAGGGACCCCCGAGGCCCACGGCCCTGAGGCCCGTTGGGCAGAAATCCGGCTTCCCACGGAAACAGATTCCTGAGGTGCAGACCCTATACCAAGGGCTGGTGGCAAGGGAAAGCAAATGCCATCCCCTTCTCTGGAAGAAACCCCAGTGCCCAGCCATGTTGAAAGTCCTCCCCTCCTCCCTGGGCTTCTGGCAGCAGGAGTGAAAAGAGAGGAGCACAGCACTGGGACCCGTTTGACAGAAACCGGCTTCCCACGAGGAAGTCCTTCTCCACGTGCAGACATGCTCCCCAGTGCCTGTGGCAAGGTGAAGGAAATGCCATACACTGACCTGGAAGAGACCACAGGGCCCAGGCACAGTCTGAGCCCTTCCCTCATCCCGGCGGTTTTGCTAGCAGGAGTTCAACACCAAGGAACACAGACCGGAGACCCCCTGGGGCCAAAGGGCTTATGACTAACAATATTCTCTTGCTGTGGAAATCCTATCCCAAGTGGAGGTAGCCAGGTCAACAAAATGCCACACACCCTGGTGGAAGAGACAACATGGCCCAGGCATGGCCTAAGCCCCTCACATCGTCCCTGTACTCTGGGGAGCCGGAGGGAACCCCGAGGCCCACAGCCCTGAGGCCCTTTGGGCAGAAAGCCGGCTTCCCACGGAAACAGATTTCCTGAGGTGCAGAACCTATCCCAAGGAGTGGTGGCAAGGGAAAGGAAATGCCATCCCCTTCTCTGGAAGAAACGCCAGTGCCCAGTCATGCTTTAACCGCTCCCCTCCTCCATGGGCTTATGGCAGCAGGAGTGAAAAGAGAGGAGCACAGCACTAGGAGCGTTTGACAGAAACCGGCTTCCCACGAGGAAGTACTTCTCCACGTGCAGACATGCTCCCCAGTGCCTGTGGCAAGGTGAAGGACATGCCATACACTGACCTGGAAGAGACCACAGGGCCCAGGTACAGTCTGAGACCTACCCTCATCCCGGAGGTTTTGGTAGCAGGAGTTCATTCCCAAGGAACACAGCACGGAGACCCCCTGGGGCCCAAACGGCTTCAGACTAACAATATGCTCTTGATGTGGAAATCCTATCCCAAGTGGGGGTAACCAGGTCAACAAAATGCCACACACCCAGGTGGAAGAAACAACATGGCCCAGGCATGGTCTAAGCCCCTCACCTAGTCCCTGTGCTCTGGGGAGCCGGAGGGACCCCCGAGGCCCACGGTCCTGAGGCCCGTTGGGCAGAAAGCCGGCTTCCCACGGAAACAGCTTTCCTGAGGTGCAGACCGTATCCCAAGGGCTGGTGGCAAGGGAAAGCAAATGCCATCCCCTTCTCTGGAAGTAACCCCAGTGCCCAGCCATGTTGTAAGCCTTCCCCTCCTTCCTGGGCTTCTGGCAGCAGGAGTGAAAAGAGAGGAGCACAGCACTGGGACCCTTTTGACAGAAACAGGCTTACCACGAGGAATTCCTTCTCCACGTGCAGACATGCTCCCCAGTGCCTGTGGCAAGCTGAAGGAAATGCCATACACTGACCTGGAAGAGACCACCTCGCCCAGGCACAGTCTGAGCCCTTCCCTCATCCCGGTGGTTTTGCTAGCAGGAGTTCAACCCCAAGAACACAGCCCGGAGACCCCCTGGGGCCAAAACAGCTTCTGACTAACAATGTGCTATTGCTGTGGAAATCCTATCCCAAGTGGAGGTAGCCAGGTCAACAAAATGCCACACACCCTGGTGGAAGAGACAACATGGCCCAGGCATGGCCTAAGCCCCTCACCTCGTCCCTGTGCTCTGGGGAGCCGGAGTGACCCCCGAGGCCCACGGCCCTGAGGCCCGTTGGGCAGAAAGCCGGCTTCCCACGGAAACAGCTTTCCTGAGGTGCAGACCCTATCCCAAGGGCTGGTGGCAAGAGAAAGCAAATGCCATCCCCTTCTCTGGAAGAAACCCCAGTGCCCAGCCATGTTGAACGTCCTCCCCTCCTCCCTGGGCTTCTGGCAGCAGGAGTGAAAAGAGAGGAGCACAGCACTGGGATCCGTTTGACAGAAACCGGCTTCCCACGCGGAAGTCCTTCTCCACGTGCAGACATGCTCCCAAGTGCCTGTGGCAAGGTGAAGGAAATGCCATACACTGACCTGGAAGAGACCACAGGGCCCAGGCACAGTCTGAACCCTTCCCTCATCGCGGCGGTTTTGCTAGCAGGAGTTCAACCCCAAGGAACACAGACCGGAGACCCCCTGGGGCCCAAACGGCTTCGGACTAACAATATGCTCTTGCTGTGGAAATCCTATCCCAAGTGGAGGTAGCCAGGTCAATAAAATGCCACACAACCAAGTGGAAGAAACAACATGGCCCAGGCATGGTCTAAGCCCCTCACCTCGTCCCTGTGCTTTGGGGAGCCGGAGGGACCCCCGAGGCACACGGCCCGGAGGCCCGTTGGGCAGAAAGCCGGCTTCCCACGGAAACAGCTTTCCTGAGGTGCAGACCCTATCCCAAGGGCTGGTGGCAAGGGAAAGCAAATGCCATCCCCTTCTCTGGAAGAAACCCCAGTGCCCAGCCATGTTCTAAGCCCTCCCCTCCTCCCTGGGCTTATGGTAGCAGGAGTGAAAAGAGAGGAGCACAGCACTGGGACCCGTTTGATGGAAACTGGTTTCCCACGAGGAAGTCCTTCTCCACGTGCAGACATGCTCCCCAGTGCCTGTGGCAAGGTGAAGGAAATGCCATACACTGACCTGGAAGAGACCACAGGGCCCAGGCACAGTCTGAGACCTACCCTCATCCCGGAGGTTTTGGTAGCAGGAGTTCATCCCCAAGGAACACAGCACGGAGACCCCCTGGGGCCCAAACGGCTTCCGACTAACAATATGCTCTTGCTGTGGAAATCCTATCCCAAGTGGGGGTAACCAGGTCAACAAAATGCCACACACCCAGGTGGAAGAAACAACATGGCCCAGGCATGGTCTAAGCCCCTCACCTCGTCCCTGTGCTCTGGGGAGCCGGACGGACCCCGAAGCACCATGGCCCTGAGGCCCGTTGGGCAGAAAGCCGGTTTCCCACGGAAACAGCTTTCCTGAGGTGCAGACCGTATCCCAAGGGCTGGTGTCAAGGGAAAGCAAATGCCTTCCCCTTATCTGGAAGAAACCCCAGTGCCCAGCCATGTTCTAAGCCCTCCCCTCCTCCCTGGGCTTCTGGCAGCAGGAGTGAAAAGAGAGATGCACAGCACTGGGACCCGTTTGACAGAAACCGGCCTCCCACGAGGAAGTCCTTCTCCACGTGCAGACATGCTCCCCATTGCCTGTGGCAAGGTGAAGGAAATGCCATACACTGACCTGGAATAGACCACAGGGCCCAGGCACAGTCTGAGCCCTTCCCTCATCCCGGAGGTTTTGCTAGCAGGAGTTCAACCCCAACGAACGCAGCCCGGAGACCCCCTGGGGCCAAAACGTCTTTCAACTAACAATATACTCTTGCTGTGGAAATCCTATCCCAAGTGGGGGTAGCCAGGTCAATAAAATGCCACACACCCAGGTGGAAGAAACAACATGGCCCAGGCATGGTCTAAGCCGTCACCTCGTCCCTGTGCTCTGGGGAGCCGGAGGGAACCCCGAGGGCCACGGCCCTGAGGCCCGTTGGGCAGGAAGCCGGTCCTCCCACGGAAACAGCTTTCCTGAGGTGCAGACCCTCTCCCAAGGGCTGGTGGCAAGGGAAAGCAAATGCCATCCCCTTCTCTGGAAGAAACCCCAGTGCCCAGCCATGTTCTAAGCCCTCCCCTCCTCCCTGGGCTTATGGTAGCAGGAGTGAAAAGAGAGGAGCACAGCACAGGGACCCGTTTGACAGAAACCGGCTTCCCACGAGTTAGTCATTCTCCACGTGCAGACATGCTCCCCAGTGCCTGTGGCAAGGTGAAGGAAATGCCATACACTAACCTGGAAGAGACCACAGGGCCCAGGCACAGTCTGAGCCCTTCCCTCATCCCGGCGGTTTTGCTAGCAGGAGTTCAACCCCAACGAACACAGACCGGAGACCCCCTGGGGCCCAAACGGCTTCGGAATAACAATATGCTCTTGCTGTGGAAATCCTATCCCAAGTGGGGGTAGCCAGGTCAACAAAATGCCACACAACCAAGTGGAAGAAACAACATGGCCCAGGCATGGTCTAAGCCCCTCACCTCGTCCCTGTGCTTTGGGGAGCCGGAGGGACCCCCGAGGCACACGGCCCGGAGGCCCGTTGGGCAGAAAGCCGGCTTCCCACGGAAACACTTTCCTGAGGTGCAGACCCTATCCCAAGGGCTGGTGGCAAGGGAAAGCAAATGCCATTCCCTTCTCTGGAAGAAACCCCAGTGCCCAGCCATGTTGAAAGTCCTCCCCTCCTCCCTGGGCTTCTGG
Organism: Ursus americanus; assembly: GCF_024610735.1. Taxonomy (NCBI): domain Eukaryota; kingdom Metazoa; phylum Chordata; class Mammalia; order Carnivora; family Ursidae; genus Ursus; species Ursus americanus. The sequence goes on from NW_028273622.1 coordinate 4,251,986, forward strand.
CAGCAGGAGTGAAAAGAGAGGAGCACAGCACTGGGACCCGTTTGACAGGAACCGGCTTCCCATGGGGAAGTCCTTCTCCACGTGCATACATGCTCCCCAGTGCCTGTGGCAAGGTGAAGGAAATGCCATACACTGACCTGGAAGAGACCACAGGGCCCAGGCACAGTCTGAGCCCTTCCCTCATCCCCACGGTTTTGCTAGCAGGAGTTCAACCCCAAGAACACAGCCCGGAGACCCCCTGGGGCCAAAACAGCTTCCGACTAACAATATGCTATTGCTGTGGAAATCCTATCCCAAGTGGAGGTAGCCAGGTCAACAAAATGCCACACACCCTGGTGGAAGAGACAACACGGCCCAGGCATGGCCTAAGCCCCTCACCTCGTCCCTGTGCTCTGGGGAGCCGGAGGGACCCCCTAGGCCCACGGCCCTGAGGCCCGTTGGGCAGAAAGCCGGCTTCCCACGGAAACAGCTTTCCTGACTTGCAGACCCTATCCCAAGGGCTGGTGGCAAGGGAAAGCAAATGCCATCCCCTTCTCTGGAAGAAACCCCAGTGCCCAGCCATGTTGAAAGTCCTCCCCTCCTCCCTGGGCTTCTGGCAGCAGGAGTGAAAAGATAGGAGCACAGCACTGGGACCCGTTTGACAGAAACCGGCTTCCCACGAGGAAGTCCTTCTCCACGTGCAGACATGCTCCCCAGTGCCTGTGGCAAGGTGAAGGAAATGCCATACACTGACCTGGAAGAGACCACAGGGCCCAGGCACAGTCTGAGCCCTTCCCTCATCCCGGTGGTTTTGCTAGCAGGAGTTCAACACCAAGGAACACAGACCGGAGACCCCCTGGGGCCAAAACGGCTTCCGACTAACAATATGCTCTTGCTGTGGAAATCCTATCCCAAGTGGAGGTAGCCAGGTCAACAAAATGCCACACACCCAGGTGGAAGAGACAATATGGCCCAGGCATGGCCTAAGCCCCTCACCTCGTCCCTGTGCTCTGGGGAGCCGGAGTGACCCCGAGGCCAACGGCCCTGAGGCCCGTTGGCAGGAAGCCGGCTTCCCACGGAAACAGCTTTCCTGAGTTGCAGACCGTATCCCAAGGGCTGGAGGCAAGGGAAAACAAATGCCATCCACTTCTCTGGAAGAAACCCCAGTGCCCAGCCATGTTCTAAGCCCTCCCCTCCTCCCTGGGCTTCTGGCAGCTGGAGTGAAAAGAGAGGAGCACAGCACTGGGACCCGTTTGACAGAAACCGGCTTCCCACGAGGAAGTCCTTCTCCACGTGCAGACATGCTCCCCAGTGCCTGTGGCAAGGTGAAGGAAATGCCATACACTGACCTGGAAGAGACCACAGGGCCCAGGCACAGTCTGAGCCCTTCCCTCATCCCGGCGGTTTTGCTAGCAAGAGTTCAACCCCAAGAACACAGCCCGGAGACCCCCTGGGGCCCAAACGGCTTCCGACTAACAATATGTTCTTGCTGTGGAAATCTAAACCCAAGTGGGGGTAGCCAGGTCAACAAAATGCCACACACCGAGGTGGAAGAAACAACATGGCCCAGGCATGGCCTAAGCCCCTCACCTCGTCCCTGTGCTTTGGGGAGCCGGAGGGACCCCCGAGGCATACGGCCCGGAGGCCCGTTGGGCAGAAAGCCGGCTTCCCACGGAAACAGCTTTCCTGAGGTGCAGACCCTATCCCAAGGGCTGGTGGCAAGGGAAAGCAAATGCCATCCCCTTCTCTGGAAGAAACCCCATTGCCCAGCCATGTTGTAAGCTCTCCCCTCCTCCCTGGGCTTCTGGCAGCAGGAGTGAAAAGAGAGGGGCACAGCACGGGGACCCGTTTGACAGAAACCGGCTTCCCACGAGGAAGTCCTTCTCCACGTGCAGACATGCTCCCCAGTGCCTGTGGCAAGGTGAAGGAAATGCCATACACTGACCTGGAAGAGACCACAGGGCCCAGGCACAGTCTGAGCCCTTCCCTCATCCCGGTGGTTTTGCTAGCAGGAGTTCAACACCAAGGAACACAGACCGGAGACCCCCTGGGGCCAAAGGGCTTATGACTAACAATATGCTCTTGCTGTGGAAATCCTATCCCAAGTGGAGGTAGCCAGGTCAACAAAATGCCACACACCCTGGTGGAAGAGACAACATGGCCCAGGCATGGCCTAAGCCCCTCACTTCGTCCCTGTGCTCTGGGGAGCATGACGGACCCCGAAGTACCATGGCCCTGAGGCCCGTTGGGCAGAAAGCCGGTTTCCCACGGAAACAGCTTTCCTGAGGTGCAGACCGTATCCCAAGGGCTGGTGTCAAGGGAAAGCAAATGCCTTCCCCTTATCTGGAAGAAACCCCAGTGCCCAGCCATGTTCTAAGCCCTCCCCTCCTCCCTGGGCTTCTGGCAGCAGGAGTGAAAAGAGAGATGCACAGCACTGGGACCCGTTTGACAGAAACCGGCCTCCCACGAGGAAGTCCTTCTCCACGTGCAGACATGCTCCCCATTGCCTGTGGCAAGGTGAAGGAAATGCCATACACTGACCTGGAATAGACCACAGGGCCCAGGCACAGTCTGAGCCCTTCCCTCATCCCGGCGGTTTTGCTAGCAGGAGTTCAACCCCAACGAACACAGCCCAGAGACCCCCTGGGGCCAAAACGTCTTCCAACTAACAATATACTCTTGCTGTGGAAATCCTATCCCAAGTGGGGGTAGCCAGGTCAATAAAATGCCACACACCCAGGTGGAAGAAACAACATGGCCCAGGCATGGTCTAAGCCGTCACCTCGTCCCTGTGCTCTGGGGAGCCGGAGGGAACCCCGAGGGCCACGGACCTGAGGCCCGTTGGGCAGGAAGCCGGTCCTCCCACGGAAACAGCTTTCCTGAGGTGCAGACCCTCTCCCAAGGGCTGGTGGCAAGGGAAAGCAAATGCCATCCCCTTCTCTGGAAGAAACCCCAGTGCCCAGCCATGTTCTAAGCCCTCCCCTCCTCCCTGGGCTTATGGTATCAGGAGTGAAAAGAGAGGAGCACAGCACAGGGACCCGTTTGACAGAAACCGGCTTCCCACGAGTTAGTCATTCTCCACGTGCAGACATGCTCCCCAGTGCCTGTGGCAAGGTGAAGGAAATGCCATACACTAACCTGGAAGAGACCACAGGGCCCAGGCACAGTCTGAGCCCTTCCCTCATCCCGGCGGTTTTGCTAGCAGGAGTTCAACCCCAAGGAACACAGACCGGAGACCCCCTGGGGCCCAAACGGCTTCGGAATAACAATATGCTCTTGCTGTGGAAATCCTATCCCAAGTGGGGGAAGCCAGGTCAACAAAATGCCACACAACCAAGTGGAAGAAACAACATGGCCCAGGCATGGTCTAAGCCCCTCACCTCGTCCCTATGCTTTGGGGAGCCGGAGGGACACCCGAGGCACACGGCCCGGAGGCCCGTTGGGCAGAAAGCCGGCTTCCCACGGAAACAGGTTTCCTGAGGTGCAGACCCTATCCCAAGGGCTGGTGGCAAGGGAAAGCAAATGCCATCCCCTTCTCTGGAAGAAACCCCAGTGCCCAGCTATGTTGAAAGTCCTCCCCTCCTCCCTGGGCTTCTGGCAGCAGGATTGAAAAGAGAGGAGCACAGCACTGGGACCCGTTTGACAGGAACCGGCTTCCCATGGGGAAGTCCTTCTCCACGTGCAGACATGCTCCCCAGTGCCTGTGGCAAGGTGAAGGAAATGCCATACACTGACCTGGAAGAGACCACAGGGCCCAGGCACAGTCTGAGACCTTCCCTCATCCCGGTGGTTTTGCTAGCAGGAGTTCAACCCCAAGAACACAGCCCGGAGACCCCCTGGGGCCAAAACAGCTTCCGACTAACAATATGCTATTGCTGTGGAAATCCTATCCCAAGTGGAGGTAGCCAGGTCAACAAAATGCCACACACCCTGGTGGAAGAGACAACATGGCCCAGGCATGGCCTAAGCCCCTCACCTCGTCCCTGTGCTCTGGGGAGCCGGAGGGACCCCCTAGGCCCACGGCCCTGAGGCCCGTTGGGCAGAAAGCCGGCTTCCCACGGAAACAGCTTTCCTGAGGTGCAGACCCTATCCCAAGGGCTGGTGGCAAGGGAAAGCAAATGCCATCCCCTTCTCTGGAAGAAACCCCAGTGCCCAGCCATGTTGAAAGTCCTCCCCTCCTCCCTGGGCTTCTGGCAGCAGGAGTGAAAAGATAGGAGCACAGCACTGGGACCCGTTTGACAGAAACCGGCTTCCCACGAGGAAGTCCTTCTCCACGTGCAGACATGCTCCCCAGTGCCTGTGGCAAGGTGAAGGAAATGCCATACACTGACCTGGAAGAGACCACAGGGCCCAGGCACAGTCTGAGCCCTTCCCTCATCCCGGTGGTTTTGCTAGCAGGAGTTCAACACCAAGGAACACAGACCGGAGACCCCCTGGGGCCAAAACGGCTTCCGACTAACAATATGCTCTTGCTGTGGAAATCCTATCCCAAGTGGAGGTAGCCAGGTCAACAAAATGCCACACACCCAGGTGGAAGAGACAATATGGCCCAGGCATGGCCTAAGCCCCTCACCTCGTCCCTGTGCTCTGGGGAGCCGGAGTGACCCCGAGGCCAACGGCCCTGAGGCCCGTTGGCAGGAAGCCGGCTTCCCACGGAAACAGCTTTCCTGAGTTGCAGACCGTATCCCAAGGGCTGGAGGCAAGGGAAAACAAATGCCATCCACTTCTCTGGAAGAAACCCCAGTGCCCAGCCATGTTCTAAGCCCTCCCCTCCTCCCTGGGCTTCTGGCAGCTGGAGTGAAAAGAGAGGAGCACAGCACTGGGACCCGTTTGACAGGAACCGGCTTCCCACGAGGAAGTCCTTCTCCACGTGCAGACATGCTCCCCAGTGCCTGTGGCAAGGTGAAGGAAATGCCATACACTGACCTGGAAGAGACCACAGGGCCCAGGCACAGTCTGAGCCCTTCCCTCATCCCGGCGGTTTTGCTAGCAAGAGTTCAACACCAAGAACACAGCCCGGAGACCCCCTGGGGCCCAAACGGCTTCCGACTAACAATATGTTCTTGCTGTGGAAATCTAAACCCAAGTGGGGGTAGCCAGGTCAACAAAATGCCACACACCGAGGTGGAAGAAACAACATGGCCCAGGCATGGTCTAAGCCCCTCACCTCGTCCCTGTGCTTTGGGGAGCCGGAGGGACCCCCGAGGCATACGGCCCGGAGGCCCGTTGGGCAGAAAGCCGGCTTCCCACGGAAACAGCTTTCCTGAGGTGCAGACCCTATCCCAAGGGCTGGTGGCAAGGGAAAGCAAATGCCATCCCCTTCTCTGGAAGAAACCCCATTGCCCAGCCATGTTGTAAGCTCTCCCCTCCTCCCTGGGCTTCTGGCAGCAGGAGTGAAAAGAGAGGGGCACAGCACGGGGACCCGTTTGACAGAAACCGGCTTCCCACGAGGAAGTCCTTCTCCACGTGCAGACATGCTCCCCAGTGCCTGTGGCAAGGTGAAGGAAATGCCATACACTGACCTGGAAGAGACCACAGGGCCCAGGCACAGTCTGAGCCCTTCCCTCATCCCGGTGGTTTTGCTAGCAGGAGTTCAACACCAAGGAACACAGACCGGAGACCCCCTGGGGCCAAAGGGCTTATGACTAACAATATGCTCTTGCTGTGGAAATCCTATCCCAAGTGGAGGTAGCCAGGTCAACAAAATGCCACACACCCTGGTGGAAGAGACAACATGGCCCAGGCATGGCCTAAGCCCCTCACCTCGTCCCTGTGCTCTGGGGAGCATGACGGACCCCGAAGTACCATGGCCCTGAGGCCCGTTGGGCAGAAAGCCGGTTTCCCACGGAAACAGCTTTCCTGAGGTGCAGACCGTATCCCAAGGGCTGGTGTCAAGGGAAAGCAAATGCCTTCCCCTTATCTGGAAGAAACCCCAGTGCCCAGCCATGTTCTAAGCCCTCCCCTCCTCCCTGGGCTTCTGGCAGCAGGAGTGAAAAGAGAGATACACAGCACTGGGACCCGTTTGACAGAAACCGGCCTCCCACGAGGAAGTCCTTCTCCACGTGCAGACATGCTCCCCATTGCCTGTGGCAAGGTGAAGGAAATGCCATACACTGACCTGGAATAGACCACAGGGCCCAGGCACAGTCTGAGCCCTTCCCTCATCCCGGCGGTTTTGCTAGCAGGAGTTCAACCCCAACGAACACAGCCCGGAGACCCCCTGGGGCCAAAACGTCTTCCAACTAACAATATACTCTTGCTGTGGAAATCCTATCCCAAGTGGGGGTAGCCAGGTTAATAAAATGCCACACACCCAGGTGGAAGAAACAACATGGCCCAGGCATGGTCTAAGCCGTCACCTCGTCCCTGTGCTCTGGGGAGCCGGAGGGAACCCCGAGTGCCACGGCCCTGAGGCCCGTTGGGCAGGAAGCCGGTCCTCCCACGGAAACAGCTTTCCTGAGGTGCAGACCCTCTCCCAAGGGCTGGTGGCAAGGGAAAGCAAATGCCATCCCCTTCTCTGGAAGAAACCCCAGTGCCCAGCCATGTTCTAAGCCCTCCCCTCCTCCCTGGGCTTATGGTATCAGGAGTGAAAAGAGAGGAGCACAGCACAGGGACCCGTTTGACAGAAACCGGCTTCCCACGAGTTAGTCATTCTCCACGTGCAGACATGCTCCCCAGTGCCTGTGGCAAGGTGAAGGAAATGCCATACACTAACCTGGAAGAGACCACAGGGCCCAGGCACAGTCTGAGCCCTTCCCTCATCCCGGCGGTTTTGCTAGCAGGAGTTCAACCCCAAGGAACACAGACCGGAGACCCCCTGGGGCCCAAACGGCTTCGGAATAACAATATGCTCTTGCTGTGGAAATCCTATCCCAAGTGGGGGTAGCCAGGTCAACAAAATGCCACACAACCAAGTGGAAGAAACAACATGGCCCAGGCATGGTCTAAGCCCCTCACCTCGTCCCTGTGCTTTGGGGAGCCGGAGGGACACCCGAGGCACACGGCCCGGAGGCCCGTTGGGCAGAAAGCCGGCTTCCCACGGAAACAGGTTTCCTGAGGTGCAGACCCTATCCCAAGGGCTGGTGGCAAGGGAAAGCAAATGCCATCCCCTTCTCTGGAAGAAACCCCAGTGCCCAGCTATGTTGAAAGTCCTCCCCTCCTCCCTGGGCTTCTGGCAGCAGGATTGAAAAGAGAGGAGCACAGCACTGGGACCCGTTTGACAGGAACCGGCTTCCCATGGGGAAGTCCTTCTCCACGTGCAGACATGCTCCCCAGTGCCTGTGGCAAGGTGAAGGAAATGCCATACACTGACCTGGAAGAGACCACAGGGCCCAGGCACAGTCTGAGCCCTTCCCTCATCCCGGTGGTTTTGATAGCAGGAGTTCAACCCCAAGAACACAGCCCGGAGACCCCCTGGGGCCAAAACAGCTTCCGACTAACAATATGCTATTGCTGTGGAAATCCTATCCCAAGTGGAGGTATCCAGGTCAACAAAATGCCACACACCCTGGTGGAAGAGACAACATGGCCCAGGCATGGCCTAAGCCCCTCACCTCGTCCCTGTGCTCTGGGGAGCCGGACGGACCCCGAAGCACCATGGCCCTGAGGCCCGTTGGGCAGAAAGCCGTTTTCCCACGGAAACAGCTTTCCTGAGGTGCAGACCGTATCCCAAGGGCTGGTGTCAAGGGAAAGCAAATGCCATCCCCTTATCTGGAAGAAACCCCAGTGCCCAGCCATGTTCTAAGCCCTCCCCTCCTCCCTGGGCTTCTGGCAGCAGGAGTGAAAAGAGAGATGCACAGCACTGGGACCCGTTTGACAGAAACCGGCTTCCCACGAGGAAGTCCTTCTCCACGTGCAGACATGCTACACATTGCCTGTGGCAAGGTGAAGGAAATGCCATACACTGACCTGGAAGAGACCACAGGGCCCAGGCACAGTCTGAGCCCTTCCCTCATCCCGGCGGTTTTGCTAGCAGGAGTTCAACCCCAACGAACAAAGCCCGGAGACCCCCTGGGGCCAAAACGTCTTCCGACTAACATTATACTCTTGCTGTGGAAATCCTATCCCAAGTGGGGGTAGCCAGGTCAATAAAATGCCACACACCCAGGTGGAAGAAACAACATGGCCCAGGCATGGTCTAAGCCCGTCACCTCGTCCCTGTGCTCTGGGGAGCCGGAGGGAACCCCGAGGGCCACGGCCCTGAGGCCCGTCGGGCAGGAAGCCGGCCTCCCACGGAAACAGCTTTCCTGAGGTGCAGACCCTCTCCCAAGGGCTGGTGGCAAAGGAAAGCAAATGCCATCCCCTTATCTGGAAGAAACCCCAGTGCCCAGCCATGTTCTAAGCCCTTCCCTCCTCCCTGGGCTTATGGTAGCAGGAGTGAAAAGAGAGGAGCACAGCACAGGGACCCGTTTGACAGAAACCGGCTTCCCACGAGTTAGTCATTCTCCACGTGCAGACATGCTCCCCAGTGCCTGTGGCAAGGTGAAGGAAATGCCATACACTGACCTGGAATAGACCACAGGGCCCAGGCAAAGTCTGAGCCCTTCCCTCATCCCGGCGGTTTTGCTAGCAGGAGTTCAACCCCAACGAACACAGCCCGGAGACCCCCTGGGGCCCAAACGGCTTCGGACTAACAATATGCTCTTGCTGTGGAAATCCTATCCCAAGTGGGGGTAGCCAGGTCAACAAAATGCCACACACCGAGGTGAAGAAACAACATGGCCCAGGCATGGTCTAACCCCCTCACCTCGTCCCTGTGCTTTGGGGAGCCGGAGGGACCCCCGAGGCATACGGCCCGGAGGCCCGTTGGGCAGAAAGCCGGCTTCCCACGGAAACAGCTTTCCTGAGGTGCAGACCCTATCCCAAGGGGTGGTGGCAAGGGAAAGCAAATGCCATCCCCTTCTCTGGAAGAAACCCCAGTGCCCAGCCATGTTCTAAGCCCTCCCCTCCTCCCTGGGCTTATGGCTGTAGGAGTGAAAAGAGAGGAGCACAGCACTGGGACCCGTTTGACAGAAACCGGCTTCCCACGAGGAAGTCATTCTCCACGTGCAGACATGCTCCCCAGTACCTGTGGCAAGGTGAAGGAAAAGCCATACACTGACCTGGAAGAGACTACAGGGCCCAGGCACAGTGTGAGCCCTACCCTCATCCCGGCGGTTTTGCTAGCAGGAGTTCAACACCCAGGAACACAGACCGGAGACCCCCTGGGGCCAAAACGGCTACGGACTAACAATATGCTCTTTCTGTGGAAATCCTATCTCAAGTGGGGGTAACCAGGTCAACAAAATGTCACACACCCAGGTGGAAGAGACAACATGGCCCAGGCATGGTCTAAGCCCCTCACCTCGTCCCTGTGGTCTGGAGAGCCGGAGGGACCCAGAGGCCCACGGCCCTGAGGCCCGTTGGGCAGAAAGCCGGCTTCCCACAGAAACAGCTTTCCTGAGGTGCAGACCCTATCCCAAGGGCTGGTGGCAAGGGAAAGCAAATGCCACCCCTTCTCTGGAAGAAACCCCAGTGCCCAGCCATGTTGAAAGTCCTCCCCTCCTCCCTGGGCTTCTGGCAGCAGGAGTGAAAAGAGAGGAGCACAGCAATGGGACCCGTTTGACAGAAACCGGCTTCCCACGAGGAAGTCCTTCTCCACGTGCAGACATGCTCCCCAGTGCCTGTGGCAAGGTGAAGGAAATGCCATACACTGACCTGGAAGAGACCACAGGGCCCAGGCACAGTCTGAGCCCTTCCCTCATCCCGGTGGTTTTGCTAGCAGGAGTTCAACACCAAGGAACACAGACCGGAGACCCCCTGGGGCCAAAGGGCTTATGACTAACAATATGCTCTTGCTGTGGAAATCCTATCCCAAGTGGAGGTAGCCAGGTCAACAAAATGCCACACACCCTGGTGGAAGAGACAACATGGCCCAGGCATGGCCTAAGCCCCTCACCTCGTCCCTGTGCTCTGGGGAGCCGGACGGACCCCGAAGCACCATGGCCCTGAGGCCCGTTGGGCAGAAAGCCGGTTTCCCACGGAAACAGCTTTCCTGAGGTGCAGACCGTATCCCAAGGGCTGGTGTCAAGGGAAAGCAAATGCCATCCCCTTATCTGGAAGAAACCCCAGTGCCCAGCCATGTTCTAAGCCCTCCCCTCCTCCCTGGGCTTCTGGCAGCAGGAGTGAAAAGAGAGATGCACAGCACTGGGCCCCGTTTGACAGAAACCGGGCTCCCACGAGGAAGTCCTTCTCCACGTGCAGACATGCTCCCCATTGCCTGTGGCAAGGTGAAGGAAATGCCATACACTGACCTGGAATAGACCACAGGGCCCAGGCACAGTCTGAGCCCTTCCCTCATCCCGGCGGTTTTGCTAGCAGGAGTTCAACCCCAACGAACACAGCCCGGAGACCCTCTGGGGCCAAAACGTCTTCCAACTAACAATATGCTCTTGCTGTGGAAAACCTATCCCAAGAGGGGGTAGCCAGGTCAACAAAATGCCACACAACCAAGTGGAAGAAACAACATGGCCCAGGCATGGTCTAAGCCCCTCACCTCGTCCCTGTGCTTTGGGGAGCCGGAGGGACCCCCGAGGCACATGGCCCGGAGGCCCGTTGGGCAGAAAGCCGGCTTCCCACGGAAACAGCTTTCCTGAGGTGCAGACCCTATCCCAAGGGCTGTTGGCAAGGGAAAGCAAATGCCATCCCCTTCTCTGGAAGAAACCCCAGTGCCCAGCCATGTTGAAAGTCCTCCCCTCCTCCCTGGGCTTCTGGCAGCAGGAGTGAAAAGAGAGGAGCACAGCACTGGGACCCGTTTGACAGGAACCGGCTTCCCATGAGGAAGTCCTTCTCCACGTGCAGACATGCTCCCCAGTGCCTGTGGCAAGGTGAAGGAAATGCCATACACTGACCTGGAAGAGACCACAGGGCCCAGGCACAGTCTGAGCCCTTCCCTCATCCCGGCAGTTATGCTAGCAGGAATTCATCCCCAAAGGACACAGCACGGAGACCCCCTGGGGCCCAAACGGCTTTGGACTAACAATATGCTCTTGCTGTGGAAATCCTATCGCAAGTGGGGGTAGCCAGGTCAACAAAATGCCACACACCTAGGTGGAAGAAACAACATGGCCCAGGCATGGTCTAAGCCCCTCACCTCGTCCCTGTGCCCTGGGGAGCCGGAGGGACCCCGAAGCACCATGGCCCTGAGGCCCGTTGGGGAGAAAGCCGGCTTCCCACGGAAACAGGTTTCCTGAGGTGCAGACCCTATTCCAAGGGCTGGTGGCAAGGGAAAGCAAATGCCATCCCCTTCTCTGGAAGAAACCCGAGTGCCCAGCCATGTTTTAAGCCCTAACCTCCTCCCTGGGCTTATGGTAGCAGGAGTGAAAAGAGAGGAGCACAGCACAGGGACCCGTTTGACAGAAACCGGCTTCCCACGAGGAAGTCCTTCTCCACGTGCAGACATGCTCCCCAGTGCCTGTGCCAATGTGAAGGAAATGCCATACACTGACCTGGAAGAGACCACAGGGCCCAGGCACAGTCTGAGCCCTTCCCTCATCCCGGCGGTTTTGCTAGCAGGAGTTCAACCCCAAGAACACAGCCCGGAGACCCCCTGGGCCAAAACAGCTTCCGACTAACAATATGCTATTGCTGTGGAAATCCTATCCCAAGTGGGGGTAACCAGGTCAACAAAATGCCACACACCCAGGTGGAAGAAACAACATGGCCCAGGCATGGTCTAAGCCCCTCACCTCGTCCCTGTGCTCTGGGGAGCCAGAGGGACCCCCGACGCCCACGGCCCTGAGGCCCGTTGGGCAGAAATCCGGCTTCCCACGGAAACAGTTTCCTGAGGTGCAGACCCTATACCAAGGGCTGGTGGCAAGGGAAAGCAAATGCCATCCCCTTCTCTGGAAGAAACCCCAGTGCCCAGCCATGTTGAAAGTCCTCCCCTCCTCCCTGGGCTTCTGGCAGCAGGAGTGAAAAGAGAGGAGCACAGCACTGGGACCCGTTTGACAGAAACCGGCTTCCCACGAGGAAGTCCTTCTCCACGTGCAGACATGCTCCCCAGTGCCTGTGGCAAGGTGAAGGAAATGCCATAACCTGACATGGAAGAGACCACAGGGCCCAGGCACAGTCTGAGCCCTTCCCTCATCCCCACGGTTTTGCTAGCAGGAGTTCAACCCCAAGAACACAGCCCGGAGACCCCCTGGGGCCCAAACGGCTTTCGATGAACAATATGCTCTTGCTGTGGAAAACCTACCCCAAGTGGGGTAGCCAGGTCAACAAACTGCTAAACACCCAGGTGGAAGAAACAATATGGCCCTGGCATGGTCTAAGCCCCTCACCTCGTCCCTGTGCTTTGGGGAGCCGGAGGGACCCCCGAGGCCCACGGCCCTGAGGCCCGTTGGGCAGAAGTCCGGCTTCCCACGGAAACAGATTCCTGAGGTGCAGACCCTATCCCAAGGGCTGGTGTCAAGGGAAGGAAATGCCATCCCCTTCTCTGGAAGAAACGCCAGTGCCCAGTCATGCTTTAACCCCTCCCCTCCTCCATGGGCTTATGGCAGCAGGAGTGAAAAGAGAGGAGCACAGCACTAGGAGCGTTTGACAGAAACCGGCTTCCCACGAGGAAGTACTTCTCCACGTGCAGACATGCTCCCCAGTGCCTGTGCCAAGGTGAAGGAAATGCCATACACTGACCTGGAAGAGACCACAGGGCCCAGGTACAGTCTGAGACCTACCCTCATCCCGGAGGTTTTGGTAGCAGGAGTTCAACCCCAAGAACACAGCCCGGAGACCCCCTGGGGCCAAAACAGCTTCCCACTAACAATATGCTATTGCTGTGGAAATCCTATCCCAAGTGGGGGTAACCAGGTCAACAAAATGCCACACACCCAGGTGGAAGAAACAACATGGCCCAGGCATGGTCTAAGCCCCTCACCTCGTCCCTGTGCTCTGGGGAGCCGGAGGGACCCCCGAGGCCCACGGCCCTGAGGCCCGTTGGGCAGGAAGCAGGCCTCCCACGGAAACAGCTTTCCTGAGATTCAGACCCTCTCCCAAGGGCTGGTAGCAAGAGAAAGCAAATGCCATGCCCTTCTCTGGAAGAAACTCCAGTTCCCAGCCATGTTGTAAGCCCTCCCCTCCTCCCTGGGCTTTAGGCAGGAGGAGTGAAAAGAGAGGAGCACAGCACTGGGACCCTTTTGACAGAAACCGGCTTCCCACGAGGAAGTCCTTCTCCACGTGCAGACATGCTCCCCAGTGCCTGTGGCAAGGTGAAGGAAATGCCATACACTGACCTGGAAGACACCACAGGGCCCAGGCACAGTCAGAGACCTACCCTCATCCCGGAGGTTTTGGTAGCAGGAGTTCATCCCCAAGAACACAGCCCAGAGACCCCCTGGGGCCAAAACAGCTTCTGACTAACAATGTGCTATTGCTGTGGAAATCCTATCCCAAGTGGAGGTAGCCAGGTCAACAAAATGCCACACACCCTGGTGGAAGAGACAACATGGCCCAGGCATGGCCTAAGCCCCTCACCTCGTCCCTGTGCTCTGGGGAGCCGGAGGGACCCCCGAGGCCCACGGCCCTGAGGCCCGTTGGGCAGAAAGCCGGCTTCCCACGGAAACAGCTTTCCTGAGGTGCAGACCCTATCCCAAGGGCTGGTGGCAAGGGAAAGCAAATGCCATCCCCTTCTCTGGAAGAAACCCCAGTGCCCAGCCATGTTGAAAGTCCTCCCCTCCTCCCTGGGCTTCTGGCAGCAGGAGTGAAAAGGGAGGAGCACAGCACTGGGACCCGTTTGACAGAAACCGGCTTCCCACGCGGAAGTCCTTCTCCACGTGCAGACATGCTCCCCAGTGCCTGTGGCAAGGTGAAGGAAATGCCATACACTGACCTGGAAGAGACCACAGGGCCCAGGCACAGTCTGAACCCTTCCCTCATCCCCACGGATTTGCTAGCAGGAGTTCAACCCCAAGGAACACAGACCGGAGACGCCCTGGGGCCCAAACGGCTTCCGACTAACAATATGCTCTTGCTGTGGAAATCCTATCCCAAGTGGAGGTAGCCAGGTCAACAAAATGCCACACACCCAGGTGGAAGAGACAATATGGCGCAGGCATGGCCTAAGCCCCTCACCTCGTCCCTGTGCTCTGGGGAGCCGGAGTGACCCCGAGGCCAACGGCCCTGAGGCCCGTTGGCAGGAAGCCGGCTTCCCACGGAAACAGCTTTCCTGAGTTGCAGACCCTATCCCAAGGGCTGGAGGCAAGGGAAAACAAATGCCATCCACTTCTCTGGAAGAAACCCCAGTGCCCAGCCATGTTCTAAGCCGTCCCCTCCTCCCTGGGCTTCTGGCAGCTGGAGTGAAAAGAGAGGAGCACAGCACTGGGACCCGGTTGACAGAAACAGGCTTCCCACGAGGAAGTCATTCTCCACGTGCAGACATGCTCCCCAGTGCCTGTGGCAAGGTGAAGGAAATGCCATACACTGACCTGGAAGAGACGACAGGGCCCAGGCACAGTCTGAGCCCTTCCCTCATCCCGGCGGTTTTACTAGCAAGAGTTCAAACGCAAGGAACACAGTCCGGAGACCCCCTGGGGCCAAAGGGCTTATGACTAACAATATGCTCTTGCTGTGGAAATCTAAACCCAAGTGGGGGTAGCAAGGTCAACAAAATGCCACACACCGAGGTGGAAGAAACAACATGGCCCAGGCATGGTCTAAGCCCCTCACCTCGTCCCTGTGCTCTGGGGAGCCGGAGGGACCCCCGAGGCATACGGCCCGGAGGCCCGTTGGGCAGAAAGCCGGCTTCCCACGGAAACAGCTTTCCTGAGGTGCAGACCCTATCCCAAGGGCTGGTGGCAAGGGAAAGCAAATGCCATCCCCTTCTCTGGAAGAAACCCAGGTACCCAGCCATGTTGTAAGCCCTCCCCTCCTCCCTGGGCTTCTGGCTGTAGGAGTGAAAAGAGAGGAGCACAGCACTGGGACCCGTTTGACAGAAACCGGCTTCCCACGAGTTAGTCATTCTCCACGTGCAGACATGCTCCCCAGTGCCTGTGGCAAGGTGAAGGAAATGCCATACACTGACCTGGAAGAGACTACAGGGCCCAGGCACAGTCTGAGCCCTACCCTCATCCCGGCGGTTTTGGTAGCAGGAGTTCAACACCAAGGAACACAGACCGGAGACCCCCTGGGGCCAAAACGGCTACGGACTAACAATATGCTCTTTCTGTGGAAATCCTATCTCAAGTGGGGGTAACCAGGTCAACAAAATGTCACACACCCAGGTGGAAGAGACAACATGGCCCAGGCATGGCCTAAGCCCCTCACCTCGTCCCTGTGGTCTGGAGAGCCGTAGGGACCCAGAGGCCCACGGCCCTGAGGCCCGTTGGGCAGAAAGCCGGCTTCCCACGGAAACAGCTTTCCTGAGGTGCAGACCCTATCCCAAGGGCTGGTGGCAAGGGAAAGCAAATGCCATCCCCTTCTCTAGAAGAAACCCCAGTGCCCAGCCATGTTGAAAGTCCTCCCCTCCTCCCTGGGCTTCTGGCAGCAGGAGTGAAAAGAGAGGAGCACAGCAATGGGACCCGTTTGACAGAAACCGGCTTCCCACGAGGAAGTCCTTCTCCACGTGCAGACATGCTCCCCATTGCCTGTGGCAAGGTGAAGGAAATGCCATACACTGACCTGGAAGAGACCACAGGGCCCAGGCACAGTCTGAGCCCTTCCCTCATCCCCACGGTTTTGCTAGCAGGAGTTCAACCCCAAGAACACAGCCTGGAGACCCCCTGGGGCCAAAACAGCTTCCGACTAACAATATGCTATTGCTGTGGAAATCCTATCCCAAGTGGAGGTAGCCAGGTCAACAAAATGCCACACACCCTGGCGGAAGAGACAACATGGCCCAGGCATGGCCGAAGCCCCTCACCTCGTCCCTGTGCTCTGGGGAGCCGGAGGGACCCCCTAGGCCCACGGCCCTGAGGCCCGTTGGGCAGAAAGCCGGCTTCCCACGGAAACAGCTTTCCTGAGGTGCAGACCGTATCCCAAGGGCTGGTGGCAAGGGAAAGCAAATGCCATCCCCTTCTCTGGAAGAAACCCCAGTGCCCAGCCATGTTGAAAGTCCTCCCCTCCTCCCTGGGCTTCTGGCAGCAGGAGTGAAAAGATAGGAGCACAGCACTGGGACCCGTTTGACAGAAACCGGCTTCCCACGAGGAAGTCCTTCTCCACGTGCAGACATGCTCCCCAGTGCCTGTGGCAAGGTGAAGGAAATGCCATACACTGACCTGGAAGAGACCACAGGGCCCAGGCACAGTCTGAGCCCTTCCCTCATCCCGGTGGTTTTGCTAGCAGGAGTTCAACACCAAGGAACACAGACCGGAGACCCCCTGGGGCCAAAACGGCTTCCGACTAACAATATGCTCTTGCTGTGGAAATCCTATCCCAAGTGGAGGTAGCCAGGTCAACAAAATGCCACACACCCAGGTGGAAGAGACAATATGGCCCAGGCATGGCCTAAGCCCCTCACCTCGTCCCTGTGCTCTGGGGAGCCGGAGTGACCCCGAGGCCAACGGCCCTGAGGCCCGTTGGCAGGAAGCCGGCTTCCCACGGAAACAGCTTTCCTGAGTTGCAGACCCTATCCCAAGGGCTGGAGGCAAGGGAAAACAAATGCCATCCCCTTCTCTGGAAGAAACCCCAGTGCCCAGCCATGTTGTAAGCCCTCCCCTCCTCCCTGGGCTTCTGGCAGCTGGAGTGAAAAGAGAGGAGCACAGCACTGGGACCCGGTTGACAGAAACAGGCTTCCCACGAGGAAGTCATTCTCCACGTGCAGACATGCTCCCCAGTGCCTGTGGCAAGGTGAAGGAAATGCCATACACTGACCTGGAAGAGACGACAGGGCCCAGGCACAGTCTGAGCCCTTCCCTCATCCCGGCGGTTTTACTAGCAAGAGTTCAACCGCAAGGTACACAGTCCGGAGACCCCCTGGGGCCCAAACGGCTTCCGACTAACAATATGTTCTTGCTGTGGAAATCTAAACCCAAGTGGGGGTAGCCAGGTCAACAAAATGCCACACACCGAGGTGGAAGAAACAACATGGCCCAGGCATGGTCTAAGCCCCTCACCTCGTCCCTGTGCTCTGGGGAGCCGGAGGGACCCCCGAGGCATACGGCCCGGAGGCCCGTTGGGCAGAACGCCGGCTTCCCATGGAAACAGCTTTCCTGAGGTGCAGACCCTATCCCAAGGGGTGGTGGCAAGGGAAAGCAAATGCCATCCCCTTCTCTGGAAGAAACCCCAGTGCCCAGCCATGTTGTAACCTCTCCCCTCCTCCCTGGGCTTCTGGCAGCAGGAGTGAAAAGAGAGGGGCACAGCACGGGGACCCGTTTGACAGAAACCGGCTTCCCACGAGGAAGTCCTTCTCCACGTGCAGACATGCTCCCCAGTGCCTGTGGCAAGGTGAAGGAAATGCCATACACTGACCTGGAAGAGACCACAGGGCCCAGGCACAGTCTGAGCCCTTCTCTCATCCCGGCGGTTTTGCTAGCAGGAGTTCAACACCAAGGAACACAGACCGGAGACCCCCTGGGGCCAAAACGGCTATGGACTAAGAATATGCTCTTTCTGTGGAAATCCTATCTCAAGTGGGGGTAACCAGGTCAACAAAATGTCACACACCCAGGTGGAAGAGACAACGTGGCCCAGGCATGGCCTAAGCCCCTCACCTCGTCCCTGTGGTCTGGAGAGCCGGAGGGACCCAGAGGCCCACGGCCCTGAGGCCCGTTGGGCAGAAAGCCGGCTTCCCACAGAAACAGCTTTCCTGAGGTGCAGACCCTATCCCAAGGGCTGGTGGCAAGGGAAAGCAAATGCCATCCCCTTCTCTGGAAGAAACCCCAGTGCCCAGCCATGTTGAAAGTCCTCCCCTCCTCCCTGGGCTTCTGGCAGCAGGAGTGAAAAGAGAGGAGCACAGCAATGGGACCCGTTTGACAGAAACCGGCTTCCCACGAGGAAGTCCTTCTCCACGTGCAGACATGCTCCCCAGTGCCTGTGGCAAGGTGAAGGAAATGCCATACACTGACCTGGAAGAGACGACAGGGCCCAGGCACAGTCTGAGCCCTTCCCTCATCCCGGTGGTTTTGCTAGCAGGAGTTCAACACCAAGGAACACAGACCGGAGACCCCCTGGGGCCAAAGGGCTTATGACTAACAATATGCTCTTGATGTGGAAATCCTATCCCAAGTGGAGGTAGCCAGGTCAACAAAATGCCACACACCCTGGTGGAAGAGACAACAAGGCCCAGGCATGGCCTAAGCCCCTCACCTCGTCCCTGTGCTCTGGGGAGCCGGACGGACCCCGAAGCACCATGGCCCTGAGGCCCGTTGGGCAGAAAGCCGGTTTCCCACGGAAACAGCTTTCCTGAGGTGCAGACCGTATCCCAAGGGCTGGTGTCAAGGGAAAGCAAATGCCATCCCCTTATCTGGAAGAAACCCCAGTGCCCAGCCATGTTCTAAGCCCTCCCCTCCTCCCTGGGCTTCTGGCAGCAGGAGTGAAAAGAGAGATGCACAGCACTGGGACCCGTTTGACAGAAACCGGCCTCCCACGAGGAAGTCCTTCTCCACGTGCAGACATGCTCCCCATTGCCTGTGGCAAGGTGAAGGAAATGCCATACACTGACCTGGAAGAGACCACAGGGCCCAGGCACAGTCTGAGCCCTTCCCTCATCCCGGCGGTTTTGCAAGCAGGAGTTCAACCCCAAGGAACACAGACCGGAGACCCCCTGGGGCCCAAACGGCTTCGGACTAACAATATGCTCTTGCTGTGGAAATCCTATCCCAAGTGGGGGTAGCCAGGTCAACAAAATGCCACACAACCAAGTGGAAGAAACAACATGGCCCAGCCATGGTCTAAGCCCCTCACCTCGTCCCTGTGCTTTGTGGAGCCGGAGGGACCCCCGAGGCACACGGCCCGGAGGTCCGTTGGGCAGAAAGCCGGCTTCCCATGGAAACAGCTTTCCTGAGGTGCAGACCCTATCCCAAGGGGTGGTGGCAAGGGAAAGCAAATGCCATCCCCTTCTCTGGAAGAAACCCCAGTGCCCAGCCATGTTGTAAGCTCTCCCCTCCTCCCTGGGCTTCTGGCAGCAGGAGTGAAAAGAGAGGGGCACAGCACGGGGACCCGTTTGACAGAAACCGGCTTCCCACGAGGAAGTCCTTCTCCACGTGCAGACATGCTCCCCAGTGCCTGTGGCAAGGTGAAGGAAATGCCATACACTGACCTGGAAGAGACCACAGGGCCCAGGCACAGTCTGAGCCCTTCTCTCATCCCGGCGGTTTGGCTAGCAGGAGTTCAACCCCCAAAACACAGCCCTGAGACCCCCTGGGGCCAAAACGGCTTCCGAATAACAATATGCTCTTGCTGTGGAAATCCTATCCCAAGTGGGGGTAGCCAGGTCAACAAAATGCCACACACCCAGGTGAAAGAGACAACATGGCCCAGGCATGGCCTAAGCCCCTCACCTCGTCCCTGTGGTCTGGAGAGCCGGAGGGACCCAGAGGCCCACGGCCCTGAGGCCCGTTGGGCAGAAAGCCGGCTTCCCACAGAAACAGCTTTCCTGAGGTGCAGACCCTATCCCAAGGGCTGGTGGCAAGGGAAAGCAAATGCCATCCCCTTCTCTGGAAGAAACCCCAGTGCCCAGCCATGTTGAAAGTCCTCCCCTCCTCCCTGGGCTTCTGGCAGCAGGAGTGAAAAGAGAGGAGCACAGCAATGGGACCCGTTTGACAGAAACCGGCTTCCCACGAGGAAGTCCTTCTCCACGTGCAGACATGCTCCCCAGTGCCTGTGGCAAGGTGAAGGAAATGCCATACACTGACCTGGAAGAGACGACAGGGCCCAGGCACAGTCTGAGCCCTTCCCTCATCCCGGTGGTTTTGCTAGCAGGAGTTCAACACCAAGGAACACAGACCGGAGACCCCCTGGGGCCAAAGGGCTTATGACTAACAATATGCTCTTGCTGTGGAAATCCTATCCCAAGTGGGGGTAGCCAGGTCAACAAAATGCCACACAACCAAGTGGAAGAAACAACATGGCCCAGGCATGGTCTAAGCCCCTCACCTCGTCCCTGTGCTTTGTGGAGCCGGAGGGACCCCCGAGGCACACGGCCCGGAGGTCCGTTGGGCAGAAAGCCGCCTTCCCATGGAAACAGCTTTCCTGAGGTGCAGACCCTATCCCAAGGGCTGGTGGCAAGGGAAAGCAAATGCCATCCCCTTCTCTGGAAGAAACCCCAGTGCCCAGCCATGTTGAAAGTCCTCCCCTCCTCCCTGGGCTTCTGGCAGCAGGAGTGAAAAGATAGGAGCACAGCACTGGGACCCGTTTGACAGAAACCGGCTTCCCACGAGGAAGTCCTTCTCCACGTGCAGACATGCTCCCCAGTGCCTGTGGCAAGGTGAAGGAAATGCCATACACTGACCTGGAAGAGACCACAGGGCCCAGGCACAGTCTGAGCCCTTCCCTCATCCCGGTGGTTTTGCTAGCAGGAGTTCAACACCAAGGAACACAGACCGGAGACCCCCTGGGGCCAAAACGGCTTCTGACTAACAATATGCTCTTGCTGTGGAAATCCTATCCCAAGTGGAGGTAGCCAGGTCAACAAAATGCCACACACCCAGGTGGAAGAGACAATATGGCCCAGGCATGGCCTAAGCCCCTCACCTCGTCCCTGTGCTCTGGGGAGCCGGAGTGACCCCGAGGCCAACGGCCCTGAGGCCCGTTGGCAGGAAGCCGGCTTCCCACGGAAACAGCTTTCCTGAGTTGCAGTCCCTATCCCAAGGGCGGGAGGCAAGGGAAAACAAATGCCATCCACTTCTCTGGAAGAAACCCCAGTGCCCAGCCATGTTCTAAGCCGTCCCCTCCTCCCTGGGCTTCTGGCAGCTGGAGTGAAAAGAGAGGAGCACAGCACTGGGACCCGGTTGACAGAAACAGGCTTCCCACGAGGAAGTCATTCTCCACGTGCAGACATGCTCCCCAGTGCCTGTGGCAAGGTGAAGGAAATGCCATACACTGACCTGGAAGAGACGACAGGGCCCAGGCACAGTCTGAGCCCTTCCCTCATCCCGGCGGTTTTGCTAGCAAGAGTTCAACCGCAAGGAACACAGTCCGGAGACCCCCTGGGGCCCAAACGGCTTCCGACTAACAATATGTTCTTGCTGTGGAAATCTAAACCCAAGTGGGGGTAGCCAGGTCAACAAAATGCCACACACCCAGGTGGAAGAAACAACATGGCCCAGGTATGGTCTAAGCCCCTCACCTCGTCCCTGTGCTCTGGGGAGCCGGAGGGACCCCCGAGGCATACGGCCCGGAGGCCCGTTGGGCAGAAAGCCGGCTTCCCACGGAAACAGCTTTCCTGAGGTGCAGACCCTATCCCAAGTGGTGGTGGAAAGGGAAAGCAAATGCCATCCCCTTCTCTGGAAGAAACCCCAGTGCCCAGCCATGTTGTAAGCTCTCCCCTCCTCCCTGGGCTTCTGGCAGCAGGAGTGAAAAGAGAGGGGCACAGCAAGGGGACCCGTTTGACAGAAACCGGCTTCCCACGAGGAAGTCCTTCTCCACGTGCAGACATGCTCCCCAGTGCCTGTGGCAAGGTGAAGGAAATGCCATACACTGACCTGGAAGAGACCACAGGGCCCAGGCACAGTCTGAGCCCTTCTCTCATCCCGGCGGTTTTGCTAGCAGGAGTTCAACCCCCAAAACACAGCCCTGAGACCCGCTGGGGCCAAAACGGCTTCCGACTAACAATATGCTCTTGCTGTGGAAATCCTATCCCAAGTGGGGGTAGCCAGGTCAACAAAATGCCACACACCCAGGTGAAAGAGACAACATGGCCCAGGCATGGTCTAAGCCCCTCACCTCGTCCCTGTACTCTGGGGAGCCGGAGGGACCCCCGAGGCACACGGCCCTGAGGCCCGTTGGGCAGAAACCCGGCTTCCCACGGAAACAGCTCTCCTGAGGTGCAGAACCTATCCCAAGGGCTGGTGGCAAGGGAAAGCAAATGCCATCCCCTTCTCTGGAAGAAACCCAGGTACCCAGCCATGTTGTAAGCCCTCCCCTCCTCCCTGGGCTTCTGGCTGTAGGAGTGAAAAGAGAGGAGCACAGCACTGGGACCCGTTTGACAGAAACGGGCTTCGCACGAGGAAGTCATTCTCCACGTGCAGACATGCTCCCCAGTGCCTGTGGCAAGGTGAAGGAAATGCCATACACTGACCTGGAAGAGACTACAGGGCCCAGGCACAGTCTGAGCCCTACCCTCATCCCGGCGGTTTTTCTAGCAGGAGTTCAACACCAAGGAACACAGACCGGAGACCCCCTGGGGCCAAAACGGGTACGGACTAACAATATGCTCTTTCTGTGGAAATCCTATCTCAAGTGGGGGTAACCAGGTCAACAAAATGTCACACACCCAGGTGGAAGAGACAACATGGCCCAGGCATGGTCTAAGCCCCTCACCTCGTCCCTGTGGTCTGGAGAGCCGGAGGGACCCAGAGGCCCACGGCCCTGAGGCCCGTTGGGCAGAAAGCCGGCTTCCCACAGAAACAACTTTCCTGAGGTGCAGACCCTCTCCCAAGGGCTGGTGGCAAGGGAAAGCAAATGCCATCCCCTTCTCTGGAAGAAACCCCAGTGCCCAGCCATGTTGAAAGTCCTCCCCTCCTCCCTGGGCTTCTGGCAGCTGGAGTGAAAAGAGAGGAGCACAGCACTGGGACCCATTTGACAGAAACCGGCCTCCCACGAGGAAGTCCTTCTCCACGTGCAGACATGCTCCCCATTGCCTGTGGCAAGGTGAAGGAAATGCCATACACTGACCTGGAATAGACCACAGGGCCCAGGCACAGTCTGAGCCCTTCCCTCATCCCGGCGGTTTTGCTAGTAGGAGTTCAACACCAACGAACACAGCCCGGAGACCCCCTGGGGCCAAAACGTCTTCCAACTAACAATATACTCTTGCTATGGAAATCCTATCCCAAGTGGGGGTAGCCAGGTCAATAAAATGCCACACACCCAGGTGGAAGAAACAACATGGCCCAGGCATGGTCTAAGCCCGTCACCTCGTCCCTGTGCTCTGGGGAGCCGGAGGGAACCCCGAGGGCCACGGCCCTGAGGCCCGTTGGGCAGGAAGCCGGCCTCCCACGGAAACAGCTTTCCTGAGGTGCAGACCCTCTCCCAAGGGCTGGTGGCAAGGGAAAGCAAATGCCATCCCCTTCTCTGGAAGAAACCCCAGTGCCCAGCCATGTTCTAAGCCCTCCCCTCCTCCCTGGGCTTATGGTATCAGGAGTGAAAAGAGAGGAGCACAGCACAGGGACCCGTTTGACAGAAACCGGCTTCCCACGAGTTAGTCATTCTCCACGTGCAGACATGCTCCCCAGTGCCTGTGGCAAGGTGAAGGAAATGCCATACACTAACCTGGAAGAGACCACAGGGCCCAGGCACAGTCTGAGCCCTTTCCTCATCCCGGTGGTTTTGCTAGCAGGAGTTCAACCCCAAGAACACAGCCCGGAGACCCCCTGGGGGCAAAACAGCTTCCGACTAACAATATGCTATTGCTGTGGAAATCCTATCCCAAGTGGAGGTAGCCAGGTCAACAAAATGCCACACACCCTGGTGGAAGAGACAACATGGCCCAGGCATGGCCTAAGCCCCTCACCTCGTCCCTGTGCTCTGGGGAGCCGGAGGGACCCCCTAGGCCCACGGCCCTGAGGCCCGTTGGGCAGAAAGCCGTCTTCCCATGGAAACAGCTTTCCTGAGGTGCAGACCCTATCCCAAGGGCTGGTGGCAAGAGAAAGCAAATGCCATCCCCTTCTCTGGAAGAAACCCCAGTGCCCAGCCATGTTCTAAGCCCTCCCCTCCTCCCTGGGCTTCTGGCAGCAGGAGTGAAAAGATAGGAGCACAGCACTGGGACCCGTTTGACAGAAACCGGCTTCCCACGAGGTAGTCCTTCTCCACGTGCAGACATGCTCCCCAGTGCCTGTGGCAAGGTGAAGGAAATGCCATACACTGACCTGGAAGAGACCACAGGGCCCAGGCACAGTCTGAGCCCTTCCCTCATCCCGGTGGTTTTTCTAGCAGGAGTTCAACACCAAGGAACACAGACCGGAGACCCCCTGGGGCCAAAACGGCTTCCGACTAACAATATGCTCTTGCTGTGGAAATCCTATCCCAAGTGGAGGTAGCCAGGTCAACAAAATGCCACACACCCAGGTGGAAGAGACAATATGGCCCAGGCATGGCCTAAGCCCCTCACCTCGTCCCTGTGCTCTGGGGAGCCGGAGGGACCCCCCGAGGCACACGGCGCTGAGGCCCGTTGGCAGGAAGCCGGCTTCCCACGGAAACAGCTTTCCTGAGTTGCAGACCCTATCCCAAGGGCTGGAGGCAAGGGAAAACAAATGCCATCCACTTCTCTGGAAGAAACCCCAGTGCCCAGCCATGTTCTAAGCCCTCCCCTCCTCCCTGGGCTTCTGGCAGCTGGAGTGAAAAGAGAGGAGCACAGCACTGGGACCCGGTTGACAGAAACAGGCTTCCCACGAGGAAGTCCTTCTCCACGTGCAGACATGCTCCCCAGTGCCTGTGGCAAGGTGAAGGAAATGCCATACACTGACCTGGAAGAGACGACAGGGCCCAGGCACAGTCTGAGCCCTTCCCTCATCCCGGCGGTTTTGCTAGCAAGAGTTCAACCGCAAGGAACACAGTCCGGAGACCCCCTGGGGCCCAAACGGCTTCCGACTAACAATATGTTCTTGCTGTGGAAATCTCAACCCAAGTGTGGGTAGCCAGGTCAACAAAATGCCACACACCGAGGTGGAAGAAACAACATGGCCCAGGCATGGTCTAAGCCCCTCACCTCGTCCCTGTGCTCTGGGGAGCCGGAGGGACCCCCGAGGCATACGGCCCGGAGGCCCGTTGGGCAGAAAGCCGGCTTCCCACGGAAACAGCTTTCCTGAGGTGCAGACCCTATCCCAAGGGGTGGTGGCAAGGGAAAGCAAATGCCATCCCCTTATCTGGAAGAAACCCCAGTGCCCAGCCATGTTCTAAGCCCTCCCCTCCTCCCTGGGCTTCTGGCAGCAGGAGTGAAAAGAGAGATGCACAGCACTGGGACCCGTTTGACGGAAACCGGCCTCCCACGAGGAAGTCCTTCTCCACGTGCAGACATGCTCCCCATTGCCTGTGGCAAGGTGAAGGAAATGCCATACACTGACCTGGAATAGACCACAGGGCCCAGGCACAGTCTGAGCCCTTCCCTCATCCCGGCGGTTTTGCTAGCAGGAGTTCAACCCCAACGAACACAGCCCGGAGACCCCCTGGGGCCAAAACGTCTTCCAACTAACAATATACTCTTGCTGTGGAAATCCTATCCCAAGTGGGGGTAGCCAGGTCAATAAAATGCCACACACCCAGGTGGAAGAAACAACATGGCCCAGGCATGGTCTAAGCCCGTCACCTCGTCCCTGTGCTCTGGGGAGCCGGAGGGAACCCCGAGGCCCCCGGCCCTGAGGCCCGTTGGGCAGGAAGCCGGCCTCCCACGGAAACAGCTTTCCTGAGGTGCAGACCCTCTCCCAAGGGCTGGTGGCAAGGGAAAGCAAATGCCATCCCCTTCTCTGGAAGAAACCCCAGTGCCCAGCCATGTTGTAAGCCTTCCCCTCCTTCCTGGGCTTCTGGCAGCAGGAGTGAAAAGAGAGGAGCACAGCACTGGGACCCTTTTGACAGAAACCGGCTTCCCACGAGGAAGTCCTTCTCCACGTGCAGACATGCTCCCCAGTGCCTGTGGCAAGCTGAAGGAAATGCCATACACTGACCTGGAATAGACTACAGGGCCCAGGCACAGTCTGAGCCCTTCCCTCATCCCGGTGGTTTTGCTAGCAGGAGTTCAACCCCAAGAACACAGCCCGGAGACCCCCTGGGGCCAAAACAGCTTCCCACTAACAATATGCTATGGTGTGGAAATCCTATCCCAAGTGGGGGTAACCAGGTCAACAAAATGCCACACACCCAGGTGGAAGAAACAACATGGCCCAGGCATGGTCTAAGCCCCTCACCTCGTCCCTGTGCTCTGGGGAGCCGGAGGGACCCCCGAGGCCCACGGCCCTGAGGCCCGTTGGGCAGGAAGCCGGCCTCCCACGGAAACAGCTTTCCTGAGATTCAGACCCTCTCCCAAGGGCTGGTAGCAAGAGAAAGCAAATGCCATGCCCTTCTCTGGAAGAAACTCCAGTTCCCAGCCATGTTGTAAGCCCTCCCCTCCTCCCTGGGCTTCAGGCAGGAGGAGTGAAAAGAGAGGAGCACAGCACTGGGACCCTTTTGACAGAAACCGGCTTCCCACGAGGAAGTCCTTCTCCACGTGCAGACATGCTCCCCAGTGCCTGTGGCAAGGTGAAGGAAATGCCATACACTGACCTGGAAGAGACCACAGGGCCCAGGCACAGTCTGAGACCTACCCTCATCCCGGAGGTTTTGGTAGCAGGAGTTCATCCCCAAGAACACAGCCCAGAGACCCCCTGGGGCCAAAACAGCTTCTGACTAACAATGTGCTATTGCTGTGGAAATCCTATCCCAAGTGGGGGTAGCCAGGTCAACAAAATGCCACACACCCTGGTGGAAGAGACAACATGGCCCAGGCATGGCCTAAGCCCCTCACCTCGTCCCTGTGCTCTGGGGAGCCGGAGGGACCCCCGAGGCCGACGGCCCTGAGGCCCGTTGGGCAGAAACCCGGCTTCCCACGGAAACAGCTTTCCTGAGGTGCAGACCCTATCCCAAGGGCTGGTGGCAAGGGAAAGCAAATGCCATCCCCTTCTCTGGAAGAAACTCCAGTGCCCAGCCATGTTGTAAGCCCTCCCCTCCTCCCTGGGCTTCTGGCAGCAGGAGTGAAAAGAGAGGAGCACAGCACTGGGACCCGTTTGATGGAAACCGTCTTTCCACGAGGAAGTCCTTCTCCACGTGCAGACATGCTCCCCAGTGCCTGTGGCAAGGTGAAGGAAATGCCATACACTGACCTAGAAGAGACCACAGGGCCCATGCACAGTCTGAGACCTACCCTCATCCCGGAGGTTTTGCTAGCAGGAGTTCAACCCCAACGAACACAGACCAGAGACCCCCTGGGGCCCAAACGGCTTCCGACGAACAATATGGTCTTACTGAGGAAATCCTATCCCAAGTGGGGGTAGCCAGGTCAACAAAATGCCACACACCCAGGTGGAAGAGACAACATGGCCCAGGCATGGTCTAAGCCCCTCACATCGTCCCTGTACTCTGGGGAGCCGGAGGGAACCCCGAGGCCCACAGCCCTGAGGCCTGTTGGGCAGAAAGCCGGCTTCCCACGGAAACAGATTTCCTGAGGTGCAGAACCTATCCCAAGGAGTGGTGGCAAGGGAAAGGAAATGCCATCCCCTTCTCTGGAAGAAACGCCAGTGCCCAGTCATGCTTTAACCCCTCCCCTCCTCCATGGGCTTATGGCAGCAGGAGTAAAAAGAGAGGAGCACAGCACTAGGAGCGTTTGACAGAAACCGGCTTCCCACGAGGAAGTGCTTCTCCACGTGCAGACATGCTCCCCAGTGCCTGTGCCAAGGTGAAGGAAATGCCATACACTGACCTGGAAGAGACCACAGGGCCCAGGTACAGTCTAAGACCTACCCTCATCCCGGAGGTTTTGGTAGCAGGAGTTCATCCCCAAGGAACACAGCACGGAGACCCCCTGGGGCCCAAACAGCTTCCGACTAACAATATGCTCTTGATGTGGAAATCCTATCCCAAGTGGGGGTAACCAGGTCAACAAAATGCCACACACCCAGGTGGAAGAAACAACATGGCCCAGGCATGGTCTAAGCCCCTCACCTCGTCCCTGTGCTCTGGGGAGCCGGAGGGACCCCCGAGGCATACGGCCCGGAGGCCCGTTGGGCAGAAAGCCGGCTTCCCACGGAAACAGCTTTCCTGAGGTGCAGACCCTATTCCAAGGGGTGGTGGCAAGGGAAAGCAAATGCCATCCCCTTCTCTGGAAGAAACCCCATTGCCCAGCCATGTTGTAAGCTCTCCCCTCCTCCCTGGGCTTCTGGCAGCAGGAGTGAAAAGAGAGGGGCACAGCACGGGGACCCGTTTGACAGAAACCGGCTTCCCACGAGGAAGTCCTTCTCCACGTGCAGACATGCTCCCCAGTGCCTCTGGCAAGGTGAAGGAAATGCCATACACTGACCTGGAAGAGACCACAGGGCCCAGGCACAGTCTGAGCCCTTCTCTCATCCCGGCGGTTTTGCTAGCAGGAGTTCAACCCCCAAAACACAGCCCTGAGACCCGCTGGGGCCAAAACGGCTTCCGACTAACAATATGCTCTTGCTGTGGAAATCCTATCCCAAGTGGGGGTAGCCAGGTCAACAAAATGCCACACACCCAGGTGAAAGAGACAACATGGCCCAGGCATGGTCTAAGC
The DNA here is from genome assembly GCF_024610735.1 of Ursus americanus. Lineage (NCBI taxonomy): Eukaryota > Metazoa > Chordata > Mammalia > Carnivora > Ursidae > Ursus > Ursus americanus. The sequence continues at coordinate 4,280,370 of NW_028273622.1, forward strand.
CCCTCACCTCGTCCCTGTGCTCTGGGGAGCCGGAGGGACCCCCCGAGGCACACGGCCCTGAGGCCCGTTGGCAGGAAGCCGGCTTCCCACGGAAACAGCTTTCCTGAGTTGCAGACCCTATCCCAAGGGCTGGAGGCAAGGGAAAACAAATGCCATCCACTTCTCTGGAAGAAACCCCAGTGCCCAGCCATGTTGAAAGTCCTCCCCTCCTCCCTGGGCTTCTGGCAGCTGGAGTGAAAAGAGAGGAGCACAGCACTGGGACCCGGTTGACAGAAACAGCATTCCCACGAGGAAGTCCTTCTCCACGTGCAGACATGCTCCCCAGTGCCTGTGGCAAGGTGAAGGAAATGCCATACACTGACCTGGAAGAGACGACAGGGCCCAGGCACAGTCTGAGCCCTTCCCTCATCCCGGCGGTTTTGCTAGCAAGAGTTCAACCGCAAGGAACACAGTCCGGAGACCCCCTGGGGCCCAAACGGCTTCCGACTAACAATATGTTCTTGCTGTGGAAATCTAAACCCAAGTGGGGGTAGCCAGGTCAACAAAATGCCACACACCGAGGTGGAAGAAACAACATGGCCCAGGCATGGTCTAAGCCCCTCACCTCGTCCCTGTGCTCTGGGGAGCCGGAGGGACCCCCGAGGCATACGGCCCGGAGGCCCGTTGGGCAGAAAGCCGGCTTCCCACGGAAACAGCTTTCCTGAGGTGCAGACCCTATCCCAAGGGCTGGTGGCAAGGGAAAGCAAATGCCATCCCCTTATCTGGAAGAAACCCCAGTGCCCAGCCATGTTCTAAGCCCTCCCCTCCTCCCTGGGCTTCTGGCAGCAGGAGTGAAAAGAGAGATGCACAGCACTGGGACCCGTTTGACGGAAACCGGCCTCCCACGAGGAAGTCCTTCTCCACGTGCAGACATGCTCCCCATTGCCTGTGGCAAGGTGAAGGAAATGCCATACACTGACCTGGAAGAGACCACAGGGCCCAGGCACAGTCTGAGCCCTTCCCTCATCCCGGCAGTTATGCTAGCAGGAATTCATCCCCAAAGGACACAGCACGGAGACCCCCTGGGGCCCAAACGGCTTCCGACTAACAATATGCTCTTGCTGTGGAAATCCTATCGCAAGGGGGGTAGCCAGGTCAACAAAATGCCACACACCTAGGTGGAAGAAACAACATGGCCCAGGCATGGTCTAAGCCCCTCACCTCGTCCCTGTGCCCTGGGGAGCCGGAGGGACCCCGAAGCACCATGGCCCTGAGGCCCGTTGGGCAGAAAGCCGGCTTCCCACGGAAACAGGTTTCCTGAGGTGCAGACCCTATCCCAAGGGCTGGTGGCAAGGGAAAGCAAATGCCATCCCCTTCTCTGGAAGAAACCCGAGTGCCCAGCCATGTTTTAAGCCCTAACCTCCTCCCTGGGCTTATGGTAGCAGGAGTGAAAAGAGAGGAGCACAGCACAGGGACCCGTTTGACAGAAACCGGCTTCCCACGAGGAAGTCCTTCTCCACGTGCAGACATGCTCCCCAGTGCCTGTGGCAATGTGAAGGAAATGCCATACACTGACCTGGAAGAGACCACAGGGCCCAGGCACAGTCTGAGCCCTTCCCTCATCCCGGCGGTTTTGCTAGCAGGAGTTCAACCCCAAGAACACAGCCCGGAGACCCCCTGGGCCAAAACAGCTTCCGACTAACAATATGCTATTGCTGTGGAAATTCTATCCCAAGTGGGGGTAACCAGGTCAACAAAATGCCACACACCCAGGTGGAAGAAACAACATGGCCCAGGCATGGTCTAAGCCCCTCACCTCGTCCCTGTGCTCTGGGGAGCCAGAGGGACCCCCGACGCCCACGGCCCTGAGGCCCGTTGGGCAGAAATCCGGCTTCCCACGGAAACAGTTTCCTGAGGTGCAGACCCTATACCAAGGGCTGGTGGCAAGGGAAAGCAAATGCCATCCCCTTCTCTGGAAGAAACCCCAGTGCCCAGCCATGTTGAAAGTCCTCCCCTCCTCCCTGGGCTTCTGGCAGCAGGAGTGAAAAGAGAGGAGCACAGCACTGGGACCCGTTTGACAGAAACCGGCTTCCCACGAGGAAGTCCTTCTCCACGTGCAGACATGCTCCCCAGTGCCTGTGGCAAGGTGAAGGAAATGCCATAACCTGACATGGAAGAGACCACAGGGCCCAGGCACAGTCTGAGCCCTTCCCTCATCCCCACGGTTTTGCTAGCAGGAGTTCAACCCCAAGAACACAGCCCGGAGACCCCCTGGGGCCCAAACGGCTTTCGATGAACAATATGCTCTTGCTGTGGAAAACCTACCCCAAGTGGGGTAGCCAGGTCAACAAACTGCTAAACACCCAGGTAGAAGAAACAATATTGCCCTGGCATGGTCTAAGCCCCTCACCTCGTCCCTGTGCTTTGGGGAGCCGGAGGGACCCCCGAGGCCCACGGCCCTGAGGCCCGTTGGGCAGAAATCCGGCTTCCCACGGAAACAGATTCCTGAGGTGCAGACCCTATCCCAAGGGCTGGTGTCAAGGGAAAGGAAATGCCATCCCCTTCTCTGGAAGAAACGCCAGTGCCCAGTCATGCTTTAACCCCTCCCCTCCTCCATGGGCTTATGGCAGCAGGAGTGAAAAGAGAGGAGCACAGCACTAGGAGCGTTTGACAGAAACCGGCTTCCCACGAGGAAGTACTTCTCCACGTGCAGACATGCTCCCCAGTGCCTGTGCCAAGGTGAAGGAAATGCCATACACTGACCTGGAAGAGACCACAGGGCCCAGGTACAGTCTGAGACCTACCCTCATCCCGGAGGTTTTGGTAGCAGGAGTTCAACCCCAAGAACACAGCCCGGAGACCCCCTGGGGCCAAAACAGCTTCCCACTAACAATATGCTATTGCTGTGGAAATCCTATCCCAAGTGGGGGTAACCAGGTCAACAAAATGCCACACACCCAGGTGGAAGAAACAACATGGCCCAGGCATGGTCTAAGCCCCTCACCTCGTCCCTGTGCTCTGGGGAGCCGGAGGGACCCCCGAGGCCCACGGCCCTGAGGCCCGTTGGGCAGGAAGCAGGCCTCCCACGGAAACAGCTTTCCTGAGATTCAGACCCTCTCCCAAGGGCTGGTAGCAAGAGAAAGCAAATGCCATGCCCTTCTCTGGAAGAAACTCCAGTTCCCAGCCATGTTGTAAGCCCTCCCCTCCTCCCTGGGCTTTAGGCAGGAGGAGTGAAAAGAGAGGAGCACAGCACTGGGACCCTTTTGACAGAAACCGGCTTCCCACGAGGAAGTCCTTCTCCACGTGCAGACATGCTCCCCAGTGCCTGTGGCAAGGTGAAGGAAATGCCATACACTGACCTGGAAGAGACCACAGGGCCCAGGCACAGAGACCTACCCTCATCCCGGAGGTTTTGGTAGCAGGAGTTCATCCCCAAGAACACAGCCCAGAGACCCCCTGGGGCCAAAACAGCTTCTGACTAACAATGTGCTATTGCTGTGGAAATCCTATCCCAAGTGGAGGTAGCCAGGTCAACAAAATGCCACACACCCTGGTGGAAGAGACAACATGGCCCAGGCATGGCCTAAGCCCCTCACCTCGTCCCTGTGCTCTGGGGAGCCGGAGGGACCCCCGAGGCCCACGGCCCTGAGGCCCGTTGGGCAGAAAGCCGGCTTCCCACGGAAACAGCTTTCCTGAGGTGCAGACCCTATCCCAAGGGCTGGTGGCAAGGGAAAGCAAATGCCATCCCCTTCTCTGGAAGAAACCCCAGTGCCCAGCCATGTTGAAAGTCCTCCCCTCCTCCCTGGGCTTCTGGCAGCAGGAGTGAAAAGGGAGGAGCACAGCACTGGGACCCGTTTGACAGAAACCGGCTTCCCACGCGGAAGTCCTTCTCCACGTGCAGACATTCTCCCCAGTGCCTGTGGCAAGGTGAAGGAAATGCCATACACTGACCTGGAAGAGACCACAGGGCCCAGGCACAGTCTGAGCCCTTCCCTCATCCCGGCGGTTTTGCTAGCAGGAGTTCAACCCCAAGGAACACAGACCGGCGACCCCCTGGGGCCCAAACGGCTTCGGACTAACAATATGCTCTTGCTGTGGAAATCCTATCCCAAGTGGAGGTAGCCAGGTCAACAAAATGCCACACACCCAGGTGGAAGAGACAATATGGCCCAGGCATGGCCTAAGCCCCTCACCTCGTCCCTGTGCTCTGGGGAGCCGGAGTGACCCCGAGGCCAACGGCCCTGAGGCCCGTTGGCAGGAAGCCGGCTTCCCACGGAAACAGCTTTCCTGAGTTGCAGACCCTATCCCAAGGGCTGGAGGCAAGGGAAAACAAATGCCATCCACTTCTCTGGAAGAAACCCCAGTGCCCAGCCATGTTCTAAGCCCTCCCCTCCTCCCTGGGCTTCTGGCAGCTGGAGTGAAAAGAGAGGAGCACAGCACTGGGACCCGGTTGACAGAAACAGGCTTCCCACGAGGAAGTCATTCTCCACGTGCAGACATGCTCCCCAGTGCCTGTGGCAAGGTGAAGGAAATGCCATACACTGACCTGGAAGAGACGACAGGGCCCAGGCACAGTCTGAGCCCTTCCCTCATCCCGGCGGTTTTGCTAGCAAGAGTTCAAACGCAAGGAACACAGTCCGGAGACCCCCTGGGGCCAAAGGGCTTATGACTAACAATATGCTCTTGCTGTGGAAATCTAAACCCAAGTGGGGGTAGCAAGGTCAACAAAATGCCACACACCGAGGTGGAAGAAACAACATGGCCCAGGCATGGTCTAAGCCCCTCACCTCGTCCCTGTGCTCTGGGGAGCCGGAGGGACCCCCGAGGCATACGGCCCGGAGGCCCGTTGGGCAGAAAGCCGGCTTCCCACGGAAACAGCTTTCCTGAGGTGCAGACCCTATCCCAAGGGCTGGTGGCAAGGGAAAGCAAATGCCATCCCCTTCTCTGGAAGAAACCCAGGTACCCAGCCATGTTGTAAGCCCTCCCCTCCTCCCTGGGCTTCTGGCTGTAGGAGTGAAAAGAGAGGAGCACAGCACTGGGACCCGTTTGACAGAAACCGGCTTCCCACGAGTTAGTCATTCTCCACGTGCAGACATGCTCCCCAGTGCCTGTGGCAAGGTGAAGGAAATGCCATACACTGACCTGGAAGAGACTACAGGGCCCAGGCACAGTCTGAGCCCTACCCTCATCCCGGCGGTTTTGGTAGCAGGAGTTCAACACCAAGGAACACAGACCGGAGACCCCCTGGGGCCAAAACGGCTACGGACTAACAATATGCTCTTTCTGTGGAAATCCTATCTCAAGTGGGGGTAACCAGGTCAACAAAATGTCACACACCCAGGTGGAAGAGACAACATGGCCCAGGCATGGCCTAAGCCCCTCACCTCGTCCCTTTGGTCTGGAGAGCCGTAGGGACCCAGAGGCCCACGGCCCTGAGGCCCGTTGGGCAGAAAGCCGGCTTCCCACGGAAACAGCTTTCCTGAGGTGCAGACCCTATCCCAAGGGCTGGTGGCAAGGGAAAGCAAATGCCATCCCCTTCTCTGGAAGAAACCCCAGTGCCCAGCCATGTTGAAAGTCCTCCCCTCCTCCCTGGGCTTCTGGCAGCAGGAGTGAAAAGAGAGGAGCACAGCAATGGGACCCGTTTGACAGAAACCGGCTTCCCACGAGGAAGTCCTTCTCCACGTGCAGACATGCTCCCCAGTGCCTGTGGCAAGGTGAAGGAAATGCCATACTCTGACCTGGAAGAGACCACAGGGCCCAGGCACAGTCTGAGCCCTTCCCTCATCCCCACGGTTTTGCTAGCAGGAGTTCAACCCCAAGAACACAGCCTGGAGACCCCCTGGGGCCAAAACAGCTTCCGACTAACAATATGCTATTGCTGTGGAAATCCTATCCCAAGTGGAGGTAGCCAGGTCAACAAAATGCCACACACCCTGGCGGAAGAGACAACATGGCCCAGGCATGGCCTAAGCCCCTCACCTCGTCCCTGTGCTCTGGGGAGCCGGAGGGACCCCCTAGGCCCACGGCCCTGAGGCCCGTTGGGCAGAAAGCCGGCTTCCCACGGAAACAGCTTTCCTGAGGTGCAGACCGTATCCCAAGGGCTGGTGGCAAGGGAAAGCAAATGCCATCCCCTTCTCTGGAAGAAACCCCAGTGCCCAGCCATGTTGAAAGTCCTCCCCTCCTCCCTGGGCTTCTGGCAGCAGGAGTGAAAAGATAGGAGCACAGCACTGGGACCCGTTTGACAGAAACCGGCTTCCCACGAGGAAGTCCTTCTCCACGTGCAGACATGCTCCCCAGTGCCTGTGGCAAGGTGAAGGAAATGCCATACACTGACCTGGAAGAGACCACAGGGCCCAGGCACAGTCTGAGCCCTTCCCTCATCCCGGTGGTTTTGCTAGCAGGAGTTCAACACCAAGGAACACAGACCGGAGACCCCCTGGGGCCAAAACGGCTTCCGACTAACAATATGCTCTTGCTGTGGAAATCCTATCCCAAGTGGAGGTAGCCAGGTCAACAAAATGCCACACACCCAGGTGGAAGAGACTATATGGCCCAGGCATGGCCTAAGCCCCTCACCTCGTCCCTGTGCTCTGGGGAGCCGGAGTGACCCCGAGGCCAACGGCCCTGAGGCCCGTTGGCAGGAAGCCGGCTTCCCACGGAAACAGCTTTCCTGAGTTGCAGACCCTATCCCAAGGGCTGGAGGCAAGGGAAAACAAATGCCATCCCCTTCTCTGGAAGAAACCCCAGTGCCCAGCCATGTTGTAAGCCCTCCCCTCCTCCCTGGGCTTCTGGCAGCTGGGGTGAAAAGAGAGGAGCACAGCACTGGGACCCGGTTGACAGAAACAGGCTTCCCACGAGGAAGTCATTCTCCACGTGCAGACATGCTCCCCAGTGCCTGTGGCAAGGTGAAGGAAATGCCATACACTGACCTGGAAGAGACGACAGGGCCCAGGCACAGTCTGAGCCCTTCCCTCATCCCGGCGGTTTTACTAGCAAGAGTTCAACCGCAAGGTACACAGTCCGGAGACCCCCTGGGGCCCAAACGGCTTCCGACTAACAATATGTTCTTGCTGTGGAAATCTAAACCCAAGTGGGGGTAGCCAGGTCAACAAAATGCCACACACCGAGGTGGAAGAAACAACATGGCCCAGGCATGGTCTAAGCCCCTCACCTCGTCCCTGTGCTCTGGGGAGCCGGAGGGACCCCCGAGGCATACGGCCCGGAGGCCCGTTGGGCAGAAAGCCGGCTTCCCATGGAAACAGCTTTCCTGAGGTGCAGACCCTATCCCAAGGGGTGGTGGCAAGGGAAAGCAAATGCCATCCCCTTCTCTGGAAGAAACCCCAGTGCCCAGCCATGTTGTAAGCTCTCCCCTCCTCCCTGGGCTTCTGGCAGCAGGAGTGAAAAGAGAGGGGCACAGCACGGGGACCCGTTTGACAGAAACCGGCTTCCCACGAGGAAGTCCTTCTCCACGTGCAGACATGCTCCCCAGTGCCTGTGGCAAGGTGAAGGAAATGCCATACACTGACCTGGAAGAGACCACAGGGCCCAGGCACAGTCTGAGCCCTTCTCTCATCCCGGCGGTTTTGCTAGCAGGAGTTCAACACCAAGGAACACAGACCGGAGACCCCCTGGGGCCAAAACGGCTATGGACTAAGAATATGCTCTTTCTGTGGAAATCCTATCTCAAGTGGGGGTAACCAGGTCAACAAAATGTCACACACCCAGGTGGAAGAGACAACATGGCCCAGGCATGGCCTAAGCCCCTCACCTCGTCCCTGTGGTCTGGAGAGCCGGAGGGACCCAGAGGCCCACGGCCCTGAGGCCCGTTGGGCAGAAAGCCGGCTTCCCACAGAAACAGCTTTCCTGAGGTGCAGACCCTATCCCAAGGGCTGGTGGCAAGGGAAAGCAAATGCCATCCCCTTCTCTGGAAGAAACCCCAGTGCCCAGCCATGTTGAAAGTCCTCCCCTCCTCCCTGGGCTTCTGGCAGCAGGAGTGAAAAGAGAGGAGCACAGCAATGGGACCCGTTTGACAGAAACCGGCTTCCCACGAGGAAGTCCTTCTCCACGTGCAGACATGCTCCCCAGTGCCTGTGGCAAGGTGAAGGAAATGCCATACACTGACCTGGAAGAGACGACAGGGCCCAGGCACAGTCTGAGCCCTTCCCTCATCCCGGTGGTTTTGCTAGCAGGAGTTCAACACCAAGGAACACAGACCGGAGACCCCCTGGGGCCAAAGGGCTTATGACTAACAATATGCTCTTGCTGTGGAAATCCTATCCCAAGTGGAGGTAGCCAGGTCAACAAAATGCCACACACCCTGGTGGAAGAGACAACAAGGCCCAGGCATGGCCTAAGCCCCTCACCTCGTCCCTGTGCTCTGGGGAGCCGGACGGACCCCGAAGCACCATGGCCCTGAGGCCCGTTGGGCAGAAAGCCGGTTTCCCACGGAAACAGCTTTCCTGAGGTGCAGACCGTATCCCAAGGGCTGGTGTCAAGGGAAAGCAAATGCCATCCCCTTATCTGGAAGAAACCCCAGTGCCCAGCCATGTTCTAAGCCCTCCCCTCCTCCCTGGGCTTCTGGCAGCAGGAGTGAAAAGAGAGATGCACAGCACTGGGACCCGTTTGACAGAAACCGGCCTCCCACGAGGAAGTCCTTCTCCACGTGCAGACATGCTCCCCATTGCCTGTGGCAAGGTGAAGGAAATGCCATACACTGACCTGGAAGAGACCACAGGGCCCAGGCACAGTCTGAGCCCTTCCCTCATCCCGGCGGTTTTGCTAGCAGGAGTTCAACCCCAACGAACACAGCCCGGAGACCCCCTGGGGCCAAAACGTCTTCCAACTAACAATATACTCTTGCTGTGGAAATCCTATCCCAAGTGGGGGTAGCCAGGTCAATAAAATGCCACACACCCAGGTGGAAGAAACAACATGGCCCAGGCATGGTCTAAGCCCGTCACCTCGTCCCTGTGCTCTGGGGAGCCGGAGGGAACCCCGAGGGCCACGGCCCTGAGGCCCGTTGGGCAGGAAGCCGGCCTCCCACGGAAACAGCTTTCCTGAGGTGCAGACCCTCTCCCAAGGGCTGGTGGCAAGGGAAAGCAAATGCCATCCCCTTCTCTGGAAGAAACCCCAGTGCCCAGCCATGTTGTAAGCCCTCCCCTCCTCCCTGGGCTTATGGTAGCAGGAGTGAAAAGAGAGGAGCACAGCACAGGGACCCGTTTGACAGAAACCGGCTTCCCACGAGTTAGTCATTCTCCACGTGCAGACATGCTCCCCAGTGCCTGTGGCAAGGTGAAGGAAATGCCATACACTAACCTGGAAGAGACCACAGGGCCCAGGCACAGTCTGAGCCCTTCCCTCATCCCGGCGGTTTTGCAAGCAGGAGTTCAACCCCAAGGAACACAGACCGGAGACCCCCTGGGGCCCAAACGGCTTCGGACTAACAATATGCTCTTGCTGTGGAAATCCTATCCCAAGTGGGGGTAGCCAGGTCAACAAAATGCCACACAACCAAGTGGAAGAAACAACATGGCCCAGCCATGGTCTAAGCCCCTCACCTCGTCCCTGTGCTTTGTGGAGCCGGAGGGACCCCCGAGGCACACGGCCCGGAGGTCCGTTGGGCAGAAAGCCGGCTTCCCATGGAAACAGCTTTCCTGAGGTGCAGACCCTATCCCAAGGGGTGGTGGCAAGGGAAAGCAAATGCCATCCCCTTCTCTGGAAGAAACCCCAGTGCCCAGCCATGTTGTAAGCTCTCCCCTCCTCCCTGGGCTTCTGGCAGCAGGAGTGAAAAGAGAGGGGCACAGCACGGGGACCCGTTTGACAGAAACCGGCTTCCCACGAGTTAGTCATTCTCCACGTGCAGACATGCTCCCCAGTGCCTGTGGCAAGGTGAAGGAAATGCCATACACTAACCTGGAAGAGACCACAGGGCCCAGGCACAGTCTGAGCCCTTCCCTCATCCCGGCGGTTTTGCAAGCAGGAGTTCAACCCCAAGGAACACAGACCGGAGACCCCCTGGGGCCCAAACGGCTTCGGACTAACAATATGCTCTTGCTGTGGAAATCCTATCCCAAGTGGGGGTAGCCAGGTCAACAAAATGCCACACAACCAAGTGGAAGAAACAACATGGCCCAGCCATGGTCTAAGCCCCTCACCTCGTCCCTGTGCTTTGTGGAGCCGGAGGGACCCCCGAGGCACACGGCCCGGAGGTCCGTTGGGCAGAAAGCCGGCTTCCCATGGAAACAGCTTTCCTGAGGTGCAGACCCTATCCCAAGGGGTGGTGGCAAGGGAAAGCAAATGCCATCCCCTTCTCTGGAAGAAACCCCAGTGCCCAGCCATGTTGTAAGCTCTCCCCTCCTCCCTGGGCTTCTGGCAGCAGGAGTGAAAAGAGAGGGGCACAGCACGGGGACCCGTTTGACAGAAACCGGCTTCCCACGAGGAAGTCCTTCTCCACGTGCAGACATGCTCCCCAGTGCCTGTGGCAAGGTGAAGGAAATGCCATACACTGACCTGGAAGAGACCACAGGGCCCAGGCACAGTCTGAGCCCTTCTCTCATCCCGGCGGTTTGGCTAGCAGGAGTTCAACCCCCAAAACACAGCCCTGAGACCCCCTGGGGCCAAAACGGCTTCCGAATAACAATATGCTCTTGCTGTGGAAATCCTATCCCAAGTGGGGGTAGCCAGGTCAACAAAATGCCACACACCCAGGTGAAAGAGACAACATGGCCCAGGCATGGTCTAAGCCCCTCACCTCGTCCCTGTGCTCTGGGGAGCCGGAGGGACCCCCCGAGGCACACGGCCCTGAGGCCCGTTGGCAGGAAGCCGGCTTCCCACGGAAACAGCTTTCCTGAGTTGCAGACCCTATCCCAAGGGCTGGAGGCAAGGGAAAACAAATGCCATCCACTTCTCTGGAAGAAACCCCAGTGCCCAGCCATGTTCTAAGCCCTCCCCTCCTCCCTGGGCTTCTGGCAGCTGGAGTGAAAAGAGAGGAGCACAGCACTGGGACCCGGTTGACAGAAACAGGCTTCCCACGAGGAAGTCCTTCTCCACGTGCAGACATGCTCCCCAGTGCCTGTGGCAAGGTGAAGGAAATGCCATACACTGACCTGGAAGAGACGACAGGGCCCAGGCACAGTCTGAGCCCTTCCCTCATCCCGGCGGTTTTGCTAGCAAGAGTTCAACCGCAAGGAACACAGTCCGGAGACCCCCTGGGGCCCAAACGGCTTCCGACTAACAATATGTTCTTGCTGTGGAAATCTCAACCCAAGTGGGGGTAGCCAGGTCAACAAAATGCCACACACCGAGGTGGAAGAAACAACATGGCCCAGGCATGGTCTAAGCCCCTCACCTCGTCCCTGTGCTCTGGGGAGCCGGAGGGACCCCCGAGGCATACGGCCCGGAGGCCCGTTGGGCAGAAAGCCGGCTTCCCACGGAAACAGCTTTCCTGAGGTGCAGACCGTATCCCAAGGGCTGGTGTCAAGGGAAAGCAAATGCCATCCCCTTATCTGGAAGAAACCCCAGTGCCCAGCCATGTTCTAAGCCCTCCCCTCCTCCCTGGGCTTCTGGCAGCAGGAGTGAAAAGAGAGATGCACAGCACTGGGACCCGTTTGACGGAAACCGGCCTCCCACGAGGAAGTCCTTCTCCACGTGCAGACATGCTCCCCATTGCCTGTGGCAAGGTGAAGGAAATGCCATACACTGACCTGGAATAGACCACAGGGCCCAGGCACAGTCTGAGCCCTTCCCTCATCCCGGCGGTTTTGCTAGCAGGAGTTCAACCCCAACGAACACAGCCCGGAGACCCCCTGGGGCCAAAACGTCTTCCAACTAACAATATACTCTTGCTGTGGAAATCCTATCCCAAGTGGGGGTAGCCAGGTCAATAAAATGCCACACACCCAGGTGGAAGAAACAACATGGCCCAGGCATGGTCTAAGCCCGTCACCTCGTCCCTGTGCTCTGGGGAGCCGGAGGGAACCCCGAGGCCCCCGGCCCTGAGGCCCGTTGGGCAGGAAGCCGGCCTCCCACGGAAACAGCTTTCCTGAGGTGCAGACCCTCTCCCAAGGGCTGGTGGCAAGGGAAAGCAAATGCCATCCCCTTCTCTGGAAGAAACCCCAGTGCCCAGCCATGTTGTAAGCCCTCCCCTCCTCCCTGGGCTTCTGGCAGCAGGAGTGAAAAGAGAGGAGCACAGCACTGGGACCCTTTTGACAGAAACCGGCTTCCCACGAGGAAGTCCTTCTCCACGTGCAGACATGCTCCCCAGTGCCTGTGGCAAGCTGAAGGAAATGCCATACACTGACCTGGAATAGACTACAGGGCCCAGGCACAGTCTGAGCCCTTCCCTCATCCCGGTGGTTTTGCTAGCAGGAGTTCAACCCCAAGAACACAGCCCGGAGACCCCCTGGGGCCAAAACAGCTTCCCACTAACAATATGCTATGGTGTGGAAATCCTATCCCAAGTGGGGGTAACCAGGTCAACAAAATGCCACACACCCAGGTGGAAGAAACAACATGGCCCAGGCATGGTCTAAGCCCCTCACCTCGTCCCTGTGCTCTGGGGAGCCGGAGGGACCCCCGAGGCCCACGGCCCTGAGGCCCGTTGGGCAGGAAGCCGGCCTCCCACGGAAACAGCTTTCCTGAGATTCAGACCCTCTCCCAAGGGCTGGTAGCAAGAGAAAGCAAATGCCATGCCCTTCTCTGGAAGAAACTCCAGTTCCCAGCCATGTTGTAAGCCCTCCCCTCCTCCCTGGGCTTCAGGCAGGAGGAGTGAAAAGAGAGGAGCACAGCACTGGGACCCTTTTGACAGAAACCGGCTTCCCACGAGGAAGTCCTTCTCCACGTGCAGACATGCTCCCCAGTGCCTGTGGCAAGGTGAAGGAAATGCCATACACTGACCTGGAAGAGACCACAGGGCCCAGGCACAGTCTGAGACCTACCCTCATCCCGGAGGTTTTGGTAGCAGGAGTTCATCCCCAAGAACACAGCCCAGAGACCCCCTGGGGCCAAAACAGCTTCTGACTAACAATGTGCTATTGCTGTGGAAATCCTATCCCAAGTGGGGGTAGCCAGGTCAACAAAATGCCACACACCCTGGTGGAAGAGACAACATGGCCCAGGCATGGCCTAAGCCCCTCACCTCGTCCCTGTGCTCTGGGGAGCCGGAGGGACCCCCGAGGCGCACGGCCCTGAGGCCCGTTGGGCAGAAACCCGGCTTCCCACGGAAACAGCTTTCCTGAGGTGCAGACCCTATCCCAAGGGCTGGTGGCAAGGGAAAGCAAATGCCATCCCCTTCTCTGGAAGAAACTCCAGTGCCCAGCCATGTTGTAAGCCCTCCCCTCCTCCCTGGGCTTCTGGCAGCAGGAGTGAAAAGAGAGGAGCACAGCACTGGGACCCGTTTGATGGAAACCGTCTTTCCACGAGGAAGTCCTTCTCCACGTGCAGACATGCTCCCCAGTGCCTGTGGCAAGGTGAAGGAAATGCCATACACTGACCTAGAAGAGACCACAGGGCCCATGCACAGTCTGAGACCTACCCTCATCCCGGAGGTTTTGCTAGCAGGAGTTCAACCCCAACGAACACAGACCAGAGACCCCCTGGGGCCCAAACGGCTTCCGAGGAACAATATGGTCTTGCTGTGGAAATCCTATCCCAAGTGGGGGTAACCAGGTCAACAAAATGCCACACACCCAGGTGGAAGAGACAACATGGCCCAGGCATGGTCTAAGCCCCTCACATCGTCCCTGTACTCTGGGGAGCCGGAGGGAACCCCGAGGCCCACAGCCCTGAGGCCTGTTGGGCAGAAAGCCGGCTTCCCACGGAAACAGAATTCCTGAGGTGCAGAACCTATCCAAAGGAGTGGTGGCAAGGGAAAGGAAATGCCATCCCCTTCTCTGGAAGAAACGCCAGTGCCCAGTCATGCTTTAACCCCTCCCCTCCTCCATGGGCTTATGGCAGCAGGAGTGAAAAGAGAGGAGCACAGCACTAGGAGCGTTTGACAGAAACCGGCTTCCCACGAGGAAGTGCTTCTCCACGTGCAGACATGCTCCCCAGTGCGTGTGCCAAGGTGAAGGAAATGCCATACACTGACCTGGAAGAGACCACAGGGCCCAGGTACAGTCTAAGACCTACCCTCATCCCGGAGGTTTTGGTAGCAGGAGTTCATCCCCAAGGAACACAGCACGGAGACCCCCTGGGGCCCAAACAGCTTCCGACTAACAATATGCTCTTGATGTGGAAATCCTATCCCAAGTGGGGGTAACCAGGTCAACAAAATGCCACACACCCAGGTGGAAGAAACAACATGGCCCAGGCATGGTCTAAGCCCCTCACCTCGTCCCTGTGCTCTGGGGAGCCGGAGGGACCCCCGAGGCCCACGGCCCTGAGGCCCGTTGGGCAGAAACCCGGCTTCCCACGGAAACAGTTTCCTGAGGTGCAGACCCTATACCAAGGGCTGGTGGCAAGGGAAAGCAAATGCCATCCCCTTCTCTGGAAGAAACCCCAGTGCCCAGCCATGTTGAAAGTCCTCCCCTCCTCCCTGGGCTTCTGGCAGCAGGAGTGAAAAGAGAGGAGCACAGCACTGGGACCCGTTTGACAGAAACCGGCTTCCCACGAGGAAGTCCTTCTCCACGTGAAGACATGCTCCCCAGTGCCTGTGGCAAGGTGAAGGAAATGCCATAACCTGACATGGAAGAGACCACAGGGCCCAGGCACAGTCTGAGCCCTTCCCTCATCCCCACGGTTTTGCTAGCAGGAGTTCAACCCCAAGAACACAGCCCGGAGACCCCCTGGGGCCAAAACAGCTTCTGACTAACAATATGCTATTGCTGTGGAAATCCTATCCCAAGTGGAGGTAGCCAGGTCAACAAAATGCCACACACCCTGGTGGAAGAGACAACATGGCCCAGGCATGGCCTAAGCCCCTCACCTCGTCCCTGTGCTCTGGGGAGCCGGAGGGACCCCCTAGGCCCACGGCCCTGAGGCCCGTTGGGCAGAAAGCCGGCTTCCCACGGAAACAGCTTTCCTGAGGTGCAGACCCTATCCCAAGGGCTGGTGGCAAGAGAAAGCAAATGCCATTCCCTTTTCTGGAAGAAACCCCAGTGCCCAGCCATGTTCTAAGCCCTCCCCTCCTCCCTGGGCTTCTGGCAGCAGGAGTGAAAAGATAGGAGCACAGCACTGGGACCCGTTCGACAGAAACCGGCTTCCCACGAGGTAGTCCTTCTCCACGTGCAGACATGCTCCCCAGTGCCTGTGGCAAGGTGAAGGAAATGCCATACACTGACCTGGAAGAGACCACAGGGCCCAGGCACAGTCTGAGCCCTTCCCTCATCCCGGTGGTTTTTCTAGCAGGAGTTCAACACCAAGGAACACAGACCGGAGACCCCCTGGGGCCAAAACGGCTTCCGACTAACAATATGCTCTTGCTGTGGAAATCCTATCCCAAGTGGAGGTAGCCAGGTCAACAAAATGCCACACACCCAGGTGGAAGAGACAATATGGCCCAGGCATGGCCTAAGCCCCTCACCTCGTCCCTGTGCTCTGGGGAGCCGGAGTGACCCCGAGGCCAACGGCCCTGAGGCCCGTTGGCAGGAAGCCGGCTTCCCACGGAAACAGCTTTCCTGAGGTGCAGACCCTATCCCAAGGGCTGGAGGCAAGGGAAAACAAATGCCATCCACTTCTCTGGAAGAAACCCCAGTGCCCAGCCATGTTCTAAGCCGTCCCCTCCTCCCTGGGCTTCTGGCAGCTGGAGTGAAAAGAGAGGAGCACAGCACTGGGACCCGGTTGACAGAAACAGGCTTCCCACGAGGAAGTCATTCTCCACGTGCAGACATGCTCCCCAGTGCCTGTGGCAAGGTGAAGGAAATGCCATACACTGACCTGGAAGAGACGACAGGGCCCAGGCACAGTCTGAGCCCTTCCCTCATCCCGGCGGTTTGCTAGCAAGAGTTCAACCGCAAGGAACACAGTCCGGAGACCCACTGGGGCCCAAACCCCCCCGACTAACAATATGTTCTTGCTGTGGAAATCTAAACCCAAGTGGGGGTAGCCAGGTCAACAAAATGCCACACACCGAGGTGGAAGAAACAACATGGCCCAGGCATGGTCTAAGCCCCTCACCCCGTCCCTGTGCTCTGGGGAGCCGGAGGGACCCCCGAGGCATACGGCCCGGAGGCCCGTTGGGCAGAAAGCCGGCTTCCCACGGAAACAGCTTTCCTGAGGTGCAGACCCTATTCCAAGGGGTGGTGGCAAGGGAAAGCAAATGCCATCCCCTTCTCTGGAAGAAACCCCATTGCCCAGCCATGTTGTAAGCTCTCCCCTCCTCCCTGGGCTTCTGGCAGCAGGAGTGAAAAGAGAGGGGCACAGCACGGGGACCCGTTTGACAGAAACCGGCTTCCCACGAGGAAGTCCTTCTCCACGTGCAGACATGCTCCCCAGTGCCTCTGGCAAGGTGAAGGAAATGCCATACACTGACCTGGAAGAGACCACAGGGCCCAGGCACAGTCTGAGCCCTTCTCTCATCCCGGCGGTTTTGCTAGCAGGAGTTCAACCCCCAAAACACAGCCCTGAGACCCGCTGGGGCCAAAACGGCTTCCGACTAACAATATGCTCTTGCTGTGGAAATCCTATCCCAAGTGGGGGTAGCCAGGTCAACAAAATGCCACACACCCAGGTGAAAGAGACAACATGGCCCAGGCATGGTCTAAGCCCCTCACCTCGTCCCTGTGCTCTGGGGAGCCGGAGGGACCCCCCGAGGCACACGGCCCTGAGGCCCGTTGGCAGGAATCCGGCTTCCCACGGAAACAGCTTTCCTGAGTTGCAGACCCTATCCCAAGGGCTGGAGGCAAGGGAAAACAAATGCCATCCACTTCTCTGGAAGAAACCCCAGTGCCCAGCCATGTTCTAAGCCCTCCCCTCCTCCCTGGGCTTCTGGCAGCTGGAGTGAAAAGAGAGGAGCACAGCACTGGGACCCGGTTGACAGAAACAGGCTTCCCACGAGGAAGTCCTTCTCCACGTGCAGACATGCTCCCCAGTGCCTGTGGCAAGGTGAAGGAAATGCCATACACTGACCTGGAAGAGACGACAGGGCCCAGGCACAGTCTGAGCCCTTCCCTCATCCCGGCGGTTTTGCTAGCAAGAGTTCAACCGCAAGGAACACAGTCCGGAGACCCCCTGGGGCCCAAACGGCTTCCGACTAACAATATGTTCTTGCTGTGGAAATCTAAACCCAAGTGGGGGTAGCCAGGTCAACAAAATGCCACACACCGAGGTGGAAGAAACAACATGGCCCAGGCATGGTCTAAGCCCCTCACCTCGTCCCTGTGCTCTGAGGAGCCGGAGGGACCCCCGAGGCATACGGCCCGGAGGCCCGTTGGGCAGAAAGCCGGCTTCCCACGGAAACAGCTTTCCTGAGGTGCAGACCCTATCCCAAGGGGTGGTGGCAAGGGAAAGCAAATGCCATCCCCTTATCTGGAAGAAACCCCAGTGCCCAGCCATGTTCTAAGCCCTCCCCTCCTCCCTGGGCTTCTGGCAGCAGGAGTGAAAAGAGAGATGTACAGCACTGGGACCCGTTTGACGGAAACCGGCCTCCCACGAGGAAGTCCTTCTCCACGTGAAGACATACTCCCCATTGCCTGTGGCAAGGTGAAGGAAATGCCATACACTGACCTGGAATAGACCACAGGGCCCAGGCACAGTCTGAGCCCTTCCCTCATCCCGGCGGTTTTGCTAGCAGGAGTTCAACCCCAACGAACACAGCCCGGAGACCCCCTGGGGCCAAAACGTCTTCCAACTAACAATATACTCTTGCTGTGGAAATCCTATCCCAAGTGGGGGTAGCCAGGTCAATAAAATGCCACACACCCAGGTGGAAGAAACAACATGGCCCAGGCATGGTCTAAGCCCGTCACCTCGTCCCTGTGCTCTGGGGAGCCGGAGGGAACCCCGAGGCCCCCGGCCCTGAGGCCCGTTGGGCAGGAAGCCGGCCTCCCACGGAAACAGCTTTCCTGAGGTGCAGACCCTCTCCCAAGGGCTGGTGGCAAGGGAAAGCAAATGCCATGCCCTTCTCTGGAA
The DNA here is from genome assembly GCF_024610735.1 of Ursus americanus. NCBI lineage: Eukaryota > Metazoa > Chordata > Mammalia > Carnivora > Ursidae > Ursus > Ursus americanus. The sequence continues at coordinate 4,298,415 of NW_028273622.1, forward strand.
GAAACTCCAGTGCCCAGCCATGTTGTAAGCCCTCCCCTCCTCCCTGGGCTTCTGGCAGCAGGAGTGAAAAGAGAGGAGCACAGCACTGGGACCCGTTTGATGGAAACCGGCTTCCTACGAGGAAGTCCTTCTCCACGTGCAGGCATGCTCCCCACTGCCTGTGGCAAGGTGAAGGAAATGCCATACACTGACCTGGAAGAGACCACAGGGCCCAGGCACAGTCTGAGCCCTTCCCTCATCCCGGCAGTTATGCTAGCAGGAGTTCATCCCCAAAGGACACAGCACGGAGACCCCCTGGGGCCAAAACGGCTTCCGACTAACAATATGCTCTTGCTGTGGAAATCCTATCGCAAGTGGGGGTAGCCAGGTCAACAAAATGCCACACACCTAGGTGGAAGAAACAACATGGCCCAGGCATGGCCTAAGCCCCTCACCTCGTCCCTGTGCCCTGGGGAGCCGGAGGGACCCCGAAGCACCATGGCCCTGAGGCCCGTTGGCAGAAAGCCGGTTTCCCAAGGAAACAGCTTTCCTGAGGTGCAGACCCTATCCCAAGGGCTGGTGGCAAGGGAAAGCAAATGCCATCCCCTTCTCTGGAAGAAACCCCAGTGCCCAGCCATGCTTTAACCCCTCCCCTCCTCCCTGGGCTTATGGCAGCAGGAGTGAAAAGAGAGGAGCACAGCACTAGGAGCGTTTGACAGAAACCGGCTTCCCAAGAGGAAGTCCTTCTCCACGTGCAGACATGCTCCCCAGTGCCTGTGCCAAGTGAAGGAAATGCCATACACTGACCTGGAAGAGACCACAGGGCCCAGGCACAGTCTGAGCCCTTCCCTCTTCCCGGTGGTTTTGCTAGCAGGAATTCAAACCCAAGAACACAGCCCGGAGACCCCCTGGGGCCAAAACAGCTTCCGACTAACAATATACTCTTGCTGTCGAAATCCTATCCCAAGTGGGGGTAACCAGGTCAACAAAATGCCACACACCCAGGTGGAAGAAACAACATGGCCCAGGCATGGTCTAAGCCCCTCACCTCGTCCCTGTGCTCTGGGAAGCCGGAGGGACCCCCGAGTCCCACGGGCTTGAGGCCCGTTGGGCAGAAAGCCGGCTTCCCACGGACCAGCTTTCCTGAGGTGCAGACCCTATCCCAAGGGCTGGTGGCAAGTGAAAGCAAATGCCATCCCCTTCTCTGGAAGAAACCAAAGTGCCCAGGCATGTTCTAAGCCCTCCCCTCCTCCCTGGGCTTATGGTAGCAGGAGTGAAAAGAGAGGAGAATAGCACTGGGACCGTTTGACAGAAACAGGCTTCCCACGAGGAAGTCCTTCTCCACGTACAGACATGCTCCCCAGTGCCTTTGGCAAGGTGTAGGAAATGCCATACACTGACCTGGAAGAGACTACAGGGCCCAGGCACAGTCTGAGCCCTTCCCTCATCCCGGCGGTTTTGCTAGCAGGAGTTCAACCCCAAGAACACAGCCCGGAGACCCCCTGGGGCCAAAACTTCTTCCAACTAACAATATACTCTTGCTGTGGAAATCCTATCCCAAGTGGGGGTAGCCAGGTCAATAAAAGGCCACACACCCAGGTGGAAGAAACAACATGGCCCAGGCATGGTCTAAGCCCGTCACCTCGTCCCTGTGCTCTGGGGAGCCGGAGGGAACCCCGAGGCCCACGGCCCTGAGGCTCGTTGGGCAGGAAGTCGGCCTCCCACGGAAACAGCTTTCCTGAGGTGCAGACCCTCTCCCAAGGGCTGGTGTCAAGGGAAATCAAATGCCATCCCCTTCTCTGGAAGAAACTCCAGTGCCCAGCCATGTTGTAAGCCCTCCCCTCTTCCCTGGGCTTCTGGCAGCAGGAGTGAAAAGAGAGGAGCACAGCACTGGGACCCGTTTGATGGAAACCGTCTTTCCACGAGGAAGTCCTTCTCCACGTGCAGACATGCTCCCCAGTGCCTGTGGCAAGGTCAAGGAAATGCCATACACTGACCTAGAAGAGACCACAGGGCCCATGCACAGTCTGAGACCTACCCTCATCCCGGAGGTTTTGCTAGCAGGAGTTCAACCCCAACGAACACAGACCAGAGACCCCCTGGGGCCCAAACGGCTTCCGACGAACAATATGGTCTTGCTGTGGAAATCCTATCCCAAGTGGGGGTAGCCAGGTCAACAAAATGCCACACACCCAGGTGGAAGAGACAACATGGCCCAGGCATGGTCTAAGCCCCTCACATCGTCCCTGTACTCTGGGGAGCCGGAGGGAACCCCGAGGCCCACAGCCCTGAGGCCCGTTGGGCAGAAAGCCGGCTTCCCACGGAAACAGATTTCCTGAGGTGCAGAACCTATCCCAAGGAGTGGTGGCAAGGGAAAGGAAATGCCATCCCCTTCTCTGGAAGAAACGCCAGTGCCCAGTCATGCTTTAACCCCTCCCCTCCTCCATGGGCTTATGGCAGCAGGAGTGAAAAGAGAGGAGCACAGCACTAGGAGCGTTTGACAGAAACCGGCTTCCCACGAGGAAGTACTTCTCCACGTGCAGACATGCTCCCCAGTGCCTGTGCCAAGGTGAAGGAAATGCCATACACTGACCTGGAAGAGACCACAGGGCCCAGGTACAGTCTGAGACCTACCCTCATCCCGGAGGTTTTGGTAGCAGGAGTTCATCCCCAAGGAACACAGCACCGAGACCCCCTGGGGCCCAAACGGCTTCCGACTAACAATATGCTCTTGATGTGGAAATCCTATCCCAAGTGGGGGTAACCAGGTCAACAAAATGCCACACACCCAGGTGGAAGAAACAACATGGCCCAGGCATGGTCTAAGCCCCTCACCTCGTCCCTGTGCTCTGGGGAGCCGGAGGGACCCCCGAGGCCCACGGTCCTGAGGCCCGTTGGGCAGAAAGCCGGCTTCCCACGGAAACAGCTTTCCTGAGGTGCAGACCGTATCCCAAGGGCTGGTGGCAAGGGAAAGCAAATGCCATCCCCTTCTCTGGAAGAAACCCCAGTGCCCAGCCATGTTGTAAGCCTTCCCCTCCTTCCTGGGCTTCTGGCAGCAGGAGTGAAAAGAGAGGAGCACAGCACTGGGACCCTTTTGACAGAAACCGGCTTCCCACGAGGAAGTCCTTCTCCACGTGCAGACATGCTCCCCAGTGCCTGTGGCAAGCTGAAGGAAATGCCATACACTGACCTGGAATAGACCACAGGGCCCAGGCACAGTCTGAGCCCTTCCCTCATCCCGGTGGTTTTGCTAGCAGGAGTTCAACCCCAAGAACACAGCCCGGAGACCCCCTGGGGCCAAAACAGCTTCCCACTAACAATATGCTATGGTGTGGAAATCCTATCCCAAGTAGGGGTAACCAGGTCAACAAAATGCCACACACCCAGGTGGAAGAAACAACATGGCCCAGGCATGGTCTAAGCCCCTCACCTCGTCCTTGTGCTCTGGGGAGCCGGAGGGACCCCCTAGGCCCACGGCCCTGAGGCCCGTTGGGCAGAAAGCCGGCTTCCCACGGAAACAGCTTTCCTGAGGTGCAGACCCTATCCCAAGGGCTGGTGGCAAGAGAAAGCAAATGCCATTCCCTTTTCTGGAAGAAACCCCAGTGCCCAGCCATGTTCTAAGCCCTCCCCTCCTCCCTGGGCTTCTGGCAGCAGGAGTGAAAAGATAGGAGCACAGCACTGGGACCCGTTTGACAGAAACCGGCTTCCCACGAGGTAGTCCTTCTCCACGTGCAGACATGCTCCCCAGTGCCTGTGGCAAGGTGAAGGAAATGCCATACACTGACCTGGAAGAGACCACAGGGCCCAGGCACAGTCTGAGCCCTTCCCTCATCCCGGTGGTTTTTCTAGCAGGAGTTCAACACCAAGGAACACAGACCGGAGACCCCCTGGGGCCAAAACGGCTTCCGACTAACAATATGCTCTTGCTGTGGAAATCCTATCCCAAGTGGAGGTAGCCAGGTCAACAAAATGCCACACACCCAGGTGGAAGAGACAATATGGCCCAGGCATGGCCTAAGCCCCTCACCTCGTCCCTGTGCTCTGGGGAGCCGGAGTGACCCCGAGGCCAACGGCCCTGAGGCCCGTTGGCAGGAAGCCGGCTTCCCACGGAAACAGCTTTCCTGAGTTGCAGACCCTATCCCAAGGGCTGGAGGCAAGGGAAAACAAATGCCATCCACTTCTCTGGAAGAAACCCCAGTGCCCAGCCATGTTCTAAGCCGTCCCCTCCTCCCTGTGCTTCTGGCAGCTGTAGTGAAAAGAGAGGTGCACAGCACTGGGACCCGGTTGACAGAAACAGGCTTCCCACGAGGAAGTCATTCTCCACGTGCAGACATGCTCCCCAGTGCCTGTGGCAAGGTGAAGGAAATGCCATACACTGACCTGGAAGAGACGACAGGGCCCAGGCACAGTCTGAGCCCTTCCCTCATCCCGGCGGTTTGCTAGCAAGAGTTCAACCGCAAGGAACACAGTCCGGAGACCCACTGGGGCCCAAACCCCCCCGACTAACAATATGTTCTTGCTGTGGAAATCTAAACCCAAGTGGGGGTAGCCAGGTCAACAAAATGCCACACACCGAGGTGGAAGAAACAACATGGCCCAGGCATGGTCTAAGCCCCTCACCTCGTCCCTGTGCTCTGGGGAGCCGGAGGGACCCCCGAGGCATACGGCCCGGAGGCCCGTTGGGCAGAAAGCCGGCTTCCCACGGAAACAGCTTTCCTGAGGTGCAGACCCTATTCCAAGGGGTGGTGGCAAGGGAAAGCAAATGCCATCCCCTTCTCTGGAAGAAACCCCATTGCCCAGCCATGTTGTAAGCTCTCCCCTCCTCCCTGGGCTTCTGGCAGCAGGAGTGAAAAGAGAGGGGCACAGCACGGGGACCCGTTTGACAGAAACCGGCTTCCCACGAGGAAGTCCTTCTCCACGTGCAGACATGCTCCCCAGTGCCTCTGGCAAGGTGAAGGAAATGCCATACACTGACCTGGAAGAGACCACAGGGCCCAGGCACAGTCTGAGCCCTTCTCTCATCCCGGCGGTTTTGCTAGCAGGAGTTCAACCCCCAAAACACAGCCCTGAGACCCGCTGGGGCCAAAACGGCTTCCGACTAACAATATGCTCTTGCTGTGGAAATCCTATCCCAAGTGGGGGTAGCCAGGTCAACAAAATGCCACACACCCAGGTGAAAGAGACAACATGGCCCAGGCATGGTCTAAGCCCCTCACCTCGTCCCTGTGCTCTGGGGAGCCGGAGGGACCCCCCGAGGCACACGGCCCTGAGGCCCGTTGGCAGGAAGCCGGCTTCCCACGGAAACAGCTTTCCTGAGTTGCAGACCCTATCCCAAGGGCTGGAGGCAAGGGAAAACAAATGCCATCCACTTCTCTGGAAGAAACCCCAGTGCCCAGCCATGTTCTAAGCCCTCCCCTCCTCCCTGGGCTTCTGGCAGCTGGAGTGAAAAGAGAGGAGCACAGCACTGGGACCCGGTTGACAGAAACAGGCTTCCCACGAGGAAGTCCTTCTCCACGTGCAGACATGCTCCCCAGTGCCTGTGGCAAGCTGAAGGAAATGCCATACACTGACCTGGAATAGACCACAGGGCCCAGGCACAGTCTGAGCCCTTCCCTCATCCCGGTGGTTTTGCTAGCAGGAGTTCAACCCCAAGAACACAGCCCGGAGACCCCCTGGGGCCAAAACAGCTTCCCACTAACAATATGCTATGGTGTGGAAATCCTATCCCAAGTGGGGGTAACCAGGTCAACAAAATGCCACACACCCAGGTGGAAGAAACAACATGGCCCAGGCATGGTCTAAGCCCCTCACCTCGTCCCTGTGCTCTGGGGAGCCGGAGGGACCCCCTAGGCCCACGGCCCTGAGGCCCGTTGGGCAGAAAGCCGGCTTCCCACGGAAACAGCTTTCCTGAGGTGCAGACCCTATCCCAAGGGCTGGTGGCAAGAGAAAGCAAATGCCATTCCCTTTTCTGGAAGAAACCCCAGTGCCCAGCCATGTTCTAAGCCCTCCCCTCCTCCCTGGGCTTCTGGCAGCAGGAGTGAAAAGATAGGAGCACAGCACTGGGACCCGTTTGACAGAAACCGGCTTCCCACGAGGTAGTCCTTCTCCACGTGCAGACATGCTCCCCAGTGCCTGTGGCAAGGTGAAGGAAATGCCATACACTGAACTGGAAGAGACCACAGGGCCCAGGCACAGTCTGAGCCCTTCCCTCATCCCGGTGGTTTTTCTAGCAGGAGTTCAACACCAAGGAACACAGACCGGAGACCCCCTGGGGCCAAAACGGCTTCCGACTAACAATATGCTCTTGCTGTGGAAATCCTATCCCAAGTGGAGGTAGCCAGGTCAACAAAATGCCACACACCCAGGTGGAAGAGACAATATGGCCCAGGCATGGCCTAAGCCCCTCACCTCGTCCCTGTGCTCTGGGGAGCCGGAGTGACCCCGAGGCCAACGGCCCTGAGGCCCGTTGGCAGGAAGCCGGCTTCCCACGGAAACAGCTTTCCTGAGTTGCAGACCCTATCCCAAGGGCTGGAGGCAAGGGAAAACAAATGCCATCCACTTCTCTGGAAGAAACCCCAGTGCCCAGCCATGTTCTAAGCCGTCCCCTCCTCCCTGTGCTTCTGGCAGCTGGAGTGAAAAGAGAGGTGCACAGCACTGGGACCCGGTTGACAGAAACAGGCTTCCCACGAGGAAGTCATTCTCCACGTGCAGACATGCTCCCCAGTGCCTGTGGCAAGGTGAAGGAAATGCCATACACTGACCTGGAAGAGACGACAGGGCCCAGGCACAGTCTGAGCCCTTCCCTCATCCCGGCGGTTTGCTAGCAAGAGTTCAACCGCAAGGAACACAGTCCGGAGACCCACTGGGGCCCAAACCCCCCCGACTAACAATATGTTCTTGCTGTGGAAATCTAAACCCAAGTGGGGGTAGCCAGGTCAACAAAATGCCACACACCGAGGTGGAAGAAACAACATGGCCCAGGCATGGTCTAAGCCCCTCACCTCGTCCCTGTGCTCTGGGGAGCCGGAGGGACCCCCGAGGCATACGGCCCGGAGGCCCGTTGGGCAGAAAGCCGGCTTCCCACGGAAACAGCTTTCCTGAGGTGCAGACCCTATTCCAAGGGGTGGTGGCAAGGGAAAGCAAATGCCATCCCCTTCTCTGGAAGAAACCCCATTGCCCAGCCATGTTGTAAGCTCTCCCCTCCTCCCTGGGCTTCTGGCAGCAGGAGTGAAAAGAGAGGGGCACAGCACGGGGACCCGTTTGACAGAAACCGGCTTCCCACGAGGAAGTCCTTCTCCACGTGCAGACATGCTCCCCAGTGCCTCTGGCAAGGTGAAGGAAATGCCATACACTGACCTGGAAGAGACCACAGGGCCCAGGCACAGTCTGAGCCCTTCTCTCATCCCGGCGGTTTTGCTAGCAGGAGTTCAACCCCCAAAACACAGCCCTGAGACCCGCTGGGGCCAAAACGGCTTCCGACTAACAATATGCTCTTGCTGTGGAAATCCTATCCCAAGTGGGGGTAGCCAGGTCAACAAAATGCCACACACCCAGGTGAAAGAGACAACATGGCCCAGGCATGGTCTAAGCCCCTCACCTCGTCCCTGTGCTCTGGGGAGCCGGAGGGACCCCCCGAGGCACACGGCCCTGAGGCCCGTTGGCAGGAAGCCGGCTTCCCACGGAAACAGCTTTCCTGAGTTGCAGACCCTATCCCAAGGGCTGGAGGCAAGGGAAAACAAATGCCATCCACTTCTCTGGAAGAAACCCCAGTGCCCAGTCATGTTCTAAGCCCTCCCCTCCTCCCTGGGCTTCTGGCAGCTGGAGTGAAAAGAGAGGAGCACAGCACTGGGACCCGGTTGACAGAAACAGGCTTCCCACGAGGAAGTCCTTCTCCACGTGCAGACATGCTCCCCAGTGCCTGTGGCAAGGTGAAGGAAATGCCATACACTGACCTGGAAGAGACGACAGGGCCCAGGCACAGTCTGAGCCCTTCCCTCATCCCGGCGGTTTTGCTAGCAAGAGTTCAACCGCAAGGAACACAGTCCGGAGACCCCCTGGGGCCCAAACGGCTTCCGACTAACAATATGTTCTTGCTGTGGAAATCTAAACCCAAGTGGGGGTAGCCAGGTCAACAAAATGCCACACACCGAGGTGGAAGAAACAACATGGCCCAGGCATGGTCTAAGCCCCTCACCTCGTCCCTGTGCTCTGGGGAGCCGGAGGGACCCCCGAGGCATACGGCCCGGAGGCCCGTTGGGCAGAAAGCCGGCTTCCCACGGAAACAGCTTTCCTGAGGTGCAGACCCTATCCCAAGGGGTGGTGGCAAGGGAAAGCAAATGCCATCCCCTTCTCTGGAAGAAACCCCAGTGCCCAGCCATGTTCTAAGCCCTCCCCTCCTCCCTGGGCTTCTGGCAGCAGGAGTGAAAAGAGAGATGCACAGCACTGGGACCCGTTTGACGGAAACCGGCCTCCCACGAGGAAGTCCTTCTCCACGTGCAGACATGCTCCCCATTGCCTGTGGCAAGGTGAAGGAAATGCCATACACTGACCTGGAATAGACCACAGGGCCCAGGCACAGTCTGAGCCCTTCCCTCATCCCGGCGGTTTTGCTAGCAGGAGTTCAACCCCAAGGAACACAGCCCGGAGACCCCCTGGGGCCAAAACGTCTTCCAACTAACAATATACTCTTGCTGTGGAAATCCTATCCCAAGTGGGGGTAGCCAGGTCAATAAAATGCCACACACCCAGGTGGAAGAAACAACATGGCCCAGGCATGGTCTAAGCCCGTCACCTCGTCCCTGTGCTCTGGGGAGCCGGAGGGAACCCCGAGGCCCCCGGCCCTGAGGCCCGTTGGGCAGGAAGCCGGCCTCCCACGGAAACAGCTTTCCTGAGGTGCAGACCCTCTCCCAAGGGCTGGTGGCAAGGGAAAGCAAATGCCATGCCCTTCTCTGGAAGAAACTCCAGTGCCCAGCCATGTTGTAAGCCCTCCCCTCCTCCCTGGGCTTCTGGCAGCAGGAGTGAAAAGAGAGGAGCACAGCACTGGGACCCGTTTGATGGAAACCGGCTTCCTACGAGGAAGTCCTTCTCCACGTGCAGACATGCTCCCCACTGCCTGTGGCAAGGTGAAGGAAATGCCATACACTGACCTGGAAGAGACCACAGGGCCCAGGCACAGTCTGAGCCCTTCCCTCATCCCGGCAGTTATGCTAGCAGGAGTTCATCCCCAAAGGACACAGCCCGGAGACCCCCTGGGGCCAAAACGGCTTCCGACTAACAATATGCTCTTGCTGTGGAAATCCTATCGCAAGTGGGGGTAGCCAGGTCAACAAAATGCCACACACCTAGGTGGAAGAAACAACATGGCCCAGGCATGGCCTAAGCCCCTCACCTCGTCCCTGTGCCCTGGGGAGCCGGAGGGACCCCGAAGCACCATGGCCCTGAGGCCCGTTGGCAGAAAGCCGGTTTCCCAAGGAAACAGCTTTCCTGAGGTGCAGACCCTATCCCAAGGGCTGGTGGCAAGGGAAAGCAAATGCCATCCCCTTCTCTGGAAGAAACCCCAGTGCCCAGCCATGCTTTAACCCCTCCCCTCCTCCCTGGGCTTATGGCAGCAGGAGTGAAAAGAGAGGAGCACAGCACTAGGAGCGTTTGACAGAAACCGGCTTCCCAAGAGGAAGTCCTTCTCCACGTGCAGACATGCTCCCCAGTGCCTGTGCCAAGGTGAAGGAAATGCCATACACTGACCTGGAAGAGACCACAGGGCCCAGGCACAGTCTGAGCCCTTCCCTCTTCCCGGTGGTTTTGCTAGCAGGAATTCAAACCCAAGAACACAGCCCGGAGACCCCCTGGGGCCAAAACAGCTTCGACTAACAATATACTCTTGCTGTCGAAATCCTATCCCAAGTGGGGGTAACCAGGTCAACAAAATGCCACACACCCAGGTGGAAGAAACAACATGGCCCAGGCATGGTCTAAGCCCCTCACCTCGTCCCTGTGCTCTGGGGAGCCGGAGGGACCCCCGAGTCCCACGGGCTTGAGGCCCGTTGGGCAGAAAGCCGGCTTCCCACGGACCAGGTTTCCTGAGGTGCAGACCCTATCCCAAGGGCTGGTGGCAAGTGAAAGCAAATGCCATCCCCTTCTCTGGAAGAAACCAAAGTGCCCAGGCATGTTCTAAGCCCTCCCCTCCTCCCTGGGCTTATGGTAGCAGGAGTGAAAAGAGAGGAGAATAGCACTGGGACCGTTTGACAGAAACAGGCTTCCCACGAGGAAGTCCTTCTCCACGTACAGACATGCTCCCCAGTGCCTTTGGCAAGGTGTAGGAAATGCCATACACTGACCTGGAAGAGACTACAGGGCCCAGGCACAGTCTGAGCCCTTCCCTCATCCCGGCGGTTTTGCTAGCAGGAGTTCAACCCCAAGAACACAGCCCGGAGACCCCCTGGGGCCAAAACTTCTTCCAACTAACAATATACTCTTGCTGTGGAAATCCTATCCCAAGTGGGGGTAGCCAGGTCAATAAAAGGCCACACACCCAGGTGGAAGAAACAACATGGCCCAGGCATGGTCTAAGCCCGTCACCTCGTCCCTGTGCTCTGGGGAGCCGGAGGGAACCCCGAGGCCCACGGCCCTGAGGCTCGTTGGGCAGGAAGTCGGCCTCCCACGGAAACAGCTTTCCTGAGGTGCAGACCCTCTCCCAAGGGCTGGTGGCAAGGGAAATCAAATGCCATCCCCTTCTCTGGAAGAAACTCCAGTGCCCAGCCATGTTGTAAGCCCTCCCCTCTTCCCTGGGCTTCTGGCAGCAGGAGTGAAAAGAGAGGAGCACAGCACTGGGACCCGTTTGATGGAAACCGTCTTTCCACGAGGAAGTCCTTCTCCACGTGCAGACATGCTCCCCAGTGCCTGTGGCAAGGTCAAGGAAATGCCATACACTGACCTAGAAGAGACCACAGGGCCCATGCACAGTCTGAGACCTACCCTCATCCCGGAGGTTTTGCTAGCAGGAGTTCAACCCCAACGAACACAGACCAGAGACCCCCTGGGGCCCAAACGGCTTCCGACTAACAATATGCTCTTGATGTGGAAATCCTATCCCAAGTGGGGGTAACCAGGTCAACAAAATGCCACACACCCAGGTGGAAGAAACAACAAGGCCCAGGCATAGTCTAAGCCCCTCACCTCGTCCCTGTGCACTGGGGAGCCGGAGGGAGCCCCGAGGCCCACGGTCCTGAGGCCCGTTGGGCAGAAAGCCGGCTTCCCACGGAAACAGCTTTCCTGAGGTGCAGACCGTATCCCAAGGGATGGTGGCAAGGGAAAGCAAATGCCATCCCCTTCTCTGGAAGAAACCCCAGTGCCCAGCCATGTTGTAAGCCTTCCCCTCCTTCCTGGGCTTCTGGCAGCAGGAGTGAAAAGAGAGGAGCACAGCACTGGGACCCTTTTGACAGAAACCGGCTTCCCACGAGGAAGTCCTTCTCCACGTGCAGACATGCTCCCCAGTGCCTGTGGCAAGCTGAAGGAAATGCCATACACTGACCTGGAAGAGACCACAGGGCCCAGGCACAGTCCGAGCCCTTCCCTCATCCCGGTGGTTTTGCTAGCAGGAGTTCAACCCCAAGAACACAGCCCGGAGACCCCCTGGGGCCAAAACGTCTTCCAACTAACAATATACTCTTGCTGTGGAAATCCTATCCCAAGTGGGGGTAGTCAGGTCAATAAAATGCCACACACCCAGGTGGAAGAAACAACATGGCCCAGGCATGGTCTAAGCCTGTCACCTCGTCCCTGTGCTCTGGGGAGCCGGAGGGAACCCCGAGGGCCACGGCCCTGAGGCCCGTTGGCAGGAAGCCGGCCTCCCACGGAAACAGCTTTCCTGAGGTGAAGACCCTCTCCCAAGGGCTGGTGGCAAGGGAAAGCAAATGCCATCCCCTTCTCTGGAAGAAACCCCAGTGCCCAGCCATGTTCTAAGCCCTCCCCTCCTCCCTGGGCTTATGGTAGCAGGAGTAAAAAGAGAGGAGCACAGCACTGGGACCCGTTTGACAGGAACCGGCTTCCCATGAGGAAGTTCTTCTCCACGTGCAGACATGCTCCCCAGTGCCTGTGGCAAGGTGAAGGAAATGCCATACACTGACCTGGAAGAGACCACAGGGCCCAGGCACAGTCTGAGCCCTTCCCTCATCCCCACGGTTTTGCTAGCAGGAGTTCAACCCCAAGAACACAGCCCGGAGACCCCCTGGGGCCAAAACAGCTTCCGACTAACAATATGCTCTTGCTGTGGAAATCCTATCCCAAGTGGAGGTAGCCAGGTCAACAAAATGCCACACACCCTGGTGGAAGAGACAATATGGCCCAGGCATGGCCTAAGCCCCTCACCTCGTCCCTGTGCTCTGGGGAGCCGGAGTGACCCCGAGTCCAACGGCCCTGAGGCCCGTTGGCAGGAAGCCGGCTTCCCACGGAAACAGCTTTCCTGAGTTACAGACCCTATCCCAAGGGCTGGAGGCAAGGGAAAACAAATGCCATCCACTTCTCTGGAAGAAACCCCAGTGCCCAGCCATGTTCTAAGCCCTCCCCTCCTCCCTGGGCTTCTGGCAGCTGGAATGAAAAGAGAGGAGCACAGTGTGGGACCCGGTTGAAAGAAACAGGCTTCCCACGAGGAAGTCATTCTCCACGTGCAGACATGCTCCCCAGTGCCTGTGGCAAGGTGAAAGAAATGCCATACACTGACCTGGAAGAGACGACAGGGCCCAGGCACAGTCTGATCCCTTCCCTCATCCCGGCGGTTTTGCTAGCAAGAGTTCAACCTCAAGGACCACAGTCCGGAGACCCCCTGGGGCCCAAACGGCTTCCGACTAACAATATGTTCTTGCTGTGGAAATCTAAACCCAAGTGGGGGTAGCCAGGTCAACAAAATGCCACACACCGAGGTGGAAGAAACAACATGGCCCAGGCATGGTCTAAGCCCGTCACCTCGTCCCTGTGCTCTGGGGAGCCGGAGGGAACCCCGAGGCCCACGGCCCTGAGGCCCGTTGGGCAGGAAGCCGGCCTCCCACGGAAACAGCTTTCCTGAGGTGCAGACCCTCTCCCAAGGGCTGGTGGCAAGGGAAAGCAAATGCCATCCCCTTCTCTGGAAGAAACTCCAGTGCCCAGCCATGTTGTAAGCCCTCCCCTCCTCCCTGGGCTTCTGGCAGCAGGAGTGAAAAGAGAGGAGCACAGCACTGGGACCCGTTTGATGGAAACCGTCTTTCCACGAGGAAGTCCTTCTCCACGTGCAGACATGCTCCCCAGTACCTGTGGCAAGGTGAAGGAAATGCCATACACTGACCTAGAAGAGACCACAGGGCCCATGCACAGTCTGAGACCTACCCTCATCCCGGAGGTTTTGCTAGCAGGAGTTCAACCCCAATGAACACAGACCAGAGACCCCCTGGGGCCCAAACGGCTTCCGACGAACAATATCGTCTTGCTGTGGAAATCCTATCCCAAGTGGGGGTAGCCAGGTCAACAAAATGCCACACACCCAGGTGGAAGAGACAACATGGCCCAGGCATGGTCTAAGCCCCTCACATCGTCCCTGTACTCTGGGGAGCCGGAGGGAACCCCGAGGCCCACAGCCCTGAGGCCTGTTGGGCAGAAAGCCGGCTTCCCACGGAAACAGCTTTCCTGAGGTGCAGACCCTATCCCAAGGGCTGGTGGCAAGGGAAAGCAAATGCCATCCCCTTCTCTCGAAGAAACTCCAGTGCCCAGCCATGTTGTAAGCCCTCCCCTCCTCCCTGGGCTTCTGGCAGCAGGAGTGAAAAGAGAGGAGCACAGCACTGGGACCCGTTTGATGGAAACCGTCTTTCCACGAGGAAGTCCTTCTCCACGTGCAGACATGCTCCCCAGTGCCTGTGGCAAGGTGAAGGAAATGCTATACACTGACCTAGAAGAGACCACAGGGCCCATGCACAGTCTGAGACCTACCCTCATCCCGGAGGTTTTGCTAGCAGGACTTCAACCCCAACGAACACAGACCAGAGACCCCCTGGGGCCCAAACGGCTTCCGACGAACAATATGGTCTTGCTGAGGAAATCCTATCCCAAGTGGGGGTAGCCAGGTCAACAAAATGCCACACACCCAGGTGGAAGAGACAACATGGCCCAGGCATGGTCTAAGCCCCTCACATCGTCCCTGTACTCTGGGGAGCCGGAGGGAACCCCGAGGCCCACAGCCCTGAGGCCTGTTGGGCAGAAAGCCGGCTTCCCACGGAAACAGATTTCCTGAGGTGCAGAACCTATCCCAAGGAGTGGTGGCAATGGAAAGGAAATGCCATCCCCTTCTCTGGAAGAAACGCCAGTGCCCAGTCATGCTTTAACCCCTCCCCTCCTCCATGGGCTTATGGCAGCAGGAGTGAAAAGAGAGGAGCACAGCACTAGGAGCGTTTGACAGAAACCGGCTTCCCACGAGGAAGTACTTCTCCACGTGCAGACATGCTCCCCAGTGCCTGTGCCAAGGTGAAGGAAATGCCATACACTGACCTGGAAGAGACCACAGGGCCCAGGTACAGTCTGAGACCTACCCTCATCCCTGAGGTTTTGGTAGCAGGAGTTCATCCCCAAGGAACACAGCAGGGAGACCCCCTGGGGCCCAAACAGCTTCCGACTAACAATATGCTCTTGATGTGGAAATCCTATCCCAACTGGGGGTAACCAGGTCAACAAAATGCCACACACCCAGGTGGAAGAAACAACATGGCCCAGGCATGGTCTAAGCCCCTCACCTCGTCCCTGTGCTCTGGGGAGCCGGAGGGACCCCCGAGGCCCACGGTCCTGAGGCCCGTTGGGCAGAAAGCCGGCTTCCCACGGAAACAGATTTCCTGAGGTGCAGACCCTATACCAAGGGCTGGTGGCAAGGGAAAGCAAATGCCATCCCCTTCTCTGGAAGAAACCCCAGTGCCCAGCCATGTTGAAAGTCCTCCCCTCCTCCCTGGGCTTCTGGCAGCAGGAGTGAAAAGAGAGGAGCACAGCACTGGGACCCGTTTGACAGAAACCGGCTTCCCACGAGGAAGTCCTTCTCCACGTGCAGACATGCTCCCCAGTGCCTGTGCCAAGGTGAAGGAAATGCCATTACCTGACATGGAAGAGACCACAGGGCCCAGGCACAGTCTGAGCCCTTCCCTCATCCCCACGGTTTTGCTAGCAGGAGTTCAACCCCAAGAACACAGCCCGGAGACCCCCTGGGGCCAAAACAGCTTCCGACTAACAATATGCTCTTGCTGTGGAAATCCTATCCCAAGTGGAGGTAGCCAGGTCAACAAAATGCCACACACCCTGGTGGAAGAGACAATATGGCCCAGGCATGGCCTAAGCCCCTCACCTCGTCCCTGTGCTCTGGGGAGCCGGAGTGACCCCGAGTCCAACGGCCCTGAGGCCCGTTGGCAGGAAGCCGGCTTCCCACGGAAACAGCTTTCCTGAGTTACAGACCCTATCCCAAGGGCTGGAGGCAAGGGAAAACAAATGCCATCCACTTCTCTGGAAGAAACCCCAGTGCCCAGCCATGTTCTAAGCCCTCCCCTCCTCCCTGGGCTTCTGGCAGCTGGAATGAAAAGAGAGGAGCACAGTGTGGGACCCGGTTGACAGAAACAGGCTTCCCACGAGGAAGTCATTCTCCACGTGCAGACATGCTCCCCAGTGCCTGTGGCAAGGTGAAAGAAATGCCATACACTGACCTGGAAGAGACGACAGGGCCCAGGCACAGTCTGATCCCTTCCCTCATCCCGGCGGTTTTGCTAGCAAGAGTTCAACCTCAAGGAACACAGTCCGGAGACCCCCTGGGGCCCAAACGGCTTCCGACTAACAATATGTTCTTGCTGTGGAAATCTAAACCCAAGTGGGGGTAGCCAGGTCAACAAAATGCCACACACCGAGGTGGAAGAAACAACATGGCCCAGGCATGGTCTAAGCCCGTCACCTCGTCCCTGTGCTCTGGGGAGCCGGAGGGAACCCCGAGGCCCACGGCCCTGAGGCCCGTTGGGCAGGAAGCCGGCCTCCCACGGAAACAGCTTTCCTGAGGTGCAGACCCTCTCCCAAGGGCTGGTGGCAAGGGAAAGCAAATGCCATCCCCTTCTCTGGAAGAAACTCCAGTGCCCAGCCATGTTGTAAGCCCTCCCCTCCTCCCTGTGCTTCTGGCAGCAGGAGTGAAAAGAGAGGAGCACAGCACTGGGACCCGTTTGATGGAAACCGTCTTTCCACGAGGAAGTCCTTCTCCACGTGCAGACATGCTCCCCAGTACCTGTGGCAAGGTGAAGGAAATGCCATACACTGACCTAGAAGAGACCACAGGGCCCATGCACAGTCTGAGACCTACCCTCATCCCGGAGGTTTTGCTAGCAGGAGTTCAACCCCAATGAACACAGACCAGAGACCCCCTGGGGCCCAAACGGCTTCCGACGAACAATATGGTCTTGCTGTGGAAATCCTATCCCAAGTGGGGGTAGCCAGGTCAACAAAATGCCACACACCCAGGTGGAAGAGACAACATGGCCCAGGCATGGTCTAAGCCCCTCACATCGTCCCTGTACTCTGGGGAGCCGGAGGGAACCCCGAGGCCCACAGCCCTGAGGCCTGTTGGGCAGAAAGCCGGCTTCCCACGGAAACAGCTTTCCTGAGGTGCAGACCCTATCCCAAGGGCTGGTGGCAAGGGAAAGCAAATGCCATCCCCTTCTCTCGAAGAAACTCCAGTGCCCAGCCATGTTGTAAGCCCTCCCCTCCTCCCTGGGCTTCTGGCAGCAGGAGTGAAAAGAGAGGAGCACAGCACTGGGACCCGTTTGATGGAAACCGTCTTTCCACGAGGAAGTCCTTCTCCACGTGCAGACATGCTCCCCAGTGCCTGTGGCAAGGTGAAGGAAATGCTATACACTGACCTAGAAGAGACCACAGGGCCCATGCACAGTCTGAGACCTACCCTCATCCCGGAGGTTTTGCTAGCAGGAGTTCAACCCCAACGAACACAGACCAGAGACCCCCTGGGGCCCAAACGGCTTCCGACGAACAATACGGTCTTGCTGTGGAAATCCTATCCCAAGTGGGGGTAGCCAGGTCAACAAAATGCCACACACCCAGGTGGAAGAGACAACATGGCCCAGGCATGGTCTAAGCCCCTCACATCGTCCCTGTACTCTGGGGAGCCGGAGGGAACCCCGAGGCCCACAGCCCTGAGGCCTGTTGGGCAGAAAGCCGGCTTCCCACGGAAACAGATTTCCTGAGGTGCAGAACCTATCCCAAGGAGTGGTGGCAATGGAAAGGAAATGCCATCCCCTTCTCTGGAAGAAACGCCAGTGCCCAGTCATGCTTTAACCCCTCCCCTCCTCCATGGGCTTATGGCAGCAGGAGTGAAAAGAGAGGAGCACAGCACTAGGAGCGTTTGACAGAAACCGGCTTCCCACGAGGAAGTACTTCTCCACGTGCAGACATGCTCCCCAGTGCCTGTGCCAAGGTGAAGGAAATGCCATACACTGACCTGGAAGAGACCACAGGGCCCAGGTACAGTCTGAGACCTACCCTCATCCCTGAGGTTTTGGTAGCAGGAGTTCATCCCCAAGGAACACAGCACGGAGACCCCCTGGGGCCCAAACAGCTTCCGACTAACAATATGCTCTTGATGTGGAAATCCTATCCCAACTGGGGGTAACCAGGTCAACAAAATGCCACACACCCAGGTGGAAGAAACAACATGGCCCAGGCATGGTCTAAGCCCCTCACCTCGTCCCTGTGCTCTGGGGAGCCGGAGGGACCCCCGAGGCCCACGGTCCTGAGGCCCGTTGGGCAGAAAGCCGGCTTCCCACGGAAACAGCTTTCCTGAGGTACAGACCCTATACCAAGGGCTGGTGGCAAGGGAAAGCAAATGCCATCCCCTTCTCTGGAAGAAACCCCAGTGCCCAGCCATGTTGAAAGTCCTCCCCTCCTCCCTGGGCTTCTGGCAGCAGGAGTGAAAAGAGAGGAGCACAGCACTGGGACCCGTTTGACAGAAACCGGCTTCCCACGAGGAAGTCCTTCTCCACGTGCAGAAATGCTCCCCAGTGCCTGTGGCAAGGTGAAGGAAATGCCATACAGTGACCTGGAAGAGACCACAGGGCCCAGACACAGTCTGAGCCCTTCCCTCATCCTGGAGGTTTTGCTAGCAGAAGTTCAACCCCAAGAATACAGCCCAGAGACCCCCTGGGGCCCAAACTGCTTCTGACTAACAATATGCTCTTGTTGTGGAAATCCTATCCCAAGTGGGGGTAGCCAGGTCAACAAAATGCCACACAACCAAGTGGAAGAAACAACATGGCCCAGGCATGGTTTAAGCCCCTCACCTCGTCCCTGTGCTCTGGGGAGCCTGAGGGACCTCGAGACCAACGGCCCTGAGGCCCGTTGGCAGAAAGCCGGTTTCCCAAGGAAACAGCTTTCCTGAGGTGCAGACCCTATCCCAAGGGCTGGTGACAAGGGAAAGCAAATGCCATCCCCTTCTCTGGAAGAAACCCCAGTGCCCAGCCATGCTTTAACCCCTCCCCTCCTCCATGGGCTTATGGCAGCAGGAGTGAAAAGAGAGGAGCACAGCACTAGGAGCGTTTGACAGAAACCGGCTTCCCAAGAGGAAGTCCTTCTCCACGTGCAGACATGCTCCCCAGTGCCTGTGCCAAGGTGAAGGAAATGCCATACACTGACCTGGAAGAGACCACAGGGCCCAGGCACAGTCTGAGCCCTTCCCTCTTCCCGGTGGTTTTGCTAGCAGGAATTCAAACCCAAGAACACAGCCCAGAGACCCCCTGGGGCCAAAACAGCTTCCGACTAACAATATACTCTTGCTGTGGAAATCCTATCCCAAGTGGGGGTAACCAGGTCAACAAAATGCCACACACCCAGGTGGAAGAAACAACATTGCCCAGGCATGGTCTAAGCCCCTCACCTCGTCCCTGTGCTCTGGGGAGCCGGAGGGACCCCCGAGTCCCACGGGCTTGAGGCCCGTTGGGCAGAAAGCCGGCTTCCCACGGAAACAGCTTTCCTGAGGTGCAGACCCTATCCCAAGGGCTGGTGGCAAGTGAAAGCAAATGCCATCCCCTTCTCTGGAAGAAACCAAAGTGCCCAGGCATGTTCTAAGCCCTCCCCTCCTCCCTGGGCTTATGGTAGCAGGAGTGAAAAGAGAGGAGAATAGCACTGGGACCGTTTGACAGAAACAGGCTTCCCACGAGGAAGTCCTTCTCCACGTACAGACATGCTCCCCAGTGCCTTTGGCAAGGTGTAGGAAATGCCATACACTGACCTGGAAGAGACTACAGGGCCCAGGCACAGTCTGAGCCCTTCCCTCATCCGGGCGGTTTTGCTAGCAGGAGTTCAACCCCAAGAACACAGCCCGGAGACCCCCTGGGGCCAAAACTTCTTCCAACTAACAATATACTCTTGCTGTGGAAATCCTATCCCAAATGGGGGTAGCCAGGTCAATAAAAGGCCACACACCCAGGTGGAAGAAACAACATGGCCCAGGCATGGTCTAAGCCCGTCACCTCGTCCCTGTGCTCTGGGGAGCCGGAGGGAACCCCGAGGCCCACGGCCCTGAGTCCCGTTGGGCAGGAAGCCGGCCTCCCACGGAAACAGCTTTCCTGAGGTGCAGACCCTCTCCCAAGGGCTGGTGGCAAGGGAAAGCAAATGCCATCCCCTTCTCTGGAAGAAACTCCAGTGCCCAGCCATGTTGTAAGCCCTCCCCTCCTCCCTGGGCTTCTGGCAGCAGGAGTGAAAAGAGAGGAGCACAGCACTGGGACCCGTTTGATAGAAACCGTCTTTCCACGAGGAAGTCCTTCTCCACGTGCAGACATGCTCCCCAGTGCCTGTGGCAAGCTGAAGGAAATGCCATACACTGACCTAGAAGAGACCACAGGGCCCATGCACAGTCTGAGACCTACCCTCATCCCGGAGGTTTTGCTAGCAGGAGTTCAACCCCAAGAACACAGCCCGGAGACCCCCTGGGGCCAAAACAGCTTCCGACTAACAATATGCTCTTGCTGTGGAAATCCTATCCCAAGTGGAGGTAGCCAGGTCAACAAAATGCCACACACCCTGGTGGAAGAGACAATATGGCCCAGGCATGGCCTAAGCCCCTCACCTCGTCCCTGTGCTCTGGGGAGCCGGAGTGACCCCGAGTCCAACGGCCCTGAGGCCCGTTGGCAGGAAGCCGGCTTCCCACGGAAACAGCTTTCCTGAGTTACAGACCCTATCCCAAGGGCTGGAGGCAAGGGAAAACAAATGCCATCCACTTCTCTGGAAGAAACCCCAGTGCCCAGCCATGTTCTAAGCCCTCCCCTCCTCCCTGGGCTTCTGGCAGCTGGAGTGAAAAGAGAGGAGCACAGTGTGGGACCCGGTTGACAGAAACAGGCTTCCCACGAGGAAGTCATTCTCCACGTGCAGACATGCTCCCCAGTGCCTGTGGCAAGGTGAAAGAAATGCCATACACTGACCTGGAAGAGACGACAGGGCCCAGGCACAGTCTGATCCCTTCCCTCATCCCGGCGGTTTTGCTAGCAAGAGTTCAACCTCAAGGAACACAGTCCGGAGACCCCCTGGGGCCCAAACGGCTTCCGACTAACAATATGTTCTTGCTGTGGAAATCTAAACCCAAGTGGGGGTAGCCAGGTCAACAAAATGCCACACACCGAGGTGGAAGAAACAACATGGCCCAGGCATGGTCTAAGCCTGTCACCTCGTCCCTGTGCTCTGGGGAGCCGGAGGGAACCCCGAGGCCCACGGCCCTGAGGCCCGTTGGGCAGGAAGCCGGCCTCCCACGGAAACAGCTTTCCTGAGGTGCAGACCCTCTCCCAAGGGCTGGTGGCAAGGGAAAGCAAATGCCATCCCCTTCTCTGGAAGAAACTCCAGTGCCCAGCCATGTTGTAAGCCCTCCCCTCCTCCCTGGGCTTCTGGCAGCAGGAGTGAAAAGAGAGGAGCACAGCACTGGGACCCGTTTGATGGAAACCGTCTTTCCACGAGGAAGTCCTTCTCCACGTGCAGACATGCTCCCCAGTACCTGTGGCAAGGTGAAGGAAATGCCATACACTGACCTAGAAGAGACCACAGGGCCCAGGCACAGTCTGAGACCTACCCTCATCCCGGAGGTTTTGCTAGCAGGAGTTCAACCCCAATGAACACAGACCAGAGACCCCCTGGGGCCCAAACGGCTTCCGACGAACAATATGGTCTTGCTGTGGAAATCCTATCCCAAGTGGGGGTAGCCAGGTCAACAAAATGCCACACACCCAGGTGGAAGAGACAACATGGCCCAGGCATGGTCTAAGCCCCTCACATCGTCCCTGTACTCTGGGGAGCCGGAGGGAACCCCGAGGCCCACAGCCCTGAGGCCTGTTGGGCAGAAAGCCGGCTTCCCACGGAAACAGCTTTCCTGAGGTGCAGACCCTATCCCAAGGGCTGGTGGCAAGGGAAAGCAAATGCCATCCCCTTCTCTCGAAGAAACTCCAGTGCCCAGCCATGTTGTAAGCCCTCCCCTCCTCCCTGGGCTTCTGGCAGCAGGAGTGAAAAGAGAGGAGCACAGCACTGGGACCCGTTTGATGGAAACCGTCTTTCCACGAGGAAGTCCTTCTCCACGTGCAGACATGCTCCCCAGTGCCTGTGGCAAGGTGAAGGAAATGCTATACACTGACCTAGAAGAGACCACAGGGCCCATGCACAGTCTGAGACCTACCCTCATCCCGGAGGTTTTGCTAGCAGGAGTTCAACCCCAACGAACACAGACCAGAGACCCCCTGGGGCCCAAACGGCTTCCGACGAACAATATGGTCTTGCTGTGGAAATCCTATCCCAAGTGGGGGTAGCCAGGTCAACAAAATGCCACACACCCAGGTGGAAGAGACAACATGGCCCAGGCATGGTCTAAGCCCCTCACATCGTCCCTGTACTCTGGGGAGCCGGAGGGAACCCCGAGGCCCACAGCCCTGAGGCCTGTTGGGCAGAAAGCCGGCTTCCCACGGAAACAGATTTCCTGAGGTGCAGAACCTATCCCAAGGAGTGGTGGCAATGGAAAGGAAATGCCATCCCCTTCTCTGGAAGAAACGCCAGTGCCCAGTCATGCTTTAACCCCTCCCCTCCTCCATGGGCTTATGGCAGCAGGAGTGAAAAGAGAGGAGCACAGCACTAGGAGCGTTTGACAGAAACCGGCTTCCCACGAGGAAGTACTTCTCCACGTGCAGACATGCTCCCCAGTGCCTGTGCCAAGGTGAAGGAAATGCCATACACTGACCTGGAAGAGACCACAGGGCCCAGGTACAGTCTGAGACCTACCCTCATCCCTGAGGTTTTGGTAGCAGGAGTTCATCCCCAAGGAACACAGCACGGAGACCCCCTGGGGCCCAAACAGCTTCCGACTAACAATATGCTCTTGATGTGGAAATCCTATCCCAACTGGGGGTAACCAGGTCAACAAAATGCCACACACCCAGGTGGAAGAAACAACATGGCCCAGGCATGGTCTAAGCCCCTCACCTCGTCCCTGTGCTCTGGGGAGCCGGAGGGACCCCCGAGGCCCACGGTCCTGAGGCCCGTTGGGCAGAAAGCCGGCTTCCCACGGAAACAGCTTTCCTGAGGTGCAGACCCTATACCAAGGGCTGGTGGCAAGGGAAAGCAAATGCCATCCCCTTCTCTGGAAGAAACCCCAGTGCCCAGCCATGTTGAAAGTCCTCCCCTCCTCCCTGGGCTTCTGGCAGCAGGAGTGAAAAGAGAGGAGCACAGCACTGGGACCCGTTTGACAGAAACCGGCTTCCCACGAGGAAGTCCTTCTCCACGTGCAGACATGCTCCCCAGTGCCTGTGGCAAGGTGAAGGAAATGCCATTACCTGACATGGAAGAGACCACAGGGCCCAGGCACAGTCTGAGCCCTTCCCTCATCCCCACGGTTTTGCTAGCAGGAGTTCAACCCCAACGAACACAACCCGGAGACCCCCTGGGGCCCAAAAGGCTTTCGATGAACAATATGCTCTTGTTGTGGAAAACCTACCCCAAGTGGGGTAGCCAGGTCAACAAACTGCTAAACACCCAGTTGGAAGAAACAATATGGCCCTGGCATGGTCTAAGCCCCTCACCTCGTCCCTGTGCTTTGGGGAGCCGGAGGGACCCCCGAGGCCCACGACCCTGAGGCCCGTTGGTCAGAAAGCCGGCTTCCCACGGAAACAGTTTCCTGAGGTGCAGACCCTATACCAAGGGCTGGTGGAAAGGGAAAGCAAATGCCATCCCCTTCTCTGGAAGAAACCCCAGTGCCCAGCCATGTTGAAAGTCCTCCCCTCCTCCCTGGGCTTCTGGCAGCAGGAGTGAAAAGAGAGGAGCACAGCACTGGGACACGTTTGACAGAAACCGGCTTCCCACGAGGAAGTCCTTCTCCACGTGCAGAAATGCTCCCCAGTGCCTGTGGCAAGGTGAAGGAAATGCCATACAGTGACCTGGAAGAGACCACAGGGCCCAGACACAGTCTGAGCCCTTCCCTCATCCTGGAGGTTTTGCTAGCAGAAGTTCAACCCCAAGAATACAGCCCAGAGACCCCCTGGGGCCCAAACTGCTTCTGACTAACAATATGCTCTTGTTGTGGAAATCCTATCCCAAGTGGGGGTAGCCAGGTCAACAAAATGCCACACAACCAAGTGGAAGAAACAACATGGCCCAGGCATGGTTTAAGCCCCTCACCTCGTCCCTGTGCTCTGGGGAGCCTGAGGGACCTCGAGACCAACGGCCCTGAGGCCCGTTGGCAGAAAGCCGGTTTCCCAAGGAAACAGCTTTCCTGAGGTGCAGACCCTATCCCAAGGGCTGGTGACAAGGGAAAGCAAATGCCATCCCCTTCTCTGGAAGAAACCCCAGTGCCCAGCCATGCTTTAACCCCTCCCCTCCTCCATGGGCTTTTGGCAGCAGGAGTGAAAAGAGAGGAGCACAGCACTAGGAGCGTTTGACAGAAACCGGCTTCCCAAGAGGAAGTCCTTCTCCACGTGCAGACATGCTCCCCAGTGCCTGTGCCAAGGTGAAGGAAATGCCATACACTGACCTGGAAGAGACCACAGGGCCCAGGCACAGTCTGAGCCCTTCCCTCTTCCCGGTGGTTTTGCTAGCAGGAATTCAAACCCAAGAACACAGCCCAGAGACCCCCTGGGGCCAAAACAGCTTCCGACTAACAATATACTCTTGCTGTGGAAATCCTATCCCAAGTGGGGGTAACCAGGTCAACAAAATGCCACACACCCAGGTGGAAGAGACAACATGGCCCAGGCATGGTCTAAGCCCCTCACATCGTCCCTGTACTCTGGGGAGCCGGAGGGAACCCCGAGGCCCACAGCCCTGAGGCCCGTTGGGCAGAAAGCCGGCTTCCCACGGAAACAGATTTCCTGAGGTGCAGAACCTATCCCAAGGAGTGGTGGCAAGGGAAAGGAAATGCCATCCCCTTCTCTGGAAGAAACGCCAGTGCCCAGTCATGCTTTAACCCCTCCCCTCCTCCATGGGCTTATGGCAGCAGGAGTGAAAAGAGAGGAGCACAGCACTAGGAGCGTTTGACAGAAACCGGCTTCCCACGAGGAAGTCCTTCTCCACGTGCAGACATGCTCCCCAGTGCCTGTGGCAAGCTGAAGGAAATGCCATACACTGACCTGGAAGAGACCACAGGGCCCAGGCACAGTCTGAGCCCTTCCCTCATCCCGGCGGTTTTGCTAGCAGGAGTTCAACCCCAAGGAACACAGACCGGAGACCCCCTGGGGCCCAAACGGCTTCGGACTAACAATATGCTCTTGCTGTGGAAATCCTATCCCAAGTGGGGGTAGCCAGGTCAACAAAATGCCACACAACCAGGTGGAAGAAACAACAGGGCCCAGGCATGGTCTAAGCCCCTCACCTCGTCCCTGTGCTTTGGGGAGCCGGAGGGACCCCCGAGGCACACGGCCCGGAGGCGCGTTGGGCAGAAAGCCGGCTTCCCACGGAAACAGCTTTCCTGAGGTGCAGACCATATCCGAAGGGCTGGTGGCAAGGGAAAGCAAATGCCATCCCCTTCTCTGGAAGAAACCCCAGTGCCCAGCCATGTTCTAAGCCCTCCCCTCCTCCCTGGGCTTATGGTAGCAGGAGTGAAAAGAGAGGAGCACAGCACTGGGACCCGTTTGATGGAAACTGGCTTCCCACGAGGAAATCCTTCTCCACGTGCAGACATGCTCCCCAGTGCCTGTGGCAAGGTGAAGGAAATGCCATACACTGACCTGGAAGAGACCACAGGGCCCAGGCACAGTCTGAGACCTACCCTCATCCCGGAGGTTTTGCTAGCAGGAGTTCATCCCCAAGAACACAGCCCAGAGACCCCCTGGGGCCAAAACAGCTTCTGACTAACAATGTGCTATTGCTGTGGAAATCCTATCCCAAGTGGAGGTAGCCAGGTCAACAAAATGCCACACACCCTGGTGGAAGAGACAACATGGCCCAGGCATGGCCTAAGCCCCTCACCTCGTCCCTGTGCTCTGGGGAGCCGGAGGGACCCCCGAGGCCCACGGCCCTGAGGCCCGTTGGGCAGAAACCCGGCTTCCCACGGAAACAGCTTTCCTGAGGTGCAGACCCTATCCCAAGGGGTGGTGGCAAGGGAAAGCAAATGCCATCCCCTTCTCTGGAAGAAACCCCAGTGCCCAGCCATGTTGAAAGTCCTCCCCTCCTCCCTGGGCTTCTGGCAGCAGGAGTGAAAAGAGAGGAGCACAGCACTGGGACCCGTTTGACAGAAACCGGCTTCCCACGTGGAAGTCCTTCTCCACGTGCAGACATGCTCCCCAGTGCCTGTGGCAAGGTGAAGGAAATGCCATACACTGACCTGGAAGAGACCACAGGGCCCAGGCACAGTCTGAACCCTTCCCTCATCCCGGCGGTTTTGCTAGCAGGAGTTCAACCCCAAGGAACACAGACCGGAGACGCCCTGGGGCCCAAACGGCTTCCGACTAACAATATGCTCTTGCTGTGGAAATCCTATCCCAAGTGGAGGTAGCCAGGTCAACAAAATGCCACTCAACCAAGTGGAAGAAACAACATGGCCCAGGCATGGTCTAAGCCCCTCACCTCGTCCCTGTGCTTTGGGGAGCCGGAGGGACCCCCGAGGCACACGGCCCGGAGGCCCGTTGGGTAGAAAGCCGGCTTCCCACGGAAACAGCTTTCCTGAGGTACAGACTCTATTCCAAGGGCTGGTGGCAAGGGAAAGCAAATGCCATCCCCTTCTCTGGAAGAAACCCCAGTGCCCAGCCATGTTGAAAGTCCTCCCCTCCTCCCTGGGCTTCTGGCAGCAGGAGTGAAAAGAGAGGAGCACAGCACTGGGACCCGTTTGATGGAAACCGTCTTTCCACGAGGAAGTCCTTCTCCACGTGCAGACATGCTCCCCAGTGCCTGTGGCAAGCTGAAGGAAATGCCATACACTGACCTGGAAGAGACCACAGGGCCCAGGCACAGTCTGAGCCCTTCCCTCATCCCGGTGGTTTTGCTAGCAGGAGTTCAACCCCAAGAACACAGCCCAGAGACCCACTGGGGCCAAAACAGCTTCCCACTAACAATATGCTATGGTGTGGAAATCCTATCCCAAGTGGGGGTAACCAGGTCAACAAAATGCCACACACCCAGGTGGAAGAAACAACATGGCCCAGGCATGGTCTAAGCCCCTCACCTCGTCCCTGTGCTCTGGGGAGCCGGAGGGACCCCCGAGGCCCACGGCCCTGAGGCCCGTTGGGCAGGAAGCCGGCCTCCCACAGAAACAGCTTTCCTGAGATTCAGACCCTCTCCCAAGGGCTGGTAGCAAGAGAAAGCAAATGCCATGCCCTTCTCTGGAAGAAACTCCAGTTCCCAGCCATGTTGTAAGCCCTCCCCTCCTCCCTGGGCTTCAGGCAGGAGGAGTGAAAAGAGAGGAGCACAGCACTGGGACCCTTTTGACAGAAACCGGCTTCCCACGAGGAAGTCCTTCTCCACGTGCAGACATGCTCCCCAGTGCCTGTGGCAAGGTGAAGGAAATGCCATACACTGACCTGGAAGAGACCACAGGGCCCAGGCACAGTCTGAGACCTACCTTCATCCCGGAGGTTTTGGTAGCAGGAGTTCATCCCCAAGAACACAGCCCAGAGACCCCCTGGGGCCAAAACAGCTTCTGACTAACAATGTGCTATTGCTGTGGAAATCCTATCCCAAGTGGGGGTAGCCAGGTCAACAAAATGCCACACACCCTGGTGGAAGAGACAACATGGCCCAGGCATGGCCTAAGCCCCTCACCTCGTCCCTGTGCTCTGGGGAGCCGGAGGGACCCCCGAGGCCCACGGCCCTGAGGCCCGTTGGGCAGAAACCCGGCTTCCCACGGAAACAGCTTTCCTGAGGTGCAGACCCTATCCCAAGGGCTGGTGGCAAGGGAAAGCAAATGCCATCCCCTTCTCTGGAAGAAACTCCACTGCCCAGCCATGTTGTAAGCCCTCCCCTCCTCCCTGGGCTTCTGGAAGCAGGAGTGAAAAGAGAGGAGCACAGCACTGGGACCCGTTTGATGGAAACCGTCTTTCCACGAGGAAGTCCTTCTCCACGTGCAGACATGCTCCCCAGTGCCTGTGGCAAGGTGAAGGAAATGCCATACACTGACCTAGAAGAGACCACAGGGCCCATGCAAAGTCTGAGACCTACCCTCATCCCGGAGGTTTTGCTAGCAGGAGTTCAACCCCAACGAACACAGACCAGAGACCCCCTGGGGCCCAAACGGCTTTCGATGAACAATATGCTCTTGTTGTGGAAAACCTACCCCAAGTGGGGTAGCCAGGTCAACAAACTGCTAAACACCCAGTTGGAAGAAACAATATGGCCCTGGCATGGTTTAAGCCCCTCACCTCGTCCCTGTGCTCTGGGGAGCCTGAGGGACCTCGAGACCAACGGCCCTGAGGCCCGTTGGCAGAAAGCCGGTTTCCCAAGGAAACAGCTTTCCTGAGGTGCAGACCCTATCCCAAGGGCTGGTGACAAGGGAAAGCAAATGCCATCCCCTTCTCTGGAAGAAACCCCAGTGCCCAGCCATGCTTTAACCCCTCCCCTCCTCCATGGGCTTTTGGCAGCAGGAGTGAAAAGAGAGGAGCACAGCACTAGGAGCGTTTGACAGAAACCGGCTTCCCAAGAGGAAGTCCTTCTCCACGTGCAGACATGCTCCCCAGTGCCTGTGCCAAGGTGAAGGAAATGCCATACACTGACCTGGAAGAGACCACAGGGCCCAGGCACAGTCTGAGCCCTTCCCTCTTCCCGGTGGTTTTGCTAGCAGGAATTCAAACCCAAGAACACAGCCCAGAGACCCCCTGGGGCCAAAACAGCTTCCGACTAACAATATACTCTTGCTGTGGAAATCCTATCCCAAGTGGGGGTAACCAGGTCAACAAAATGCCACACACCCAGGTGGAAGAGACAACATGGCCCAGGCATGGTCTAAGCCCCTCACATCGTCCCTGTACTCTGGGGAGCCGGAGGGAACCCCGAGGCCCACAGCCCTGAGGCCCGTTGGGCAGAAAGCCGGCTTCCCACGGAAACAGATTTCCTGAGGTGCAGAACCTATCCCAAGGAGTGGTGGCAAGGGAAAGGAAATGCCATCCCCTTCTCTGGAAGAAACGCCAGTGCCCAGTCATGCTTTAACCCCTCCCCTCCTCCATGGGCTTATGGCAGCAGGAGTGAAAAGAGAGGAGCACAGCACTAGGAGCGTTTGACAGAAACCGGCTTCCCACGAGGAAGTACTTCTCCACGTGCAGACATGCTCCCCAGTGCCTGTGCCAAGGTGAAGGAAATGCCATACACTGACCTGGAAGAGACCACAGGGCCCAGGTACAGTCTGAGACCTACCCTCATCCCGGAGGTTTTGGTAGCAGGAGTTCATCCCCAAGGAACACAGCACGGAGACCCCCTGGGGCCCAAACGGCTTCCGACTAACAATATGCTCTTGATGTGGAAATCCTATCCCAAGTGGGGGTAACCAGGTCAACAAAATGCCACACACCCAGGTGGAAGAAACAACATGGCCCAGGCATGGTCTAAGCCCCTCACCTCGTCCCTGTGCTCTGGGGAGCCGGAGGGACCCCCGAGGCCCACGGCCCTGAGGCCCGTTGGGCAGGAAGCCGGCCTCCCACAGAAACAGCTTTCCTGAGATTCAGACCCTCTCCCAAGGGCTGGTAGCAAGAGAAAGCAAATGCCATGCCCTTCTCTGGAAGAAACTCCAGTTCCCAGCCATGTTGTAAGCCCTCCCCTCCTCCCTGGGCTTCAGGCAGGAGGAGTGAAAAGAGAGGAGCACAGCACTGGGACCCTTTTGACAGAAACCGGCTTCCCACGAGGAAGTCCTTCTCCACGTGCAGACATGCTCCCCAGTGCCTGTGGCAAGGTGAAGGAAATGCCATACACTGACCTGGAAGAGACCACAGGGCCCAGGCACAGTCTGAGACCTACCCTCATCCCGGAGGTTTTGGTAGCAGGAGTTCATCCCCAAGAACACAGCCCAGAGACCCCCTGGGGCCAAAACAGCTTCTGACTAACAATGTGCTATTGCTGTGGAAATCCTATCCCAAGTGGGGGTAGCCAGGTCAACAAAATGCCACACACCCTGGTGGAAGAGACAACATGGCCCAGGCATGGCCTAAGCCCCTCACCTCGTCCCTGTGCTCTGGGGAGCCGGAGGGACCCCCGAGGCCCACGGCCCTGAGGCCCGTTGGGCAGAAACCCGGCTTCCCACGGAAACAGCTTTCCTGAGGTGCAGACCCTATCCCAAGGGCTGGTGGCAAGGGAAAGCAAATGCCATCCCCTTCTCTGGAAGAAACTCCACTGCCCAGCCATGTTGTAAGCCCTCCCCTCCTCCCTGGGCTTCTGGAAGCAGGAGTGAAAAGAGAGGAGCACAGCACTGGGACCCGTTTGATGGAAACCGTCTTTCCACGAGGAAGTCCTTCTCCACGTGCAGACATGCTCCCCAGTGCCTGTGGCAAGGTGAAGGAAATGCCATACACTGACCTAGAAGAGACCACAGGGCCCATGCACAGTCTGAGACCTACCCTCATCCCGGAGGTTTTGCTAGCAGGAGTTCAACCCCAACGAACACAGACCAGAGACCCCCTGGGGCCCAAACGGCTTTCGATGAACAATATGCTCTTGTTGTGGAAAACCTACCCCAAGTGGGGTAGCCAGGTCAACAAACTGCTAAACACCCAGTTGGAAGAAACAATATGGCCCTGGCATGGTTTAAGCCCCTCACCTCGTCCCTGTGCTCTGGGGAGCCTGAGGGACCTCGAGACCAACGGCCCTGAGGCCCGTTGGCAGAAAGCCGGTTTCCCAAGGAAACAGCTTTCCTGAGGTGCAGACCCTATCCCAAGGGCTGGTGACAAGGGAAAGCAAATGCCATCCCCTTCTCTGGAAGAAACCCCAGTGCCCAGCCATGCTTTAACCCCTCCCCTCCTCCATGGGCTTTTGGCAGCAGGAGTGAAAAGAGAGGAGCACAGCACTAGGAGCGTTTGACAGAAACCGGCTTCCCAAGAGGAAGTCCTTCTCCACGTGCAGACATGCTCCCCAGTGCCTGTGCCAAGGTGAAGGAAATGCCATACACTGACCTGGAAGAGACCACAGGGCCCAGGCACAGTCTGAGCCCTTCCCTCTTCCCGGTGGTTTTGCTAGCAGGAATTCAAACCCAAGAACACAGCCCAGAGACCCCCTGGGGCCAAAACAGCTTCCGACTAACAATATACTCTTGCTGTGGAAATCCTATCCCAAGTGGGGGTAACCAGGTCAACAAAATGCCACACACCCAAGTTGGAAGAGACAACATGGCCCAGGCATGGTCTAAGCCCCTCACATCGTCCCTGTACTCTGGGGAGCCGGAGGGAACCCCGAGGCCCACAGCCCTGAGGCCCGTTGGGCAGAAAGCCGGCTTCCCACGGAAACAGATTTCCTGAGGTGCAGAACCTATCCCAAGGAGTGGTGGCAAGGGAAAGGAAATGCCATCCCCTTCTCTGGAAGAAACGCCAGTGCCCAGTCATGCTTTAACCCCTCCCCTCCTCCATGGGCTTATGGCAGCAGGAGTGAAAAGAGAGGAGCACAGCACTAGGAGCGTTTGACAGAAACCGGCTTCCCACGAGGAAGTACTTCTCCACGTGCAGACATGCTCCCCAGTGCCTGTGCCAAGGTGAAGGAAATGCCATACACTGACCTGGAAGAGACCACAGGGCCCAGGTACAGTCTGAGACCTACCCTCATCCCGGAGGTTTTGGTAGCAGGAGTTCATCCCCAAGGAACACAGCACGGAGACCCCCTGGGGCCCAAACGGCTTCCGACTAACAATATGCTCTTGATGTGGAAATCCTATCCCAAGTGGGGGTAACCAGGTCAACAAAATGCCACACACCCAGGTGGAAGAAACAACATGGCCCAGGCATGGTCTAAGCCCCTCACCTCGTCCCTGTGCTCTGGGGAGCCGGAGGGACCCCCGAGGCCCACAGTCCTGAGGCCCGTTGGGCAGAAAGCCGGCTTCCCACGGAAACAGCTTTCCTGAGCTGCAGACCCTATCCCAAGGGCTGGTGGCAAGGGAAAGCAAATGCCATCCCCTTCTCTGGAAGAAACCCCAGTGCCCAGCCATGTTGTAAGCCTTCCCCTCCTTCCTGGGCTTCTGGCAGCAGGAGTGAAAAGAGAGGAGCACAGCACTGGGACCCTTTTGACAGAAACCGGCTTCCCACGAGGAAGTCCTTCTCCACGTGCAGACATGCTCCCCAGTGCCTGTGGCAAGCTGAAGGAAATGCCATACACTGACCTGGAAGAGACCACAGGGCCCAGGCACAGTCTGAGCCCTTCCCTCATCCCGGCGGTTTTGCTAGCAGGAGTTCAACCCCAAGGAACACAGACCGGAGACCCCCTGGGGCCCAAACGGCTTCGGACTAACAATATGCTCTTGCTGTGGAAATCCTATCCCAAGTGGGGGTAGCCAGGTCAACAAAATGCCACACAACCAGGTGGAAGAAACAACAGGGCCCAGGCATGGTCTAAGCCCCTCACCTCGTCCCTGTGCTTTGGGGAGCCGGAGGGACCCCCGAGGCACACGGCCCGGAGGCGCGTTGGGCAGAAAGCCGGCTTCCCACGGAAACAGCTTTCCTGAGGTGCAGACCATATCCGAAGGGCTGGTGGCAAGGGAAAGCAAATGCCATCCCCTTCTCTGGAAGAAACCCCAGTGCCCAGCCATGTTCTAAGCCCTCCCCTCCTCCCTGGGCTTATGGTAGCAGGAGTGAAAAGAGAGGAGCACAGCACTGGGACCCGTTTGATGGAAACTGGCTTCCCACGAGGAAATCCTTCTCCACGTGCAGACATGCTCCCCAGTGCCTGTGGCAAGGTGAAGGAAATGCCATACACTGACCTGGAAGAGACCACAGGGCCCAGGCACAGTCTGAGACCTACCCTCATCCCGGAGGTTTTGCTAGCAGGAGTTCATCCCCAAGAACACAGCCCAGAGACCCCCTGGGGCCAAAACAGCTTCTGACTAACAATGTGCTATTGCTGTGGAAATCCTATCCCAAGTGGAGGTAGCCAGGTCAACAAAATGCCACACACCCTGGTGGAAGAGACAACATGGCCCAGGCATGGCCTAAGCCCCTCACCTCGTCCCTGTGCTCTGGGGAGCCGGAGGGACCCCCGAGGCCCACGGCCCTGAGGCCCGTTGGGCAGAAACCCGGCTTCCCACGGAAACAGCTTTCCTGAGGTGCAGACCCTATCCCAAGGGGTGGTGGCAAGGGAAAGCAAATGCCATCCCCTTCTCTGGAAGAAACCCCAGTGCCCAGCCATGTTGAAAGTCCTCCCCTCCTCCCTGGGCTTCTGGCAGCAGGAGTGAAAAGAGAGGAGCACAGCACTGGGACCCGTTTGACAGAAACCGGCTTCCCACGTGGAAGTCCTTCTCCACGTGCAGACATGCTCCCCAGTGCCTGTGGCAAGGTGAAGGAAATGCCATACACTGACCTGGAAGAGACCACAGGGCCCAGGCACAGTCTGAACCCTTCCCTCATCCCGGCGGTTTTGCTAGCAGGAGTTCAACCCCAAGGAACACAGACCGGAGACGCCCTGGGGCCCAAACGGCTTCCGACTAACAATATGCTCTTGCTGTGGAAATCCTATCCCAAGTGGAGGTAGCCAGGTCAACAAAATGCCACTCAACCAAGTGGAAGAAACAACATGGCCCAGGCATGGTCTAAGCCCCTCACCTCGTCCCTGTGCTTTGGGGAGCCGGAGGGACCCCCGAGGCACACGGCCCGGAGGCCCGTTGGGTAGAAAGCCGGCTTCCCACGGAAACAGCTTTCCTGAGGTACAGACTCTATTCCAAGGGCTGGTGGCAAGGGAAAGCAAATGCCATCCCCTTCTCTGGAAGAAACCCCAGTGCCCAGCCATGTTGAAAGTCCTCCCCTCCTCCCTGGGCTTCTGGCAGCAGGAGTGAAAAGAGAGGAGCACAGCACTGGGACCCGTTTGATGGAAACCGTCTTTCCACGAGGAAGTCCTTCTCCACGTGCAGACATGCTCCCCAGTGCCTGTGGCAAGCTGAAGGAAATGCCATACACTGACCTGGAAGAGACCACAGGGCCCAGGCACAGTCTGAGCCCTTCCCTCATCCCGGTGGTTTTGCTAGCAGGAGTTCAACCCCAAGAACACAGCCCAGAGACCCACTGGGGCCAAAACAGCTTCCCACTAACAATATGCTATGGTGTGGAAATCCTATCCCAAGTGGGGGTAGCCAGGTCAACAAAATGCCACACACCCTGGTGGAAGAGACAACATGGCCCAGGCATGGCCTAAGCCCCTCACCTCGTCCCTGTGCTCTGGGGAGCCGGAGGGACCCCCGAGGCCCACGGCCCTGAGGCCCGTTGGGCAGGAAGCCGGCCTCCCACAGAAACAGCTTTCCTGAGATTCAGACCCTCTCCCAAGGGCTGGTAGCAAGAGAAAGCAAATGCCATGCCCTTCTCTGGAAGAAACTCCAGTTCCCAGCCATGTTGTAAGCCCTCCCCTCCTCCCTGGGCTTCAGGCAGGAGGAGTGAAAAGAGAGGAGCACAGCACTGGGACCCTTTTGACAGAAACCGGCTTCCCACGAGGAAGTCCTTCTCCACGTGCAGACATGCTCCCCAGTGCCTGTGGCAAGGTGAAGGAAATGCCATACACTGACCTGGAAGAGACCACAGGGCCCAGGCACAGTCTGAGACCTACCCTCATCCCGGAGGTTTTGGTAGCAGGAGTTCATCCCCAAGAACACAGCCCAGAGACCCCCTGGGGCCAAAACAGCTTCTGACTAACAATGTGCTATTGCTGTGGAAATCCTATCCCAAGTGGGGGTAGCCAGGTCAACAAAATGCCACACACCCTGGTGGAAGAGACAACATGGCCCAGGCATGGCCTAAGCCCCTCACCTCGTCCCTGTGCTCTGGGGAGCCGGAGGGACCCCCGAGGCCCACGGCCCTGAGGCCCGTTGGGCAGAAACCCGGCTTCCCACGGAAACAGCTTTCCTGAGGTGCAGACCCTATCCCAAGGGCTGGTGGCAAGGGAAAGCAAATGCCATCCCCTTCTCTGGAAGAAACTCCACTGCCCAGCCATGTTGTAAGCCCTCCCCTCCTCCCTGGGCTTCTGGAAGCAGGAGTGAAAAGAGAGGAGCACAGCACTGGGACCCGTTTGATGGAAACCGTCTTTCCACGAGGAAGTCCTTCTCCACGTGCAGACATGCTCCCCAGTGCCTGTGGCAAGGTGAAGGAAATGCCATACACTGACCTAGAAGAGACCACAGGGCCCATGCACAGTCTGAGACCTACCCTCATCCCGGAGGTTTTGCTAGCAGGAGTTCAACCCCAACGAACGCAGACCAGAGACCCCCTGGGGCCCAAACGGCTTCCGACGAACAATATGGTCTTGCTGTGGAAATCCTATCCCAAGTGGGGGTAACCAGGTCAACAAAATGCCACACACCCAGGTGGAAGAGACAACATGGCCCAGGCATGGTCTAAGCCCCTCACATCGTCCCTGTACTCTGGGGAGCCGGAGGGAACCCCGAGGCCCACAGCCCTGAGGCCTGTTGGGCAGAAAGCCGGCTTCCCACGGAAACAGATTTCCTGAGGTGCAGAACCTATCCCAAGGAGTGGTGGCAAGGGAAAGGAAATGCCATCCCCTTCTCTGGAAGAAACGCCAGTGCCCAGTCATGCTTTAACCCCTCCCCTCCTCCATGGGCTTATGGCAGCAGGAGTGAAAAGAGAGGAGCACAGCACTAGGAGCGTTTGACAGAAACCGGCTTCCCACGAGGAAGTACTTCTCCACGTGCAGACATGCTCCCCAGTGCCTGTGCCAAGGTGAAGGAAATGCCATACACTGACCTGGAAGAGACCACAGGGCCCAGGTACAGTCTGAGACCTACCCTCATCCTGGAGGTTTTGGTAGCAGGAGTTCATCCCCAAGGACACAGCACGGAGACCCCCTGGGGCCCAAACAGCTTCCGACTAACAATATGCTCTTGATGTGGAAATCCTATCCCAAGTGGGGGTAACCAGGTCAACAAAATGCCACACACCCAGGTGGAAGAAACAACATGGCCCAGGCATGGTCTAAGCCCCTCACCTTGTCCCTGTGCTCTGGGGAGCCGGAGGGACCCCCGAGGCCCACGGCCCTGAGGCCCGTTGGGCAGAAACCCGGCTTCCCACGGAAACAGTTTCCTGAGGTGCAGACCCTATACCAAGGGCTGGTGGTAAGGGAAAGCAAATGCCATCCCCTTCTCTGGAAGAAACCCCAGTGCCCAGCCATGTTGAAAGTCCTCCCCTCCTCCCTGGGCTTCTGGCAGCAGGAGTGAAAAGAGAGGAGCACAGCACTGGGACCCGTTTGACAGAAACCGGCTTCCCACGAGGAAGTCCTTCTCCACGTGCAGACATGCTCCCCAGTGCCTGTGGCTAGGTGAAGGAAATGCCATAACCTGACATGGAAGAGACCACAGGGCCCAGGCACAGTCTGAGCCCTTCCCTCATCCCCACGGTTTTGCTAGCAGGAGTTCAACCCCAACGAACACAACCCGGAGACCCCCTGGGGCCCAAACGGCTTTCGATGAACAATATGCTCTTGCTGTGGAAAACCTACCCCAAGTGGGGTAGCCAGGTCAACAAACTGCTAAACACCCAGGTGGAAGAAACAATATGGCCCTGGCATGGTCTAAGCCCCTCACCTCGTCCCTGTGCTTTGGGGAGCCGGAGGGACCCCCGAGGCCCACGGCCCTGAGGCCCGTTGGGCAGAAAGCCGGCTTCCCACGGAAACAGTTTCCTGAGGTGCAGACCCTATACCAAGGGCTGGTGGCAAGGGAAAGCAAATGCCATCCCCTTCTCTGGAAGAAACCCAGTGCCCAGGCATGTTCTAAGCCCTCCCCTCCTCCCTGGGCTTATGGTAGCAGGAGTGAAAAGAGAGGAGAATAGCACTGGGACCGTTTGCCAGAAACAGGCTTCCCACGAGGAAGTCCTTCTCCACGTACAGACATGCTCCCCAGTGCCTTTGGCAAGGTGTAGGAAATGCCATACACTGACCTGGAAGAGACTACAGGGCCCAGGCACAGTCTGAGCCCTTCCCTCATCCGGGCGGTTTTGCTAGCAGGAGTTCAACCCCAAGAACACAGCCCGGAGACCCCCTGGGGCCAAAACTTCTTCCAACTAACAATATACTCTTGCTGTGGAAATCCTATCCCAAATGGGGGTAGCCAGGTCAACAAAATGCCACACAACCAAGTGGAAGAAACAACATGGCCCAGGCATGGTCTAAG
Organism: Ursus americanus; assembly: GCF_024610735.1. Lineage (NCBI taxonomy): Eukaryota > Metazoa > Chordata > Mammalia > Carnivora > Ursidae > Ursus > Ursus americanus. The sequence continues at coordinate 4,335,169 of NW_028273622.1, forward strand.
CCCCTCACCTCGTCCCTGTGCTTTGGGGAGCCGGAGGGACCCCCGAGGAACACGGCCCGGAGGCCCGTTGGGCAGAAAGCCGGTTTCCCACGGAAACAGCTTTCCTGAGGTACAGACTCTATTCCAAGGGCTGGTGGCAAGGGAAAGCAAATGCCATCCCCTTCTCTGGAAGAAACCCCAGTGCCCAGCCATGTTGAAAGTCCTCCCCTCCTCCCTGGGCTTCTGGCAGCAGGAGTGAAAAGAGAGGAGCACAGCCCTGGGACCCGTTTGACAGAAACCGGCCTCCCACGAGGAAGTCCTTCTCCACGTGCAGACATGCTCCCCAGTGCCTGTGGCAAGGTGAAGGAAATGCCATACACTGACCTGGAAGAGACCACAGGGCCCAGACACAGTCTGAGCCCTTCCCTCATCCCGGCGGTTTTGCTAGCAGGAGTTCAACCCCAATGAACACAGCCCGGAGACCCTCTGGGGCCAAAACGTCTTCCAACTAACAATATACTCTTGCAGTGGAAATCCTATCCCAAGTGGGGGTAGCCAGGTCAACAAAATGCCACACACCCAGGTGGAAGAAACAACATGGCCCAGGCATGGTCTAAGCCCGTCACCTCGTCCCTGTGCTCTGGGGAGCCGGAGGGAACCCCGAGGGCCACGGCCCTGAGGCCCGTTGGGCAGGAAGCCGGCCTCCCACGGAAACAGCTTTCCTGAGGTGCAGACCCTCTCCCAAGGGCTGGTGGCAAGGGAAAGCAAATGCCATCCCCTTCTCTGGAAGAAACCCCAGTGCCCAGCCATGTTCTAAGCCCTCCCCTCCTCCCTGGGCTTATGGTAGCAGGAGTGAAAAGAGAGGAGCACAGCACAGGGACCCGTTTGACAGAAACCGGCTTCCCACGAGTTAGTCATTCTCCACGTGCAGACATTCTCCCCAGTGCCTGTGGCAAGGTGAAGGAAATGCCATACACTGACCTGAAAGAGACCACAGGGCCCAGGCACAGTCTGAGCCCTTCCCTCATCCCGGCGGTTTTGCTAGCAGGAGTTCAACCCCAAGGAACACAGACCGGAGACCCCCTGGGGCCCAAACGGCTTCGGACTAACAATATGCTCTTGCTGTGGAAATCCTATCCCAAGTGGGGGTAGCCAGGTCAACAAAATGCCACACAACCAGGTGGAAGAAACAACAGGGCCCAGGCATGGTCTAAGCCCCTCACCTCGTCCCTGTGCTTTGGGGAGCCGGAGGGACCCCCGAGGCACACGGCCCGGAGGCCCGTTGGGCAGAAAGCCGGCTTCCCACGGAAACAGCTTTCCTGAGGTGCAGACCCTATCCCAAGGGCTGGTGGCAAGGGAAAGCAAATGCCATCCCCTTCTCTGGAAGAAACCCCAGTGCCCAGCCATGTTCTAAGCCCTCCCCTCCTCCCTGGGCTTATGGTAGCAGGAGTGAAAAGAGAGGAGCACAGCACTGGGACCCGTTTGATGGAAACTGGCTTCCCACGAGGAAGTCCTTCTCCACGTGCAGACATGCTCCCCAGTGCCTGTGGCAAGGTGAAGGAAATGCCATACACTGACCTGGAAGAGACCACAGGGCCCAGGCACAGTCTGAGACCTACCCTCATCCCGGAGGTTTTGCTAGCAGGAGTTCATCCCCAAGAACACAGCCCAGAGACCCCCTGGGGCCAAAACAGCTTCTGACTAACAATGTGCTATTGCTGTGGAAATCCTATCCCAAGTGGAGGTAGCCAGGTCAACAAAATGCCACACACCCTGGTGGAAGAGACAACATGGCCCAGGCATGGCCTAAGCCCCTCACCTCGTCCCTGTGCTTTGGGGAGCCGGAGGGACCCCCGAGGCCCACGGCCCTGAGGCCCGTTGGGCAGAAACCCGGCTTCCCACGGAAACAGCTTTCCTGAGGTGCAGACCCTATCCCAAGGGCTGGTGGCAAGGGAAAGCAAATGCCATCCCCTTCTCTGGAAGAAACCCCAGTGCCCAGCCATGTTGAAAGTCCTCCCCTCCTCCCTGGGCTTCTGGCAGCAGGAGTGAAAAGAGAGGAGCACAGCACTGGGACCCGTTTGACAGAAACCGGCTTCCCACGTGGAAGTCCTTCTCCACGTGCAGACATGCTCCCCAGTGCCTGTGGCAAGGTGAAGGAAATGCCATACACTGACCTGGAAGAGACCACAGGGCCCAGGCACAGTCTGAACCCTTCCCTCATCCCGGCGGTTTTGCTAGCAGGAGTTCAACCCCAAGGAACACAGACCGGAGACGCCCTGGGGCCCAAACGGCTTCCGACTAACAATATGCTCTTGCTGTGGAAATCCTATCCCAAGTGGAGGTAGCCAGGTCAACAAAACGCCACACACCCAGGTGAAAGAGACAACATGGCCCAGGCATGGTCTTAGCCCCTCACCTCGTCCCTGTTCTCTGGGGAGCCGGAGGGACCCCCGAGGCACACGGCCCTGAGGCCCTTTGGGCAGAAACCCGGCTTCCCACGGAAACAGCTCTCCTGAGGTGCAGAACCTATCCCAAGGGCTGGTGGCAAGGGAAAGCAAATGCCATCCCCTTCTCTGGAAGAAACCCAGGTACGCAGCCATGTTGTAAGCCCTCCCCTCCTCCCTGGGCTTCTGGCTGTAGGAGTGAAAAGAGAGGAGCACAGCACTGGGACCCGTTTGACAGAAACCGGCTTCCCACGAGGAAGTCATTCTCCACGTGCAGACATGCTCCCCAGTGCCTGTGGCAAGGTGAAGGAAATGCCATACACTGACCTGGAAGAGACTACAGGGCCCAGGCACAGTCTGAGCCCTACCCTCATCCCGGCGGTTTTGCTAGCAGGAGTTCAACACCAAGGAACACAGACCGGAGACCCCCTGGGGCCGAAACGGCTACGGACTAACAATATGCTCTTTCTGTGGAAATCCTATCCCAAGTGGAGGTAGCCAGGTCAACAAAATGCCACACACCCTGGTGGAAGAGACAACATGGCCCAGGCATGGCCTAAGCCCCTCACCTCGTCCCTGTGCTCTGGGGAGCCGGACGGACCCCGAAGCACCATGGCCCTGAGGCCCGTTGGGCAGAAAGCCGGTTTCCCACGGAAACAGCTTTCCTGAGGTGCAGACCGTATCCCAAGGGCTGGTGTCAAGGGAAAGCAAATGCCATCCCCTCATCTGGAAGAAACCCCAGTGCCCAGCCATGTTCTAAGCCCTCCCCTCCTCCCTGGGCTTTTGGCAGCAGGAGTGAAAAGAGAGATGCACAGCACTGGGACCCGTTTGACAGAAACCGGCCTCCCACGAGGAAGTCCTTCTCCACGTGCAGACATGCTCCCCATTGCCTGTGGCAGGGTGAAGGAAATGCCATACACTGACCTGGAATAGACCACAGGGCCCAGGCACAGTCTGAGCCCTTCCCTCATCCCGGCGGTTTTGCTAGCAGGAGTTCAACCCCAAGGAACACAGCCCGGAGACCCCCTGGGGCCAAAACGTCTTCCAACTAACAATATACTCTTGCTGTGGAAATCCTATCCCAAGTGGGGGTAGCCAGGTCAATAAAATGCCACACACCCAGGTGGAAGAAACAACATGGCCCAGGCATGGTCTAAGCCTGTCACCTCGTCCCTGTGCTCTGGGGAGCCGGAGGGAACCCCGAGGGCCACGGCCCTGAGGCCCGTTGGGCAGGAAGCCGGCCTCCCACGGAAACAGCTTTCCTGAGGTGCAGACCCTCTCCCAAGGGCTGGTGACAAGGGAAAGCAAATGCCATCCCCTTCTCTGGAAGAAATCCCAGTGCCCAGCCATGTTCTAAGCCCTCCCCTCCTCCCTGGGCTTATGGTAGCAGGAGTAAAAAGAGAGGAGCACAGCACTGGGACCCGTTTGACAGGAACCGACTTCCCATGAGGAAGTCCTTCTCCACGTGCAGACATGCTCCCCAGTGCCTGTGGCAAGGTGAAGGAAATGCCATACACTGACCTGGAAGAGACCACAGGGCCCAGGCACAGTCTGAACGCTTCCCTCATCCCGGCGGTTTTGCTAGCACGAGTTCAACCCCAAGAACACAGCCCGGAGACCCCCTGGGGCGAAAACAGCTTCCGACTAACAATATGCTCTTGCTGTGGAAATCCTATCCCAAGTGGAGGTAGCCAGGTCAACAAAATGCCACACACCCTGGTGGAAGAGACAACATGGCCCAGGCATGGCCTAAGCCCCTCACCTCGTCCCTGTGCTCTGGGGAGCCGGAGTGACCCCGAGTCCAACGGCCCTGAGGCCCGTTGGCAGGAAGCCGGCTTCCCACGGAAACAGCTTTCCTGAGTTGCAGACCCTATCCCAAGGGCTGGAGGCAAGGGAAAACAAATGCCATCCACTTCTCTGAAAGAAACCCCAGTGCCCAGCCATGTTCTAAGCCCTCCCCTCCTCCCTGGGCTTCTGGCAGCTGGAGTGAAAAGAGAGGAGCACAGCACTGGGACCCGGTTGACAGAAACAGGCTTCCCACGAGGAAGTCATTCTCCACGTGCAGACATGCTCCCCAGTGCCTGTGGCAAGGTGAAGGAAATGCCATACACTGACCTGGAAGAGACGACAGGGCCCAGGCACAGTCTGAGCCCTTCCCTCATCCCGGCGGTTTTGCTAGCAAGAGTTCAACCGCAAGGAACACAGTCCGGAGACCCCCTGGGGCCCAAACGGCTTCCGACTAACAATATGGTCTTGCTGTGGAAATCTAAACCCAAGTGGGGGTAGCCAGGTCAACAAAATGCCACACACCCAGGTGGAAGAGACAACATGGCCCAGGCATGGTCTAAGCCCCTCACATCGTCCCTGTACTCTGGGGAGCCGGAGGGAACCCCGAGGCCCACAGCCCTGAGGCCTGTTGGGCAGAAAGCCGGCTTCCCACGGAAACAGATTTCCTGAGGTGCAGAACCTATCCCAAGGAGTGGTGGCAAGGGAAAGGAAATGCCATCCCCTTCTCTGGAAGAAACGCCAGTGCCCAGTCATGCTTTAACCCCTCCCCTCCTCCATGGGCTTATGGCAGCAGGAGTGAAAAGAGAGGAGCACAGCACTAGGAGCGTTTGACAGAAACCGGCTTCCCACGAGGAAGTACTTCTCCACGTGCAGACATGCTCCCCAGTGCCTGTGCCAAGGTGAAGGAAATGCCATACACTGACCTGGAAGAGACCACAGGGCCCAGGTACAGTCTGAGACCTACCCTCATCCCGGAGGTTTTGGTAGCAGGAGTTCATCCCCAAGGAACACAGCACGGAGACCCCCTGGGGCCCAAACAGCTTCCGACTAACAATATGCTCTTGATGTGGAAATCCTATCCCAACTGGGGGTAACCAGGTCAACAAAATGCCACACACCCAGGTGGAAGAAACAACATGGCCCAGGCATGGTCTAAGCCCCTCACCTCGTCCCTGTGCTCTGGGGAGCCGGAGGGACCCCCGAGGCCCACGGCCCTGAGGCCCGTTGGGCAGAAAGCCGGCTTCCCACGGAAACAGCTTTCCTGAGGTGCAGACCGTATCCCAAGGGCTGGTGGCAAGGGAAAGCAAATGCCATCCCCTTCTCTGGAAGAAACCCCAGTGCCCAGCCATGTTGTAAGCCTTCCCCTCCTTCCTGGGCTTCTGGCAGCAGGAGTGAAAAGAGAGGAGCACAGCACTGGGACCCTTTTGACAGAAACCGGCTTCCCACGAGGAAGTCCTTCTCCACGTGCAGACATGCTCCCCAGTGCCTGTGGCAAGCTGAAGGAAATGCCATACACTGACCTGGAAGAGACCACAGGGCCCAGGCACAGTCTGAGCCCTTCCCTCATCCCGGTGGTTTTGCTAGCAGGAGTTCAACCCCAAGAACACAGCCCGGAGACCCCCTGGGGCCAAAACAGCTTTCCACTAACAATATGCTATGGTGTGGAAATCCTATCCCAAGTGGGGGTAACCAGGTCAACAAAATGCCACACACCCAGGTGGAAGAAACAACATGGCCCAGGCATGGTCTAAGCCCCTCACCTCGTCCCTGTGCTCTGGGGAGCCGGAGGGACCCCCGAGGCCCACGGCCCTGAGGCCCGTTGGGTAGGAAGCCGGCCTCCCACGGAAACAGCTTTCCTGAGATTCAGACCCTCTCCCAAGGGCTGGTAGCAAGAGAAAGCAAATGCCATGCCCTTCTCTGGAAGAAACTCCAGTTCCCAGCCATGTTGTAAGCCCTCCCCTCCTCCCTGGGCTTCAGGCAGGAGGAGTGAAAAGAGAGGAGCACAGCACTGGGACCCTTTTGACAGAAACCGGCTTCCCACGAGGAAGTCCTTCTCCACGTGCAGACATGCTCCCCAGTGCCTGTGGCAAGGTGAAGGAAATGCCATACACTGACCTGGAAGAGACCACAGGGCCCAGGCACAGTCTGAGACCTACCCTCATCCCGGAGGTTTTGGTAGCAGGAGTTCATCCCCAAGAACACAGCCCAGAGACCCCCTGGGGCCAAAACAGCTTCTGACTAACAATGTGCTATTGCTGTGGAAATCCTATCCCAAGTGGAGGTAGCCAGGTCAACAAAATGCCACACACCCTGGTGGAAGAGACAACATGGCCCAGGCATGGCCTAAGCCCCTCACCTCGTCCCTGTGCTCTGGGGAGCCGGAGGGACCCCCGAGGCCCACGGCCCTGAGGCCCGTTGGGCAGAAACCCGGCTTCCCACGGAAACAGCTTTCCTGAGGTGCAGCCCCTATCCCAAGGGGTGGTGGCAAGGGAAAGCAAATGCCATCCCCTTCTCTGGAAGAAACCCCAGTGCCCAGCCATGTTGAAAGTCCTCCCCTACTCCCTGGGCTTCTGGCAGCAGGAGTGAAAAGAGAGGAGCACAGCACTGGGACCCGTTTGACAGAAACCGGCTTCCCACGCGGAAGTCCTTCTCCACGTGCAGACATGCTCCCCAGTGCCTGTGGCAAGTTGAAGGAAATGCCATACACTGACCTGGAAGAGACCACAGGGCCCAGGCACAGTCTGAACCCTTCCCTCATCCCGGCGGTTTTGCTAGCAGGAGTTCAACCCCAAGGAACACAGACCGGAGACGCCCTGGGGCCCAAACGGCTTCCGACTAACAATATGCTCTTGCTGTGGAAATCCTATCCGAAGTGGAGGTAGCCAGGTCAACAAAATGCCACACAACCAAGTGGAAGAAACAACATGGCCCAGGCATGGTGTAAGCCCCTCACCTCGTCCCTGTGCTCTGGGGAGCCGGAGGGACCCCCGAGGCCCACGGTCCTGAGGCCCGTTGGGCAGAAAGCCGGCTTCCCACGGAAACAGCTTTCCTGAGGTGCAGACCGTATCCCAAGGGCTGGTGGCAAGGGAAAGCAAATGCCATCCCCTTCTCTGGAAGAAACCCCAGTGCCCAGCCATGTTGTAAGCCTTCCCCTCCTTCCTGGGCTTCTGGCAGCAGGAGTGAAAAGAGAGGAACACAGCACTGGGACCCTTTTGACAGAAACCGGCTTCCCACGAGGAAGTCCTTCTCCACGTGCAGACATGCTCCCCAGTGCCTGTGGCAAGGTGAAGGAAATGCCATACACTGACCTGGACGAGACTACAGGGCCCATGCACACTCTGAGCCCTTCCCTCATCCCAGGGGTTTTGCTAGCAGGAGTTCAACCCCAAGAACACAGCCGGGGGACCCCCTGGGGCCAAAACAGCTTCCGACTAACAATATGCTCTTGCTGTGGAAATCCTATCCCAAGTGGAGGTAGCCAGGTCAACAAAATGCCACACACCCTGGTGGAAGAGACAACATGGCCCAGGCATGGCCTAAGCCCCTCACCTCGTCCCTGTGCTCTGGGGAGCCGGACGGACCCCGAAGCACCATGGCCCTGAGGCCCGTTGGGCAGAAAGCCGGTTTCCCACGGAAACAGCTTTCCTGAGGTGCAGACGGTATCCCAAGGGCTGGTGGCAAGGGAAAGCAAATGCCATCCCCTTATCTGGAAGAAACCCCAGTGCCCAGCCATGTTCTAAGCCCTCCCCTCCTCCCTGGGCTTCTGGCAGCAGGAGTGAAAAGAGAGATGCACAGCACTGGGACCCGTTTGACAGAAACCGGCCTCCCACGAGGAAGTCCTTCTCCACGTGCAGACATGCTCCCCATTGCCTGTGGCAAGGTGAAGGAAATGCCATACACTGACCTGGAATAGACCACAGGGCCCAGGCACAGTCTGAGCCCTTCCCTCATCCCGGCGGTTTTGCTACCAGGAGTTCAACCCCAACGAACACAGCCCGGAGACCCCCTGGGGCCAAAACGTCTTCCAACTAACAATATACTCTTGCTGTGGAAATCCTATCCCAAGTGGGGGTAGCCAGGTCAACAAAATGCCACACAACCAAGTGGAAGAAACAACAGGGCCCAGGCATGGTCTAAGCCCCTCACCTCGTCCCTGTGCTTTGGGGAGCCGGAGGGACCCCCGAGGCACACGGCCCGGAGGCCCGTTGGGCAGAAAGCCGGCTTCCCACGGAAACAGCTTTCCTGAGGTGCAGACCCTCTCCCAAGGGCTGGTGGCAAGGGAAAGCAAATGCCATCCCCTTCTCTGGAAGAAACCCCAGTGCCCAGCCATGTTCTAAGCCCTCCCCTCCTCCCTGGGCTTATGGTAGCAGGAGTGAAAAGAGAGGAGCACAGCACTGGGACCCGTTTGATGGAAACTGGCTTCCCACGAGGAAGTCCTTCTCCACGTGCAGACATGCTCCCCAGTGCCTGTGGCAAGGTGAAGGAAATGCCATACACTGACCTGGAAGAGACCACAGGGCCCAGGCACAGTCTGAGACCTACCCTCATCCCGGAGGTTTTGGTAGCAGGAGTTCATCCCCAAGGAACACAGCATGGAGACCCCCTGGGGCCCAAATGGCTTCCGACTAACAATATGCTCTTGCTGTGGAAATCTAAACCCAAGTGGGGGTAGCCAGGTCAACAAAATGCCACACACCCAGGTGAAAGAGACAACATGGCCCAGGCATGGTCTGAGCCCCTCACCTCGTCCCTGTTCTCTGGGGAGCCGGAGGGACCCCCGAGGCACACGGCCCTGAGGCCCGTTGGGCAGAAACCCGGCTTCCCACGGAAACAGCTCTCCTGAGGTGCAGAACCTATCCCAAGGGCTGGTGGCAAGGGAAAGCAAATGCCATCCCCTTCTCTGGAAGAAACCCAGGTACCCAGCCATGTTGTAAGCCCTCCCCTCCTCCCTGGGCTTCTGGCTGTAGGAGTGAAAAGAGAGGAGCACAGCACTGGGACACGTTTGACAGAAACCGGCTTCCCACGAGGAAGTCATTCTCCACGTGCAGACATGCTCCCCAGTGCCTGTGGCAAGGTGAAGGAAATGCCATACACTGACCTGGAAGAGACTACAGGGCCCAGGCACAGTCTGAGCCCTACCCTCATCCCGGCGGTTTTGCTAGCAGGAGTTCAACACCAAGGAACACAGACCGGAGACCCCCTGGGGCCGAAACGGCTACGGACTAACAATATGCTCTTTCTGTGGAAATCCTATGCCAAGTGGAGGTAGCCAGGTCAACAAAATGCCACACACCCTGGTGGAAGAGACAACATGGCCCAGGCATGGCCTAAGCCCCTCACCTCGTCCCTGTGCTCTGGGGAGCCGGACGGACCCCGAAGCACAATGGCCCTGAGGCCCGTTGGGCAGAAAGCCGGTTTCCCACGGAAACAGCTTTCCTGAGGTGCAGACCCTCTCCCAAGGGCTGGTGGCAAGGGAAAGCAAATGCCATCCCCTTCTCTGGAAGAAACCCCAGTGCCCAGCCATGTTCTAAGCCCTCCCCTCCTCCCTGGGCTTATGGTAGCAGGAGTAAAAAGAGAGGAGCACAGCACTGGGACCCGTTTGACAGGAACCGGCTTCCCATGAGGAAGTCCTTCTCCACGTGCAGACATGCTCCCCAGTGCCTGTGGCAAGGTGAAGGAAATGCCATACACTGACCTGGAAGAGACCACAGGGCCCAGGCACAGTCTGAGCCCTTCCCTCATCCCCACGGTTTTGCTAGCAGGAGTTTAACCCCAAGAACACAGCCCGGAGACCCCCTGGGGCCAAAACAGCTTCCGACTAAAAATATGCTCTTGCTGTGGAAATCCTATCCCAAGTGGAGGTAGCCAGGTCAACAAAATGCCACACACCCTGGTGGAAGAGACAACATGGCCCAGGCATGGCCTAAGCCCCTCACCTCGTCCCTGTGCTCTGGGGAGCCGGAGTGACCCCGAGGCCAACGGCCCTGAGGCCCGTTGGCAGGAAGCCGGCTTCCCACGGAAACAGCTTTCCTGAGTTGCAGACCCTATCCCAAGGGCTGGAGGCAAGGGAAAACAAATGCCATCCACTTCTCTGGAAGAAACCCAGGTACCCAGCCATGTTCTGAGCCCTCCCCTCCTCCCTGGGCTTCTAGCTGTAGGAGTGAAAAGAGAGGAGCACAGCACTGGGACCCGGTTGACAGAAACAGGCTTCCCACGAGGAAGTCATTCTCCACGTGCAGACATGCTCCCCAGTGCCTGTGGCAAGGTGAAGGAAATGCCATACACTGACCTGGAAGAGACGACAGGGCCCAGGCACAGTCTGAGCCCTTCCCTCATCCCGGCGGTTTTGCTAGCAGGAGTTCAACACCAAGGAACACAGACCGGAGACCCCCTGGGGCCAAAACGGCTACGGACTAACAATATGCTCTTTCTGTGGAAATCCTATCTCAAGTGGGGGTAACCAGGTCAACAAAATGTCACACACCCAGGTGGAAGAGACAACATGGCCCAGGCTTGGTCTAAGCCCCTCACCTCGTCCCTGTGGTCTGGAGAGCCGGAGGGACCCCCGAGGCACACGGCCCGGAGGCCCGTTGGGCAGAAAGCCGGCTTCCCACAGAAACAGCTTTCCTGAGGTGCAGACCCTATCCCAAGGGCGGGTGGCAAGGGAAAGCAAATGCCATCCCCTTCTCTGGAAGAAACCCCAGTGCCCAGCCATGTTCTAAGCCCTCCCCTCCTCCCTGGGCTTCTGGCAGCAGGAGTGAAAAGAGAGGAGCACAGCACTGGGACCCGTTTGACAGAAACCGGCTTCCCACGAGGAAGTCCTTCTCCACGTGCAGACATGCTCCCCAGTGCCTGTGGCAAGGTGAAGGAAATGCCATACACTGACCTGGAAGAGACCACAGGGCCCAGGCACAGTCTGAGCCCTTCCCTCATCCCGGTGGTTTTGCTAGCAAGAGTTCAACACCAAGGAACACAGACCGGAGACCCCCTGGGGCCAAAACGGCTTCCGACTAACAATATGCTCTTGCTGTGGAAATCCTATCCCAAGTGGAGGTAGCCAGGTCAACAAAATGCCACACACCCTGGTGGAAGAGACAACATGGCCCAGGCATGGCCTAAGCCCCTCACCTCGTCCCTGTGCTCTGGGAGCCGGACGACCCCGAAGCACCATGGCCCTGAGGCCCGTTGGGCACAAAGCCGGTTTCCCACGGAAACAGCTTTCCTGAGGTGCAGACCCTATCCCAAGCGCTGGTGGCAAGGGAAAGCAAATGCCATCCCCTTCTCTGGAAGAAACCCCAGTGCCCAGCCATGTTCTAAGCCCTCCCCTCCTCCCTGGGCTTCTGGCAGCAGGAGTGAAAAGAGAGGAGCACAGCACTGGGACCCGTTTGACAGAAACCGGCCTCCAACGAGGAAGTCCTTCTCCACGTGCAGACATGCTCCCCATTGCCTGTGGCAAGGTGAAGGAAATGCCATACACTGACCTGGAAGAGACCACAGGGCCCAGGCACAGTCTGAGCCCTTCCCTCATCCCGGTGGTTTTGCTAGCAGGAGTTCAACCCCAAGAACACAGCCCGGAGACCCCCTGGGGCCAAAACAGCTTCCGACTAACAATATGCTTTTGCTGTGGAAATCCTATCCCAAGTGGAGGTAGCCAGGTCAACAAAATGCCACACACCGAGGTGGAAGAAACAACATGGCCCAGGCATGGTCTAAGCCCGTCACCTCGTCCCTGTGCTCTGGGGAGCCGGAGGGACCCCCGAGGCATACGGCCCGCAGGCCCGTTGGGCAGAAAGCCGGCTTCCCACGGAAACAGCTTTCCTGAGGTGCAGACCCTATCCCAAGGGCTGGTGGCAAGGGAAAGCAAATGCCATCCCCTTCTCTGGAAGAAACCCCAGTGCCCAGCCATGTTCTAAGCCCTCCCCTGCTCCCTGGGCTTCTGGCAGCAGGAGTGAAAAGAGAGGAGCACAGCACTGGGACCCGTTTGACAGAAACCGGCTTCCCACGAGGAAGTCCTTCTCCACGTGCAGACATGCTCCCCAGTGCCTGTGGCAAGGTGAAGGAAATGCCATACACTGACCTGGAAGAGACCACAGGGCCCAGGCACAGTCTGAGCCCTTCCCTCATCCCGGTGGTTTTGCTAGCAAGAGTTCAACACCAAGGAACACAGACCGGAGACCCCCTGGGGCCAAAACGGCTTCCGACTAACAATATGCTCTTGCTGTGGAAATCCTATCCCAAGTGGAGGTAGCCAGGTCAACAAAATGCCACACACCCTGGTGGAAGAGACAACATGGCCCAGGCATGGCCTAAGCCCCTCACCTCGTCCCTGTGCTCTGGGGAGCCGGACGGACCCCGAAGCACCATGACCCTGAGGCCCGTTGGGCACAAAGCCGGTTTCCCACGGAAACAGCTTTCCTGAGGTGCAGACCCTATCCCAAGCGCTGGTGGCAAGGGAAAGCAAATGCCATCCCCTTCTCTGGAAGAAACCCCAGTGCCCAGCCATGTTCTAAGCCCTCCCCTCCTCCCTGGGCTTATGGTAGCAAGAGTGAAAAGAGAGGAGCACAGCACAGGGACCCGTTTGACAGAAACCGGCTTCCCACGAGTTAGTCATTCTCCACGTGCAGACATGCTCCCCAGTGCCTGTGGAAAGGTGAAGGAAATGCCATACACTGACCTGGAAGAGAGCACAGGGCCCAGGCACACTCTGAGCCCTTCCCTCATCCCTGCGGTTTTGCTAGCAGGAGTTCAACCCCAAGGAACACAGACCGGAGACCCCCTGGGGCCAAAACGGCTTCCAACTAACAATATGCTCTTGCTGTGGAAATCCTATCCCAAGTGGAGGTAGCCAGGTCAACAAAATGCCACACACCCTGGTGGAAGAGACAACATGGCCCAGGCATGGCCTAAGCCCCTCACCTCGTCCCTGTGCTCTGGGGAGCCGGAGGGACCCCCTAGGCCCACGGCCCTGAGGCCCGTTGGCAGAAAGCCGGCTTCCCACGGAAACAGCTTTCCTGAGGTGCAGACCCTATTCCAAGGGCTGGTGGCAAGGGAAAGCAAATGCCATCCACTTCTCTGGAAGAAACCCCAGTGCCCAGCCATGTTGAAAGTCCTCCCCTCCTCCCTGGGCTTCTGGCAGCAGGAGTGAAAAGATAGGAGCACAGCACTGGGACCCTTTTGACAGAAACCGGCTTCCCACGAGGAAGTTCTTCTCCACGTGCAGACATGCTCCCCAGTGCCTGTGGCAAGGTGAAGGAAATGCCATACACTGACCTGGAAGAGACCACAGGGCCCAGGGACAGTCTGAGCCCTTCCCTCATCCCGGTGGTTTTGCTAGCAGGAGTTCAACACCAAGGAACACAGACCGGAGACCCCCTGGCGCCAAAACGGCTTCCGACTAACAATATGCTCTTGCTGTGGAAATCCTATCCCAAGTGGAGGTAGCCAGGTCAACAAAATGCCACACACCCAGGTGGAAGAGACAATATGGCCCAGGCATGGCCTAAGCCCCTCACCTCGTCCCTGTGCTCTGGGGAGCCGGAGTGACCCCGAGGCCAACGGCCCTGAGGCCCGTTGGCAGGAAGCCGGCTTCCCACGGAAACAGCTTTCCTGAGTTGCAGACCCTATCCCAAGGGCTGGAGGCAAGGGAAAACAAATGCCATCCACTTCTCTGGAAGAAACCCCAGTGCCCAGCCATGTTCTAAGCCCTCCCCTCCTCCCTGGGCTTCTGGCAGCTGGAGTGAAAAGAGAGGAGCACAGCACTGGGACCCGGTTGACAGAAACAGGCTTCCCACGAGGAAGTCATTCTCCACGTGCAGACATGCTCCCCAGTGCCTGTGGCAAGGTGAAGGAAATGCCATACACTGACCTGGAAGAGACGACAGGGCCCAGGCACAGTCTGAGCCCTTCCCTCATCCCGGCGGTTTTGCTAGCAAGAGTTCAACCGCAAGGAACACAGTCCGGAGACCCCCTGGGGCCCAAACGGCTTCCGACTAACAATATGTTCTTGCTGTGGAAATCTAAACCCAAGTGGGGGTAGCCAGGTCAACAAAATGCCACACACCGAGGTGGAAGTAACAACATGGCCCAGGCATGGCCTAAGCCCCTCACCTCGTCCCTGTGCTCTGGGGAGCCGGAGGGACCCCCGAGGCATACGGCCCGGAGGCCCGTTGGGCAGAAAGCCGGCTTCCCACGGAAACAGCTTTCCTGAGGTGCAGACCCTATCCCAAGGGGTGGTGGCAAGGGAAAGCAAATGCCATCCCCTTCTCTGGAAGAAACCCCAGTGCCCAGCCATGTTGAAAGTCCTCCCCTCCTCCCTGGGCTTCTGGCAGCAGGAGTGAAAAGAGAGGAGCACAGCACAGGGACCCGTTTGACAGAAACCGGCTTCCCACGAGTTAGTCATTCTCCACGTGCAGACATGCTCCCCAGTGCCTGTGGCAAGGTGAAGGAAATGCCATACACTGACCTGGAAGAGACCACAGGGCCCAGGCACAGTCTGAGCCCTTCCCTCATCCCGGCGGTTTTGCTAGAAGGAGTTCAACCCCAAGAACACAGCCCGGAGACGCCCTGGGGCCCAAACGGCTTCCGACTAACAATATGCTCTTGCTGTGGAAATCCTATCCCAAGTGGGGGTAGCCAGGTCAACAAAATGCCACACAACCAAGTGGAAGAAACAACATGGCCCAGGCATGGTCTAAGCCCCTCACCTCGTCCCTGTGCTTTGGGGAGCCGGAGGGACCCCCGAGGCACACGGCCCGGAGGCCCGTTGGGCAGAAAGCCGGCTTCCCACGGAAACAGCTTTCCTGAGGTGCAGACCCTATCCCAAGGGCTGGTGGCAAGGGAAAGCAAATGCCATCCCCTTCTCTGGAAGAAACCTCAGTGCCCAGCCATGTTGAAAGTCCTCCCCTCCTCCCTGGGCTTCTGGCAGCAGGCGTGAAAAGAGAGGAGCACAGCCCTGGGACCCGTTTGACAGAAACCGGCTTCGCATGAGGAAGTCCTTCTCCACGTGCAGACATGCTCCCCAGTGCCTGTGGCAAGGTGAAGGAAATGCCATACACTGACCTGGAAGAGACGACAGGGCCCAGGCACAGTCTGAGCCCTTCTCTCATCCCGGAGGTTTTGCTAGCAGGAATTCAAACCCAAAACACAGCCCGGAGAACCCCTGGGGCCAAAACAGCATCCGACGAACAATATGCTCTTGCTGTGGAAATCCTATCACAAGTGGGGGTAACCAGGTCAACAAAATGCCACACACCCAGGTGGAAGAAACAACATGGCCTAGGCATGGTCTAAGCCCCTCACCTCATCCCTGTGCTCTGGGGAGACGGAGGGACCTCCGAGGGCCACGGCCCTGAGGCCCGTTGGGCAGAAAGCCGGCTTCCCACGGAAACAGCTTTCCTGAGGTGCAGACCCTCTCCCAAGGGCTGGTGGCAAGGGAAAGCAAATGCCATCCCCTTCTCTGGAAGAAACCCCAGTGCCCATCCATGTTCTAAGCCCTCCCCTCCTCCCTGGGCTTCTGGCAGCAGGAGTGAAAAGAGAGTTGCACAGCACTGGGACCCGTTTGACAGAAACCGGCCTCCCACGAGGAAGTCCTTCTCCACGTGCAGACATGCTCCCCAGTGCCTGTGGCAAGGTGAAGGAAATGCCATACACTGACCTGGAATAGACCACAGGGCCCAGGCACAGTCTGAGCCCTTCCCTCATCCCGGCGGTTTTGCTAGCAGGAGTTCAACCCCAAGGAACACAGCCCGGAGACCCCCTGGGGCCCAAACGGCTTCCGACTAACAATATGTTCTTGCTGTGGAAATCTAAACGCAAATGGGGGTAGCCAGGTCAACAACATGCCACACACCGAGGTGGAAGAAACAACATGGCCCAGGCATGGTCTAAGCCCCTCACCTCGTCCCTGTGCTCTGGGGAGCCGGAGGGACCCCCGAGGCATACGGCCCGGAGGCCCGTTGGGCAGAAAGCCGGCTTCCCACGGAAACAACTTTCCTGAGGTGCAGACCCTATCCCAAGGGGTGGTGCCAAGGGAAAGCAAATGCCATCCCCTTCTCTGGAAGAAACCCCATTGCCCAGCCATGTTGTAATCTCTCCCTTCCTCCCTGGGCTTCTGGCAGCAGGAGTGAAAATAGAGGGGCACAGCACGGGGACCCGTTTGACAGAAACCGGCTTTGCACGAGGAAGTCCTTCTCCACGTGCAGACATGCTCCCCAGTGCCTGTGGCAAGGTGAAGGAAATGCCATACACTGACCTGGAGGAGACCACAGGGCCCAGGCACAGTCTGAGCCCTTCTCTCATCCCGGCGGTTTTGCTACCAGGAATTCAAACCCAAGAACACAGCCCTGAGACCCACTGGGGCCAAAACAGCTTCCGATGAACAATATGCTCTTGGTTTGGAAATCCTATCCCAAGTGGGGGTAACCAGGTCAACAAAATGCCACAGACCCAAGTGGAAGAAACAACATGGCCCAGGCATGTTCTAAGCCCCTCACCTCGTCCCTGTGCTCTGGGGAGCCGGAGGGACCCCCGAGGCCCACGGCCCTGAGGCCCGTTGGGCAGAAAGCCGGCTTCCCACGGAAACAGCTTTCCTGAGGTGCAGACCCTATCCCAAGGGCTGGTGGCAAGGGAAAGCAAATGCCATCCCCTTCTCTGGAAGAAACCCCAGTGCCCAGCCATGTTCTAAGCCCTCCCCTCCTCCCTGGGCTTCTGGCAGCAGGAGTGAAAAGAGAGTTGCACAGCACTGGGACCCGTTTGACAGAAACCGGCCTCCCACGAGGAAGTCCTTCTCCACGTGCAGACATGCTCCCCAGTGCCTGTGGCAAGGTGAAGGAAATGCCATACACTGACCTGGAAGAGACCACAGGGCCCAGGCACAGTCTGAGCCCTTCCCTCATCCCGGCGGTTTTGGTAGCAGGAGTTCAACCCCAAAGAACACAGCCCGGAGACCCCCTGGGGCCAAAACGTCTTCCAACTAACAATATACTCTTGCTGTGGAAATCCTATCCAAAGTGGGGGTAGCCAGGTCAACAAAATGCCACACACCCAGGTGGAAGAGACAACATATCCCAGGCATGGTCTAAGCCCCTCACCTCGTCCCTGTGCTCTGGGGAGCCGGAGTGACCCCGAGGCCAACGGCCCTGAGGCCCGTTGGCAGGAAGCCGGCTTCCCACGGAAACAGCTTTCCTGAGTTGCAGACCCTATCCCAAGGGCTGGAGGCAAGGGAAAACAAATGCCATCCACTTCTCTGGAAGAAACCCCAGTGCCCAGCCATGTTCTAAGCCCTCCCCTCCTCCCTGGGCTTCTGGCAGCTGGAGTGAAAAGAGAGGAGCACAGCACTGGGACCCGGTTGACAGAAACAGGCTTCCCACGAGGAAGTCATTCTCCACGTGCAGACATGCTCCCCAGTGCCTGTGGCAAGGTGAAGGAAATGCCATACACTGACCTGGAAGAGACGACAGGGCCCAGGCACAGTCTGAGCCCTTCCCTCATCCCGGCGGTTTTGCTAGCAGGAGTTCAACCCCCAAAACACAGCCCTGAGACCCCCTGGGGCCAAAACGGCTTCTGACTAACAATATGCTCTTGCTGTGGAAATCCTATCCCAAGTGGGGGTAGCCAGGTCAACAAAATGCCACACACCCAGGCGGAAGAGACAACATGGCCCAGGCATGTTCTAAGCCCCTCACCTCGTCCCTGTGCTCTGGGGAGCCTGAGGGAAACGAGGCCCATGGCCCTGAGGCCCGTTGGGCAGAAAGAGGGCTTCCCACGGAAACAGCTTTCCTGAGGTGCAGACCCTATCCCAAGGGCTGGTGGCAAGGGAAAGCAAATGCCATCCCCTTCTCTGGAAGAAACTCCAGTGCCCAGCCATGTTCTAAGCCCTCCCCTCCTCCCTGGGCTTCTGGCAGCAGGAGTGAAAAGAGAGTTGCACAGCACTGGGACCCGTTTGACAGAAACCAGCCTCCCACGAGGAAGTCCTTCTCCACGTGCAGACATGCTCCACAGTGCCTGTGGCAAGGTGAAGGAAATGCCATACACTGACCTGGAAGAGACCACAGGGCCCAGGCACAGTCTGAGCCCTTCCCTCATCCCGGCGGTTTTGCTAGCAGGAGTTCAACCCCAAGAACACAGCCCGGAGACCCCCTGGGGCCAAAACGTCTTCCGACTAACAGTATACTCTTGCTTTGGAAATCCTATCCCAAGTGGGGGTAGCCAGGTCAACAAAATGCCACACACCCAGGTGGAAGAGACAACATGGCCCAGGCATGGTCTAAGCCCCTCACTTCGTCCCTGTGCTCTGGGGAGCCGGAGGGACCCCCGAGGCCCACCGCCCTGAGGCCCGTTGGGCAGGAAGCCTGCCTCCCAGGGAAACAGCTTTCCTGAGGTGCAGACCCTCTCCCAAGGGCGGGTGGCAAGGGAAAGCAAATGCCATGCCCTTCTCTGGAAGAAACTCCAGTGCCCAGCCATGTTGTAAGCCCTACCCTCCTCCCTGGGCTTCTGGCAGCAGGAGTGAAAAGAGAGGAGCACAGCACTGGGACCCGTTTGATGGAAACCGGCTTCCCACGAGGAAGTCCTTCTCCACCTGCAGACATGCTCCCCAGTGCCTGTGGCAAGGTGAAGGAAATGCCATACACTGACCTGGAAGAGACCACAGGGCCCAGGCACAGTCTGAGACCTACCTTCATCCCGGAGGTTTTGCTAGCAGGAGTTCAACCCCAAGGAACACAGCCCGGAGACCCCCTGGGGCCAAAACGGCTTCCAAGTAACAATATACTCTTGCAGTGGAAAACCTATCCCAAGTGGGGGTAGCCAGGTCAACAAAATGCCACACACCCAGGTGGAAGAAACAACATGGCCCAGGCATGGTCTAATCCCCTCACCTCGTCCCTGTGCTCTGGGGAGCCGGAGGGACCCCCGAGGCCCACGGCCCTGAGGCCCGTTGGGCAGAAAGAGGGCTTCCCACGGAAACAGCTTTCCTGAGGTGCAGACCCTATCCCAAGGGCTAGTGGCAAGGGAAAGCAAATGCCATCCCCTTCTCTGGAAGAAACCCCAGTGCCCAGCCATGTTCTAAGCCCTCCCCTCCTCCCTGGGCTTCTGGCAGCAGGAGTGAAAAGAGAGTTGCACAGCACTGGGACCCGTTTGACAGAAACCGGCCTCCCACGAGGAAGTCCTTCTCCACGTGCAGACATGCTCTCCATTGCCTGTGGCAAGGTGAAGGAAATGCCATACACT
Organism: Ursus americanus; assembly: GCF_024610735.1. Classification (NCBI taxonomy): domain Eukaryota; kingdom Metazoa; phylum Chordata; class Mammalia; order Carnivora; family Ursidae; genus Ursus; species Ursus americanus. The sequence goes on from NW_028273622.1 coordinate 4,354,605, forward strand.
GACCTGGAATAGACCACAGGGCCCAGGCACAGTCTGAGCCCTTCCCTCATCCCGGCGGTTTTGCTAGCAGGAGTTCAACCCCAACGAACACAGCCCGGAGACCCCCTGGGGCCAAAACGGCTTCCGACTAACAATATGCTCTTGCTGTGGAAATCCTATCCCAAGTGGAGGTAGCCAGGTCAACAAAATGCCACACACCCTGGTGGAAGAGACAACATGGCCCAGGCATGGCCTAAGCCCCTCACCTCGTCCCTGTGCTTTGGGGAGCCGGACGGACCCCGAAGCACCATGGCCCTGAGGGCTGTTGGGCAGAAAGCCGGCTTCCCACGGAAACAGCTTTCCTGAGGTGCAGACCCTATCCCAAGGGCTGGTGGCAAGGGAAAGCAAATGCCATCCCCTTCTCTGGAAGAAACCCCAGTGCCCAGCCATGTTCTAAGCCCTCCCCTCCTCCCTGGGCTTATGGTAGCAGGAGTGAAAAGAGAGGAGCACAGCACTGGGACCCGTTTGACAGAAACCGGCTTCCCACGAGGAAGTCCTTCTCCACGTGCAGACATGCTCCCCAGTGCCTGTGGCAAGGTGAAGGAAATGCCATACACTGACCTGGAAGAGACCACAGGGCCCAGGCACAGTCTGAGCCCTTCCCTCATCCCGGCGGTTTTGCTAGCAAGAGTTCAACCCCAAGAACACAGCCCGGAGACCCCCTGGGGCCCAACGGCTTCCGACTAACAATATGGTCTTGCTGTGGAAATCCTATCCCAAGTGTGGGTAGCCAGGTCAACAAAATGCCACACAACCAAGTGGAAGAAACAACATGGCCCAGACATGGTCTAAGCCCCTCACCTCCTCCCTGTGCTTTGGGGAGCCGGAGTGACCCCGAGGCCAAAGGCCCTGAGGCCCGTTGGCAGAAAGCCGGCTTCCCACGGAAACAGCTTTCCTGAGTTGCAGACCCTATCCCAAGGGCTGGTGGCAAGGGAAAGCAAATGCCATCCCCTTCTCTGGAAGAAACCCCAGTGCCCAGCCATGTTGAAAGTCCTCCCCTCCTCCCTGGGCTTCTGGCAGCAGGAGTGAAAAGAGAGGAGCACAGCACTGGGACCCGTTTGACAGAAATCGGCTTCCCACGAGGAAGTCCTTCTCCACGTGCAGACATGCTCCCCAGTGCCTGTGGCAAGGTGAAGGAAATGCCATACACTGACCTGGAAGAGACCACAGGGCCCAGGCACAGTCTGAGCCCTTCCCTCATCCCGGCGGTTTTGCTAGCAGGAGTTCAACTCCAAGAACACAGCCCGGAGACCCCCTGGGGCCAAAACGTCTTCCGACTAACAGTATACTCTTGCTTTGGAAATCCTATCCCAAGTGGGGGTAGCCAGGTCAACAAAATGCCACACACCCAGGTGGAAGAAACAACATGGCCCAGGCATGGTCTAAGCCCCTCACTTCGTCCCTGTGCTCTGGGGAGCCGGAGGGACCCCCGAGGCCCACCGCCCTGAGGCCCGTTGGGCAGGAAGCCTGCCTCCCAGGGAAACAGCTTTCCTGAGGTGCAGACCCTCTCCCAAGGGCTGGTGGCAAGGGAAAGCAAATGCCATGCCCTTCTCTGGAAGAAACTCCAGTGCCCAGCCATGTTGTAAGCCCTACCCTCCTCCCTGGGCTTCTGGCAGCAGGAGTGAAAAGAGAGGAGCACAGCACTGGGACCCGTTTGATGGAAACCGGCTTCCCACGAGGAAGTCCTTCTCCACCTGCAGACATGCTCCCCAGTGCCTGTGGCAAGGTGAAGGAAATGCCATACACTGACCTGGAAGAGACCACAGGGCCCAGGCACAGTCTGAGACCTACCTTCATCCCGGAGGTTTTGCTAGCAGGAGTTCAACCCCAAGGAACACAGCCCGGAGACCCCCTGGGGCCAAAACGGCTTCCAAGTAACAATATACTCTTGCAGTGGAAAACCTATCCCAAGTGGGGGTAGCCAGGTCAACAAAATGCCACACACCCAGGTGGAAGAAACAACATGGCCCAGGCATGGTCTAAGCCCCTCACCTCGTCCCTGTGCTCTGGGGAGCCGGAGGGACCCCCGAGGCCCACGGCCCTGAGGCCCGTTGGGCAGAAAGAGGGCTTCCCACGGAAACAGCTTTCCTGAGGTGCAGACCCTATCCCAAGGGCTAGTGGCAAGGGAAAGCAAATGCCATCCCCTTCTCTGGAAGAAACCCCAGTGCCCAGCCATGTTCTAAGCCCTCCCCTCCTCCCTTGGCTTCTGGCAGCAGGAGTGAAAAGAGAGTTGCACAGCACTTGGACCCGTTTGACAGAAACCGGCCTCCCACGAGGAAGTCCTTCTCCACGTGCAGACATGCTCTCCATTGCCTGTGGCAAGGTGAAGGAAATGCCATACACTGACCTGGAATAGACCACAGGGCCCAGGCACAGTCTGAGCCCTTCCCTCATCCCGGCGGTTTTGCTAGCAGGAGTTCAACCCCAACGAACACAGCCCGGAGACCCCCTGGGGCCAAAACGGCTTCCGACTAACAATATGCTCTTGCTGTGGAAATCCTATCCCAAGTGGAGGTAGCCAGGGCAACAAAATGCCACACACCCTGGTGGAAGAGACAACATGGCCCAGGCATGGCCTAAGCCCCTCACCTCGTCCCTGTGCTCTGGGGAGCCGGACGGACCCCGAAGCACCATGGCCCTGAGGCCCGTTGGGCAGAAAGCCGGCTTCCCACGGAAACAGCTTTCCTGAGGTGCAGACCCTATCCCAAGGGCTGGTGGCAAGGGAAAGCAAATGCCATCCCCTTCTCTGGAAGAAACCCCAGTGCCCAGCCATGTTCTAAGCCCTCCCCTCCTCCCTGGGCTTATGGTAGCAGGAGTGAAAAGAGAGGAGCACAGCACTGGGACCCGTTTGACAGAAACCGGCTTCCCACGAGGAAGTCCTTCTCCACGTGCAGACATGCTCCCCAGTGCCTGTGGCAAGGTGAAGGAAATGCCATACACTGACCTGGAAGAGACCACAGGGCCCAGGCACAGTCTGAGCCCTTCCCTCATCCCGGCGGTTTTGCTAGCAAGAGTTCAACCCCAAGAACACAGCCCGGAGACCCCCTGGGGCCCAACGGCTTCCGACTAACAATATGGTCTTGCTGTGGAAATCCTATCCCAAGTGTGGGTAGCCAGGTCAACAAAATGCGACACAACCAAGTGGAAGAAACAACATGGCCCAGACATGGTCTAAGCCCCTCACCTCCTCCCTGTGCTTTGGGGAGACGGAGGGACCCCGAGGCCAACGGCCCTGAGGCCCGTTGGCAGAAAGCCGGCTACCCACGGAAACAGCTTTCCTGAGTTGCAGACCCTATCCCAAGGGCTGGTGGCAAGGGAAAGCAAATGCCATCCCCTTCTCTGGAAGAAACCCCAGTGCCCAGCCATGTTGAAAGTCCTCCCCTCCTCCCTGGGCTTCTGGCAGCAGGAGTGAAAAGAGAAGAGCACAGCACTGGGACCCGTTTGACAGAAATCGGCTTCCCAGGAGGAAGTCCTTCTCCACGTGCAGACATGCTCCCCAGTGCCTGTGGCAAGGTGAAGGATATTCCATACCCTGACCTGGAAGAGACCACAGGGACCAGGCACAGTCTGAGCCCTTCCCTCATCCCGGCGGTTTTGCTAGCAGGAGTTCAACCCCAAGAACACAGCCCGGAGACCCCCTGGGGCCAAAACGTCTTCCGACTAACAGTATACTCTTGCTTTGGAAATCCTATCCCAAGTGGGGGTAACCAGGTCAACAAAATGCCACACACCCAGGTGGAAGAGACAACATGGCCCAGGCATGGTCTAAGCCCCTCACCTCGTCCCTGTGCTCTGGGGAGCCGGAGGGACCCCCGAGGCCCACGGCCCTGAGGCCCGTTGGGCAGAAAGAGGGCTTCCCACGGAAACAGCTTTCCTGAGGTGCAGACCCTATCCCAAGGGCTAGTGGCAAGGGAAAGCAAATGCCATCCCCTTCTCTGTAAGAAACCCTGTGCCCAGCCATGTTCTAAGCCCTCCTTTCCTCCCTGGGCTTCTGGCAGCAGGAGTGAAAAGAGAGTTGCACAGAACTGGGACCCGTTTGACAGAAACCGGCCTCCCACGAGGAAGTCCTTCTCCACGTGCAGACATGCTCTCCATTGCCTGTGGCAAGGTGAAGGAAATGCCATACACTGACCTGGAAGAGACCACAGGGCCCAGGCACAGTCTGAGCCCTTCCCTCATCCCGGCGGTTTTGCTAGCAAGAGTTCAACCCCAAGAACACAGCCCGGAGACCCCCTGGGGCCCAACGGCTTCCGACTAACAATATGCTCTTGCTGTGGAAATCCTATCCCAAGTGGGGGTAGCCAGGTCAACAAAATGCCACACAACCAAGTGGAAGAAACAACATGGCCCAGACATGGTCTAAGCCCCTCACCTCGTCCCTGTGCTCTGGGGAGCCGGAGGGACCCCCGAGGCCCACGGCCCTGAGGCCCGTTGGCAGAAAGCCGGCTTCCCACGGAAACAGCTTTCCTGAGTTGCAGACTCTATCCCAAGGGCTGGTGGCAAGGGAAAGCAAATGCCATTCCCTTCTCTGGAAGAAACCCCAGTGCCCAGCCATGTTGAAAGCCCTCCCCTCCTCCCTGGGCTTCTGGCAGCAGGAGTGAAAAGAGAGGAGCACAGCACTGGGACCCGTTTGACAGAAACCGGCTTCCCAGGAGGAAGTCCTTCTCCACGTGCAGACATGCTCCCCAGTGCCTGTGGCAAGGTGAAGGAAATGCCATACCCTGACCTGGAAGAGACCACAGGGCCCAGGCACAGTCTGAGCCCTTCCCTCATCCCGGCGGTTTTGCTAGCAGGAGTTCAACACCAAAGAACACAGCCCGGAGACCCCGTGGGGCCAAAACGTCTTCCGACTAACAGTATACTCTTGCTTTGGAAATCCTATCCCAAGAGGGGGTAGCCAGGTCAAAAAATGCCACACACCCAGGTGGAAGAAACAACATGGCCCAGCCATGGTCTAAGCCCCTCACCTCGTCCCTGTGCTCTGGGGAGGCGGAGGGACCCCCGAGGCATACGGCCCGGAGGCCCGTTGGGCAGAAAGCCGGCTTCCCACGGAAACAGCTTTCCTAAGGTGCAGACCCTATCCCAAGGGCTGGTGGCAAGGGAAAGCAAATGCCATCCCCTTCTCTGGAAGAAACCCCATTGCCCAGCCATGTTGTAAGCTCTCCCCTCCTCCCTGGGCTTCTGGCAGCAGGAGTGAAAAGAGAGGGGCACAGCACGGGGACCCGTTTGACAGAAACCGGCTTCCCACGAGGAAGTCCTTCTCCAGGTGCAGACATGCTCCCCAGTGCCTGTGGCAAGGTGAAGGAAATGCCATACACTGACCTGGAAGAGACCACAGGGCCCAGGCACAGTCTGAGCCCTTCCCTCATCCCGGCGGTTTTGCTACCAGGAGTTCAACCATAAGGAACAAAGCCCGGAGACCCCCTGGAGCCAAAACGTCTTCCGACTAACAATATACTCTTGCTGTGGAAATCCTATCCCAAGTGGGGGTAGCCAGGTCAACAAAATGCCACACACCCAGGTGGAAGAGACAACATGGCCCAGGCATGGTCTAAGCCCCTCACCTCGTCCCTGTGCTCTGGGGAGCCAGAGGGACCCCTGAGGCCCAGGGCCCTGAGGCCCGTTGGGCAGAAAGCTGGGTTCCCACGGAAACAGATTTCCTGAGGTGCAGACCCTATCCCAAGGAGTGGTGGCAAGGGAAAGCAAATGCCATGGCCTTCTCTGGAAGAAACCCCAGTGCCCAGCCATGTTCTAAGCCCTCCCCTCCTCCCTGGGCTTCTGGCAGCAGGAGTGAAAAGAGAGTTGCACAGCACTGGGACCCGTTTGACAGAAACCCGCCTCCTACGAGGAAGTCCTTCTCCACGTGCAGACATGCTCCCCAGTGCCTGTGGCAAGGTGAAGGAAATGCCATACACTGACCTGGAAGAGACCACAGGGCCCAGGCACAGTCTGAGCCCTTCCCTCATCCCGGCGGTTTTGCTAGCAGGAGTTCAACCCCAAGAACACAGCCCGGAGACCCCCTGGGGCCAAAACGTCTTCCGACTAACAGTATACTCTTGCTTTGGAAATCCTATCCCAAGTGGGGGTAGCCAGGTCAACAAAATGCCAGAAACCCAGGTGGAAGAAACAACATGGCCCAGGCATGGTCTAAGCCCCTCACTTCGTCCCTGTGCTCTGGGGAGCCGGAGGGACCCCCGAGGCCCACGGCCCTGAGGCCTGTTGGGCAGGAAGCCTGCCTCCCAGGGAAAGAGCTTTCCTGAGGTGCAGACCCTCTCCCAAGGGCTGGTGGCAAGGGAAAGCAAATGCCATCCCCTTCTCTGGAAGAAACCCCAGTGCCCAGCCATGTTGTAAGCCCTCCCCTCCTCCCTGGGCTTCTGGCAGCAGGAATGAAAAGAGAGGAGCACAGAACTGGGACCCGTTTGACAGAAACCGGCCTCCCAGGAGGAAGTCCTTCTCCACGTGCATACATGCTCCCCAGTGCCTGTGGCAAGGTGAAGGAAATGCCATACACTGACCTGGAATAGACCACAGGGCCCAGGCACAGTCTGAGCCCTTCCCTCATCCCGGCGGTTTTGCTAGCAGGAGTTCAACCCCAAGGAACACAGCACGGAGACCCCCTGGGGCCTAAACGGTTTCAGACTAACAATATACTCTTGCTGTGGAAATCCTATCCCAAGTGGGGGTAGCCGGGTCAACAAAATGCCACACACCCAGGTGGAAGAGACAACATGGCCCAGGCATGGTCTAAGCCCCTCACCTCGTCCCTGTGCTCTGGGGAGCCGGAGGGACCCCTGAGGCCCACGGCCCTGAGGCCCGTTGGGCAGAAAGCCGGCTTCCCACGGAAACAGCTTTCCTGAGATTCAGACCCTCTCCCAAGGGCTGGTGGCAAGGGAAAGCAAATGCCATCCCCTTCTCTGGAAGAAACCCCAGTGCCCAGCCATGTTGTAAGCCTTCCCCTCCTTCCTGGGCTTCTGGCAGCAGGAGTGAAAAGAGAGGAGCACAGCACTGGGACCCTTTTGACAGAAACCGGCTTCCCACGAGGAAGTCGTTCTCTACGTGCAGATATGCTCCCCAGTGCCTGTGGCAAGGTGAAGGAAATGCCATACACTGACCTGGAAGAGACCACAGGGCCCAGGCACAGTCTGAGCCCTTCCCTCATCCCGGTGGTTTTGCTAGCAGGAGTTCAACACCAAGGAACACAGACCGGCGACCCCCTGGGGCCAAAACGGCTTCCGACTAACAATATGCTCTTGCTGTGGAAATCCTATCCCAAGTGGAGGTAACCAGGTCAACAAAATGGCACACACCCTGGTGGAAGAGACAACATGGCCCAGGCATGGCCTAAGCCCCTCACCTCGTCCCTGTGCTCTGGGGAGCCGGTCGGACCCCGAAGCACCATGGCCCTGAGGCCCGTTGGGCAGAAAGCCGGCTTCCCACGGAAACAGCTTTCCTGAGGTGCAGACCCTATCCCAAGGGCTGGTGGCAAGGGAAAGCAAATGCCATCCCCTTCTCTGGAAGAAACCCCAGTGCCCAGCCATGTTCTAAGCCCTCCCCTCCTCCCTGGGCTTATGGTAGCAGGAGTGAAAAGAGAGGAGCACAGCACTGGGACCCGTTTGACAGAAACCGGCTTCCCACGAGGAAGTCCTTCTCCACGTGCAGACATGCTCCCCAGTGCCTGTGGCAAGGTGAAGGACATGCCATACACTGACCTGGAAGAGACCACAGGGCCCAGGCACAGTCTGAGCCCTTCCCTCATCCCGGCGGTTTTGCTAGCAAGAGTTCAACCCCAAGAACACAGCCCGGAGACCCCCTGGGGCCCAACGTCTTCCGACTAACAATATGCTCTTGCTGTGGAAATCCTATCCCAAGTGGGGGTAGCCAGGTCAACAAAATGCCACACAACCAAGTGGAAGAAACAACATGGCCCAGACATGGTCTAAGCCCCTCACCTCGTCCATGTGCTTTGGGGAGCCGGAGTGACCCCGAGGCCATCGGCCCTGAGGCCCGTTGGCAGAAAGCCGGCTTCCCACGGAAACAGCTTTCCTGAGTTGCAGACCCTATCCCAAGGGCTGGTGGCAAGGGAAAGCAAATGCCATTCCCTTCTCTGGAAGAAACCCCAGTGCCTAGCCATGTTGAAAGTCCTCCCCTCCTCCCTGGGCTTCTGGCAGCAGGAGTGAAAAGAGAGGAGCACAGCACTGGGACCCGTTTGACAGAAACCGGCTTCCCACGAGGAAGTCCTTCTCCACGTGCAGACATGCTCCCCAGTGCCTGTGACAAGGTGAAGGATATGCCATACCCTGACCTGGAAGAGACCACAGGGCCCAGGCACTGTCTGAGCCCTTCCCTCATCCCGGCGGTTTTGCTAGCAGGAGTTCAACCCCAATGAACACAACCCGGAGACCCCCTGGGGCCCAAAGGGTTTCCGACTAACAATATGCTCTTGCTGTGGAAAACCTACCCCAAGTGGGGTAGCCAGGTCAACAAAATGCCACACACCCAGGTGGAAGAAACAACATGGCCCAGGCATGGTCTAAGCCCCTCACCTAGTCCCTGTGCTCTAGGGAGCCGGAGGGACCCCCGAGGCCCACGGCCCTGAGGACCGTTGGGCAGGAAGCCGGCCTCCCACAGAAACAGCTTTCCTGAGGTGCAGACCCTATCCCAAGGGCTGGTGGCAAGGGAAAGCAAATGCCATCCCCTTCTCTGGAAGAAACCCCAGTGCCCAGCCATGTTCTAAGCCCTCCCCTCCTCCCTGGGCTTCTGGCAGCAGGAGTGAAAAGAGAGTTGAACAGCACTGGGACCCGTTTGACAGAAACCGGCCTCCCACGAGGAAGTCCTTCTCCACGTGCAGACATGCTCCCCAGTGCCTGTGGCAAGGTGAAGGAAATGCCATACACTGACCTGGAATAGACCACAGGGCCCAGGCACAGTCTGAGCCCTTCCCTCATCCCGGCGGTTTTGCTAGCAGGAGTTCAAACCCAAGGAACAGAGCCCGGAGACCCCCCTGGGGCCCAAAGTGTTTCCGACTAACAATATGCTCTTGCTGTGGAAATCCTATCCCAAGTGGGCTAGCCAGGTCAACAAAATGCCACACACCCAGGTGGAAGAAACAACATGGCCCAGGCATGGTCTAAGCCCCTCACCTCGTCCCTGTGCTCTGGGGAGTCGGAGGGACCCCCGAGGCCCACGGCCCTGAGGCCCGTTGGGTATGAAGAAGGCCTCCCACGGAAACAGCTTTCCTGAGGTGCAGACCCTCTCCCAAGGGCTGGTGGCAAGGGAAAGCAAATGCCATCCCCTTCTCTGGAAGAAACCCCAGTGTCCAGCCATGTTTTAAGCCCTCCCCTCCTCCCTGGGCTTCTGGCAGCAGGAGTGAAAAGAGAGTTGAACAGCACTGGGACCCGTTTGAGAGAAACCGGCCTCCCACGAGGAAGTCCTTCTCCACGTGCAGACATGCTCCCCAGTGCCTGTGGCAAGGTGAAGGAAATGCCATACACTGACCTGGAATAGACCACAGGGCCCAGGCACAGTCTGAGCCCTTCCCTCATCATGGCGGTTTTGCTAGCAGGAGTTCAACCCCAAGGAACACAGACCGGAGTCCCCCTGGGGTCCAAGGGTTTCCGACTAACAATATGCTCTTGCTATGGAAATCCTATCCCAAGTGGGGGTAGCCAGGTCAACAAAATGCCACACACCCAGGTGGAAGAGACAACATATCCTAGGCATGGTCTAAGCCCCTCACCTCGTCCCTGTGCTTTGGGGAGCCGGAGGGACCCCCGAGGCCCACGGCCCTGAGGCCCGTTGGGCAGAAAGCCGGCTTCCCACGGAAACAGCTTTCCTGAGGGGCAGACCCTATCCCAAGGGCTGGTGGCAAGGGAAAGCAAATGCCATCCCCTTCTCTGGAAGAAACCCCAGTGCCCAGCCATGTTGTAAGCCCTCCCCTCCTCCCTGGGCTTCTGGCAGCAGGAGTGAAAAGAGAGTTGTACAGCACTGGGACCCGTTTGACAGAAACCGGCCTTCCACGAGGAAGTCCTTCTCCACGTGCAGACATGCTCCCCAGTGCCTGTGGCAAGGTGAAGGACATGCCATACGCTGACCTGGAAGAGACCACAGGGCCCAGGCACAGTCTGAGACCTACCCTCATCCCGGCGGTTTTGGTAGCAGGAGTTCAACCCCAAGGAACACAGCCCGGAGACACCCTGGGGCCCAAACGGCTTTCGACGAACAATATGCTCTTGCTGTGGAAAACCTATCCCAAGTGGGTGTAGCCAGGATAACAAACTGCTAAACACCCAGGTGGAAGAAACAACATGGCCCAGGCATGGTCTAAGCCCCTCACCTCGTCCCTGTGCTTTGGGGAGCCGGAGGGACCCTCGAGGCCCACAGCCCTGAGGCCCGTTGGGCAGAAAGCAGGCTTCCCACGGAAACAGCTTTCCTGAGGTGCAGACCCTATCCCAAGGGCTGGTGGCAAGGGAAAGCAAATGCCATCCCCTTCTCTGGAAGAAACCCCAGTGCCCAGCCATGTTCTAAGCCCTCCCCTCCTCCCTGGGCTTCTGGCAGCAGGAGTGAAAAGAGAGTTGCATAGCACTGGGACCCGTTTGACAGAAACCGGCCTCCCACGAGGAAGTCCTTCTCCACGTGCAGACATGCACCCCAGTGCCTGTGGCAAGGTGAAGGAATGCCATATACTGACCTGGAATAGACCACAGGGCCCAGGCACAGTCTGAGCCCTTCCCTCATCCCGGAGGTTTTGCTAGCAGGAGTTCAACCCCTAGGAACACAGTCCGGAGACCCCCTGGGGCCAAAACGTCTTCCGACTAACAATATACTCTTGCTGTGGAAATCCTATCCCAAGTGGGGGTAGCCGGGTCAACAAAATGCCACACACCCAGGTGGAAGAGACAACATGGCCCAGGCATGGTCTAAGCCCCTCACCTCGTCCCTGTGCTCTGGGGAGCCGGAGGGACCCCCGAGGCCCACGGCCCTGAGGCCCGTTGGGCAGAAAGCCGTCTTCCCACGGAAACAGCTCTCCTGAGGTGCAGACCCTATCCCAAGGGCTGGTGGCAAGGGAAAGCAAATGCCATCCCCTTCTCTGGAAGAAACCCCAGTGCCCAGCCATGTTGTAAGCCCTCCCCTCCTCCCTGGGCTTCTGGCAGCAGGAGTGAAAAGAGAGTTGCACAGCACTGGGACCCGTTTGACAGAAACCGGCCTCCCACGAGGAAGTCCTTCTCCACGTGCAGACATGCTCCCCATTGCCTGTGGCAAGGTGAAGGAAATGCCATACACTGACCTGGAATAGACCACAGGGCCCAGGCACAGTCTGAGCCCTTCCCTCATCCCGGCGGTTTTGCTAGCAGGAGTTCAACCCCAACGAACACAGCCCGGAGACCCCCTGGGGCCAAAACGTCTTCCGACTAACAATATACTCTTGCTGTGGAAATCCTATCCCACGTGGGGGTAGCCAGGTCAATAAAATGCCACACACCCAGGTGGAAGAAACAACATGGCCCAGGCATGGTCTAAGCCCCTCACCTAGTCCCTGTGCTCTGGGGAGCCGGAGGGACCCCCGAGGCCCACGGCCCTGAGGCCCGTTGGGCAGGAAGCCGGCCTCCCACGGAAACAGCTTTCCTGAGGTGCAGACCCTCTCCCAAGGGCTGGTGGCAAGGGAAACCAAATGCCATGCCCTTCTCTGGAAGAAACCCCAGTGCCCAGCCATGTTCTAAGCCCTCCCCTCCTCCCTGGGCTTCTGGCAGCAGGAGTGAAAAGAGAGTTGAACAGCACTGGGACCCGTTTGACAGAAACCGGCCTCCCACGAGGAAGTCCTTCTCCACGTGCAGACATGCTCCCCAGTGCCTGTGGCAAGGTGAAGGAAATGCCATACACTGACCTGGAATAGACCACAGGGCCCAGGCACAGTCTGAGCCCTTCCCTCATCCCGGCGGTTTTGCTAGCAGGAGTTCAACCCCAAGGAACACAGCCCGGAGACCCCCCTGGGGCCCAAAGTGTTTCCGACTAACAATATGCTCTTGCTGTGGAAATCCTATCCCAAGTGGGGTAGCCAGGTCAACAAAATGCCACACACCCAGGTGGAAGAAACAACATGGCCCAGGCATGGTCTAAGCCCCTCACCTCGTCCCTGTGCTCTGGGGAGTCGGAGGGACCCCCGAGGCCCACGGCCCTGAGGCCCGTTGGGCATGAAGGAGGCCTCCCACGGAAACTGCTTTCCTGAGGTGCAGACCCTCTCCCAAGGGCTGGTGGCAAGGGAAAGCAAATGCCATCCCCTTCTCTGGAAGAAACCCCAGTGCCCAGCCATGTTGTAAGCCCTCCCCTCCTCCCTGGGCTTCTGGCAGCAGGAGTGAAAAGAGAGTTGAACAGCACTGGGACCCGTTTGACAGAAACCGGCCTCCCACGAGGAAGTCCTTCTCCACGTGCAGACATGCTCCCCAGTGCCTGTGGCAAGGTGAAGGAAATGCCATACACTGACCTGGAATAGACCACAGGGCCCAGGCACAGTCTGAGCCCTTCCCTCATCCCGGCGGTTTTGCTAGCAGGAGTTCAAACCCAAGGAACAGAGCCCGGAGACCCCCCTGGGGCCCAAAGTGTTTCCGACTAACAATATGCTCTTGCTGTGGAAATCCTATCCCAAGTGGGCTAGCCAGGTCAACAAAATGCCACACACCCAGGTGGAAGAAACAACATGGCCCAGGCATGGTCTAAGCCCCTCACCTCGTCCCTGTGCTCTGGGGAGTCGGAGGGACCCCCGAGGCCCACGGCCCTGAGGCCCGTTGGGTATGAAGAAGGCCTCCCACGGAAACAGCTTTCCTGAGGTGCAGACCCTCTCCCAAGGGCTGGTGGCAAGGGAAAGCAAATGCCATCCCCTTCTCTGGAAGAAACCCCAGTGTCCAGCCATGTTTTAAGCCCTCCCCTCCTCCCTGGGCTTCTGGCAGCAGGAGTGAAAAGAGAGTTGAACAGCACTGGGACCCGTTTGAGAGAAACCGGCCTCCCACGAGGAAGTCCTTCTCCACGTGCAGACATGCTCCCCAGTGCCTGTGGCAAGGTGAAGGAAATGCCATACACTGACCTGGAATAGACCACAGGGCCCAGGCACAGTCTGAGCCCTTCCCTCATCATGGCGGTTTTGCTAGCAGGAGTTCAACCCCAAGGAACACAGACCGGAGTCCCCCTGGGGTCCAAGGGTTTCCGACTAACAATATGCTCTTGCTATGGAAATCCTATCCCAAGTGGGGGTAGCCAGGTCAACAAAATGCCACACACCCAGGTGGAAGAGACAACATATCCTAGGCATGGTCTAAGCCCCTCACCTCGTCCCTGTGCTTTGGGGAGCCGGAGGGACCCCCGAGGCCCACGGCCCTGAGGCCCGTTGGGCAGAAAGCCGGCTTCCCACGGAAACAGCTTTCCTGAGGGGCAGACCCTATCCCAAGGGCTGGTGGCAAGGGAAAGCAAATGCCATCCCCTTCTCTGGAAGAAACCCCAGTGCCCAGCCATGTTGTAAGCCCTCCCCTCCTCCCTGGGCTTCTGGCAGCAGGAGTGAAAAGAGAGTTGTACAGCACTGGGACCCGTTTGACAGAAACCGGCCTTCCACGAGGAAGTCCTTCTCCACGTGCAGACATGCTCCCCAGTGCCTGTGGCAAGGTGAAGGACATGCCATACGCTGACCTGGAAGAGACCACAGGGCCCAGGCACAGTCTGAGACCTACCCTCATCCCGGCGGTTTTGGTAGCAGGAGTTCAACCCCAAGGAACACAGCCCGGAGACACCCTGGGGCCCAAACGGCTTTCGACGAACAATATGCTCTTGCTGTGGAAAACCTATCCCAAGTGGGTGTAGCCAGGATAACAAACTGCTAAACACCCAGGTGGAAGAAACAACATGGCCCAGGCATGGTCTAAGCCCCTCACCTCGTCCCTGTGCTTTGGGGAGCCGGAGGGACCCTCGAGGCCCACAGCCCTGAGGCCCGTTGGGCAGAAAGCAGGCTTCCCACGGAAACAGCTTTCCTGAGGTGCAGACCCTATCCCAAGGGCTGGTGGCAAGGGAAAGCAAATGCCATCCCCTTCTCTGGAAGAAACCCCAGTGCCCAGCCATGTTCTAAGCCCTCCCCTCCTCCCTGGGCTTCTGGCAGCAGGAGTGAAAAGAGAGTTGCATAGCACTGGGACCCGTTTGACAGAAACCGGCCTCCCACGAGGAAGTCCTTCTCCACGTGCAGACATGCACCCCAGTGCCTGTGGCAAGGTGAAGGAATGCCATATACTGACCTGGAATAGACCACAGGGCCCAGGCACAGTCTGAGCCCTTCCCTCATCCCGGAGGTTTTGCTAGCAGGAGTTCAACCCCTAGGAACACAGTCCGGAGACCCCCTGGGGCCAAAACGTCTTCCGACTAACAATATACTCTTGCTGTGGAAATCCTATCCCAAGTGGGGGTAGCCGGGTCAACAAAATGCCACACACCCAGGTGGAAGAGACAACATGGCCCAGGCATGGTCTAAGCCCCTCACCTCGTCCCTGTGCTCTGGGGAGCCGGAGGGACCCCCGAGGCCCACGGCCCTGAGGCCCGTTGGGCAGAAAGCCGTCTTCCCACGGAAACAGCTCTCCTGAGGTGCAGACCCTATCCCAAGGGCTGGTGGCAAGGGAAAGCAAATGCCATCCCCTTCTCTGGAAGAAACCCCAGTGCCCAGCCATGTTGTAAGCCCTCCCCTCCTCCCTGGGCTTCTGGCAGCAGGAGTGAAAAGAGAGTTGCACAGCACTGGGACCCGTTTGACAGAAACCGGCCTCCCACGAGGAAGTCCTTCTCCACGTGCAGACATGCTCCCCATTGCCTGTGGCAAGGTGAAGGAAATGCCATACACTGACCTGGAATAGACCACAGGGCCCAGGCACAGTCTGAGCCCTTCCCTCATCCCGGCGGTTTTGCTAGCAGGAGTTCAACCCCAACGAACACAGCCCGGAGACCCCCTGGGGCCAAAACGTCTTCCGACTAACAATATACTCTTGCTGTGGAAATCCTATCCCACGTGGGGGTAGCCAGGTCAATAAAATGCCACACACCCAGGTGGAAGAAACAACATGGCCCAGGCATGGTCTAAGCCCCTCACCTAGTCCCTGTGCTCTGGGGAGCCGGAGGGACCCCCGAGGCCCACGGCCCTGAGGCCCGTTGGGCAGGAAGCCGGCCTCCCACGGAAACAGCTTTCCTGAGGTGCAGACCCTCTCCCAAGGGCTGGTGGCAAGGGAAACCAAATGCCATGCCCTTCTCTGGAAGAAACCCCAGTGCCCAGCCATGTTCTAAGCCCTCCCCTCCTCCCTGGGCTTCTGGCAGCAGGAGTGAAAAGAGAGTTGAACAGCACTGGGACCCGTTTGACAGAAACCGGCCTCCCACGAGGAAGTCCTTCTCCACGTGCAGACATGCTCCCCAGTGCCTGTGGCAAGGTGAAGGAAATGCCATACACTGACCTGGAATAGACCACAGGGCCCAGGCACAGTCTGAGCCCTTCCCTCATCCCGGCGGTTTTGCTAGCAGGAGTTCAACCCCAAGGAACACAGCCCGGAGACCCCCCTGGGGCCCAAAGTGTTTCCGACTAACAATATGCTCTTGCTGTGGAAATCCTATCCCAAGTGGGGTAGCCAGGTCAACAAAATGCCACACACCCAGGTGGAAGAAACAACATGGCCCAGGCATGGTCTAAGCCCCTCACCTCGTCCCTGTGCTCTGGGGAGTCGGAGGGACCCCCGAGGCCCACGGCCCTGAGGCCCGTTGGGCATGAAGGAGGCCTCCCACGGAAACTGCTTTCCTGAGGTGCAGACCCTCTCCCAAGGGCTGGTGGCAAGGGAAAGCAAATGCCATCCCCTTCTCTGGAAGAAACCCCAGTGCCCAGCCATGTTGTAAGCCCTCCCCTCCTCCCTGGGCTTCTGGCAGCAGGAGTGAAAAGAGAGTTGAACAGCACTGGGACCCGTTTGACAGAAACCGGCCTCCCACGAGGAAGTCCTTCTCCACGTGCAGACATGCTCCCCAGTGCCTGTGGCAAGGTGAAGGAAATGACATACACTGACCTGGAATAGACCACAGGGCCCAGGCACAGTCTGAGCCCTTCCCTCATCCCGGCGGTTTTGCTAGCAGGAGTTCAACCCCAAGGAACACAGACCGGAGTCCCCCTGGGGCCCAAAGGGTTTCCGACTAACAATATGCTCTTGCTATGGAAATCCTATCCCAAGTGGGGGTAGCCAGGTCAACAAAATGCCACACACCCAGGTGGAAGAGACAACATATCCTAGGCATGGTCTAAGCCCCTCACCTCGTCACTGTGCTTTGGGGAGCCGGAGGGACCCCCGAGGCCCACGGCCCTGAGGCCCGTTGGGCAAAAAGCCGGCTTCCCACGGAAACAGCTTTCCTGAGGTGCAGACCCTATCCCAAGGGCTGGTGGCAAGGGAAAGCAAATGCCATCCCCTTCTCTGGAAGAAACCCCAGTGCCCAGCCATGTTGTAAGCCCTCCCCTCCTCCCTGGGCTTCTGGCAGCAGGAGTGAAAAGAGAGTTGAACAGCACTGGGACCCGTTTGACAGAAACCGGCCTCCCACGAGGAAGTCCTTCTCCACGTGCAGACATGCTCCCCATTGCCTGCGGCAAGGTGAAGGAAATGCCATACACTGACCTGGAATAGACCACAGGGCCCAGGCACAGTCTGAGCCCTTCCCTCATCCCGGCGGTTTTGCTAGCAGGAGTTCAACCCCAACGAACACAGCCCGGAGACCCCTGGGGCCAAAACGTCTTCCGACTAACAATATACTCTTGCTGTTGAAATCCTATCCCACGTGGGGGTAGCCAGGTCAATAAAATGCCACACACCCAGGTGGAAGAAACAACATGGCCCAGGCATGGTCTAAGCCCCTCACCTAGTCCCTGTGCTCTGGGGAGCCGGAGGGACCCCCGAGGCCCACGGCCCTGAGGCCCGTTGGGCAGGAAGCCGGCCTCCAACGGAAACAGCTTTCCTGAGGTGCAGACCCTCTCCCAAGGGCTGGTGGCAAGGGAAACCAAATGCCATGCCCTTCTCTGGAAGAAACCCCAGTGCCCAGCCATGTTCTAAGCCCTCCCCTCCTCCCTGGGCTTCTGGCAGCAGGAGTGAAAAGAGAGTTGTACAGCACTGGGACCCGTTTGACAGAAACCGGCCTTCCACGAGGAAGTCCTTCTCCACGTGCAGACATGCTCCCCAGTGCCTGTGGCAAGGTGAAGGACATGCCATACGCTGACCTGGAAGAGACCACAGGGCCCAGGCACAGTCTGAGACCTACCCTCATCCCGGCGGTTTTGGTAGCAGGAGTTCAACCCCAAGGAACACAGCCCGGAGACACCCTGGGGCCCAAACGGCTTTCGACGAACAATATGCTCTTGCTGTGGAAAACCTATCCCAAGTGGGTGTAGCCAGGTTAACAAACTGCTAAACACCCAGGTGGAAGAAACAACATGGCCCAGGCATGGTCTAAGCCCCTCACCTCGTCCCTGTGCTTTGGGGAGCCGGAGGGACCCTCGAGGCCCACAGCCCTGAGGCCCGTTGGGCAGAAAGCAGGCTTCCCACGGAAACAGCTTTCCTGAGGTGCAGACCCTATCCCAAGGGCTGGTGGCAAGGGAAAGCAAATGCCATCCCCTTCTCTGGAAGAAACCCCAGTGCCCAGCCATGTTCTAAGCCCTCCCCTCCTCCCTGGGCTTCTGGCAGCAGGAGTGAAAAGAGAGTTGCATAGCACTGGGACCCGTTTGACAGAAACCGGCCTCCCACGAGGAAGTCCTTCTCCACGTGCAGACATGCACCCCAGTGCCTGTGGCAAGGTGAAGGAATGCCATATACTGACCTGGAATAGACCACAGGGCCCAGGCACAGTCTGAGCCCCTCCCTCATCCCGGCGGTTTTGCTAGCAGGAGTTCAACCCCTAGGAACACAGTCCGGAGACCCCCTGGGGCCAAAACGTCTTCCGACTAACAATATACTCTTGCTGTGGAAATCCTATCCCAAGTGGGGGTAGCCGGGTCAACAAAATGCCACACACCCAGGTGGAAGAGACAACATGGCCCAGGCATGGTCTAAGCCCCTCACCTCGTCCCTGTGCTCTGGGGAGCCGGAGGGACCCCCGAGGCCCACGGCCCTGAGGCCCGTTGGGCAGAAAGCCGTCTTCCCACGGAAACAGCTCTCCTGAGGTGCAGACCCTATCCCAAGGGCTGGTGGCAAGGGAAAGCAAATGCCATCCCCTTCTCTGGAAGAAACCCCAGTGCCCAGCCATGTTGTAAGCCCTCCCCTCCTCCCTGGGCTTCTGGCAGCAGGAGTGAAAAGAGAGTTGCACAGCACTGGGACCCGTTTGACAGAAACCGGCCTCCCACGAGGAAGTCCTTCTCCACGTGCAGACATGCTCCCCATTGCCTGTGGCAAGGTGAAGGAAATGCCATACACTGACCTGGAATAGACCACAGGGCCCAGGCACAGTCTGAGCCCTTCCCTCATCCCGGCGGTTTTGCTAGCAGGAGTTCAACCCCAACGAACACAGCCCGGAGACCCCCTGGGGCCAAAACGTCTTCCGACTAACAATATACTCTTGCTGTGGAAATCCTATCCCACGTGGGGGTAGCCAGGTCAATAAAATGCCACACACCCAGGTGGAAGAAACAACATGGCCCAGGCATGGTCTAAGCCCCTCACCTAGTCCCTGTGCTCTGGGGAGCCGGAGGGACCCCCGAGGCCCACGGCCCTGAGGCCCGTTGGGCAGGAAGCCGGCCTCCCACGGAAACAGCTTTCCTGAGGTGCAGACCCTCTCCCAAGGGCTGGTGGCAAGGGAAACCAAATGCCATGCCCTTCTCTGGAAGAAACCCCAGTGCCCAGCCATGTTCTAAGCCCTCCCCTCCTCCCTGGGCTTCTGGCAGCAGGAGTGAAAAGAGAGTTGAACAGCACTGGGACCCGTTTGACAGAAACCGGCCTCCCACGAGGAAGTCCTTCTCCACGTGCAGACATGCTCCCCAGTGCCTGTGGCAAGGTGAAGGAAATGCCATACACTGACCTGGAATAGACCACAGGGCCCAGGCACAGTCTGAGCCCTTCCCTCATCCCGGCGGTTTTGCTAGCAGGAGTTCAACCCCAAGGAACACAGCCCGGAGACCCCCCTGGGGCCCAAAGTGTTTCCGACTAACAATATGCTCTTGCTGTGGAAATCCTATCCCAAGTGGGGTAGCCAGGTCAACAAAATGCCACACACCCAGGTGGAAGAAACAACATGGCCCAGGCATGGTCTAAGCCCCTCACCTCGTCCCTGTGCTCTGGGGAGTCGGAGGGACCCCCGAGGCCCACGGCCCTGAGGCCCGTTGGGCATGAAGGAGGCCTCCCACGGAAACTGCTTTCCTGAGGTGCAGACCCTCTCCCAAGGGCTGGTGGCAAGGGAAAGCAAATGCCATCCCCTTCTCTGGAAGAAACCCCAGTGCCCAGCCATGTTGTAAGCCCTCCCCTCCTCCCTGGGCTTCTGGCAGCAGGAGTGAAAAGAGAGTTGAACAGCACTGGGACCCGTTTGACAGAAACCGGCCTCCCACGAGGAAGTCCTTCTCCACGTGCAGACATGCTCCCCAGTGCCTGTGGCAAGGTGAAGGAAATGCCATACACTGACCTGGAATAGACCACAGGGCCCAGGCACAGTCTGAGCCCTTCCCTCATCCCGGCGGTTTTGCTAGCAGGAGTTCAACCCCAAGGAACACAGACCGGAGTCCCCCTGGGGCCCAAAGGGTTTCCGACTAACAATATGCTCTTGCTATGGAAATCCTATCCCAAGTGGGGGTAGCCAGGTCAACAAAATGCCACACACCCAGGTGGAAGAGACAACATATCCTAGGCATGGTCTAAGCCCCTCACCTCGTCACTGTGCTTTGGGGAGCCGGAGGGACCCCCGAGGCCCACGGCCCTGAGGCCCGTTGGGCAAAAAGCCGGCTTCCCACGGAAACAGCTTTCCTGAGGTGCAGACCCTATCCCAAGGGCTGGTGGCAAGGGAAAGCAAATGCCATCCCCTTCTCTGGAAGAAACCCCAGTGCCCAGCCATGTTGTAAGCCCTCCCCTCCTCCCTGGGCTTCTGGCAGCAGGAGTGAAAAGAGAGTTGAACAGCACTGGGACCCGTTTGACAGAAACCGGCCTCCCACGAGGAAGTCCTTCTCCACGTGCAGACATGCTCCCCATTGCCTGCGGCAAGGTGAAGGAAATGCCATACACTGACCTGGAATAGACCACAGGGCCCAGGCACAGTCTGAGCCCTTCCCTCATCCCGGCGGTTTTGCTAGCAGGAGTTCAACCCCAACGAACACAGCCCGGAGACCCCTGGGGCCAAAACGTCTTCCGACTAACAATATACTCTTGCTGTTGAAATCCTATCCCACGTGGGGGTAGCCAGGTCAATAAAATGCCACACACCCAGGTGGAAGAAACAACATGGCCCAGGCATGGTCTAAGCCCCTCACCTAGTCCCTGTGCTCTGGGGAGCCGGAGGGACCCCCGAGGCCCACGGCCCTGAGGCCCGTTGGGCAGGAAGCCGGCCTCCAACGGAAACAGCTTTCCTGAGGTGCAGACCCTCTCCCAAGGGCTGGTGGCAAGGGAAACCAAATGCCATGCCCTTCTCTGGAAGAAACCCCAGTGCCCAGCCATGTTCTAAGCCCTCCCCTCCTCCCTGGGCTTCTGGCAGCAGGAGTGAAAAGAGAGTTGAACAGCACTGGGACCCGTTTGACAGCAACCGGCCTCCCACGAGGAAGTCCTTCTCCACGTGCAGACATGCTCCCCAGTGCCTGTGGCAAGGTGAAGGAAATGCCATACACTGACCTGGAATAGACCACAGGGCCCAGGCACAGTCTGAGCCCTTCCCTCATCCCGGCGGTTTTGCTAGCAGGAGTTCAACCCCAAGGAACACAGCCCGGAGACCCCCCTGGGGCCCAAAGTGTTTCCGACTAACAATATGCTCTTGCTGTGGAAATCCTATCCCAAGTGGGGGTAGCCAGGTCAACAAAATGCCACACACCCAGGTGGAAGAAACAACATGGCCCAGGCATGGTCTAAGCCCCTCACCTCGTCCCTGTGCTCTGGGGAGTCGGAGGGACCCCCGAGGCCCACGGCCCTGAGGCCCGTTGGGCATGAAGAAGGCCTCCCACGGAAACAGCTTTCCTGAGGTGCAGACCCTATCCCAAGGGCTGGTGGCAAGGGAAAGCAAATGCCATCCCCTTCTCTGGAAGAAACCCCAGTGCCCAGCCATGTTGTAAGCCCTCCCCTTCTCCCTGGGCTTCTGGCAGCAGGAGTGAAAAGAGAGTTGAACAGCACTGGGACCCGTTTGACAGAAACCGGCCTCCCACGAGGAAGTCCTTCTCCACGTGCAGACATGCTCCCCAGTGCCTGTGGCAAGGTGAAGGAAATGCCATACACTGACCTGGAATAGACCACAGGGCCCAGGCACAGTCTGAGCCCTTCCCTCATCCCGGCGGTTTTGCTAGCAGGAGTTCAACCCCAAGGAACACAGACCGGAGTCCCCCTGGGGCCCAAAGGGTTTCCGACTAACAATATGCTCTTGCTATGGAAATCCTATCCCAAGTGGGGGTAGCCAGGTCAACAAAATGCCACACACCCAGGTGGAAGAGACAACATATCCTAGGCATGGTCTAAGCCCCTCACCTCGTCCCTGTGCTTTGGGGAGCCGGAGGGACCCCCGAGGCCCACGGCCCTGAGGCCCGTTGGGCAGAAAGCCGGCTTCCCATGGAAACAGCTTTCCTGAGGTGCAGACCCTATCCCAAGGGCTGGTGGCAAGGGAAAGCAAATGCCATCCCCTTCTCTGGAAGAAACCCCAGTGTCCAGCCATGTTTTAAGCCCTCCCCTCCTCCCTGGGCTTCTGGCAGCAGGAGTGAAAAGAGAGTTGAACAGCACTGGGACCCGTTTGAGAGAAACCGGCCTCCCACGAGGAAGTCCTTCTCCACGTGCAGACATGCTCCCCAGTGCCTGTGGCAAGGTGAAGGAAATGCCATACACTGACCTGGAATAGACCACAGGGCCCAGGCACAGTCTGAGCCCTTCCCTCATCATGGCGGTTTTGCTAGCAGGAGTTCAACCCCAAGGAACACAGACCGGAGTCCCCCTGGGGTCCAAGGGTTTCCGACTAACAATATGCTCTTGCTATGGAAATCCTATCCCAAGTGGGGGTAGCCAGGTCAACAAAATGCCACACACCCAGGTGGAAGAGACAACATATCCTAGGCATGGTCTAAGCCACTCACCTCGTCCCTGTGCTTTGGGGAGCCGGAGGGACCCCCGAGGCCCACGGCCCTGAGGCCCGTTGGGCAGAAAGCCGGCTTCCCACGGAAACAGCATTCCTGAGGGGCAGACCCTATCCCAAGGGCTGGTGGCAAGGGAAAGCAAATGCCATCCCCTTCTCTGGAAGAAACCCCAGTGCCCAGCCATGTTGTAAGCCCTCCCCTCCTCCCTGGGCTTCTGGCAGCAGGAGTGAAAAGAGAGTTGTACAGCACTGGGACCCGTTTGACAGAAACCGGCCTTCCACGAGGAAGTCCTTCTTCACGTGCAGACATGCTCCCCAGTGCCTGTGGCAAGGTGAAGGACATGCCATACGCTGACCTGGAAGAGACCACAGGGCCCAGGCACAGTCTGAGACCTACCCTCATCCCGGCGGTTTTGGTAGCAGGAGTTCAACCCCAAGGAACACAGCCCGGAGACACCCTGGGGCCCAAACGGCTTTCGACGAACAATATGCTCTTGCTGTGGAAAACCTATCCCAAGTGGGTGTAGCCAGGTTAACAAACTGCTAAACACCCAGGTGGAAGAAACAACATGGGCCAGGCATGGTCTAAGCCCCTCACCTCGTCCCTGTGCTTTGGGGAGCCGGAGGGACCCTCGAGGCCCACAGCCCTGAGGCCCGTTGGGCAGAAAGCAGGCTTCCCACGGAAACAGCTTTCCTGAGGTGCAGACCCTATCCCAAGGGCTGGTGGCAAGGGAAAGCAAATGCCATCCCCTTCTCTGGAAGAAACCCCAGTGCCCAGCCATGTTCTAAGCCCTCCCCTCCTCCCTGGGCTTCTGGCAGCAGGAGTGAAAAGAGAGTTGCATAGCACTGGGACCCGTTTGACAGAAACCGGCCTCCCACGAGGAAGTCCTTCTCCACGTGCAGACATGCACCCCAGTGCCTGTGGCAAGGTGAAGGAATGCCATATACTGACCTGGAATAGACCACAGGGCCCAGGCACAGTCTGAGCCCTTCCCTCATCCCGGCGGTTTTGCTAGCAGGAGTTCAACCCCTAGGAACACAGTCCGGAGACCCCCTGGGGCCAAAACGTCTTCCGACTAACAATATACTCTTGCTGTGGAAATCCTATCCCAAGTGGGGGTAGCCGGGTCAACAAAATGCCACACACCCAGGTGGAAGAGACAACATGGCCCAGGCATGGTCTAAGCCCCTCACCTCGTCCCTGTGCTCTGGGGAGCCGGAGGGACCCCCGAGGCCCACGGCCCTGAGGCCCGTTGGGCAGAAAGCCGTCTTCCCACGGAAACAGCTCTCCTGAGGTGCAGACCCTATCCCAAGGGCTGGTGGCAAGGGAAAGCAAATGCCATCCCCTTCTCTGGAAGAAACCCCAGTGCCCAGCCATGTTGTAAGCCCTCCCCTCCTCCCTGGGCTTCTGGCAGCAGGAGTGAAAAGAGAGTTGCACAGCACTGGGACCCGTTTGACAGAAACCGGCCTCCCACGAGGAAGTCCTTCTCCACGTGCAGACATGCTCCCCATTGCCTGTGGCAAGGTGAAGGAAATGCCATACACTGACCTGGAATAGACCACAGGGCCCAGGCACAGTCTGAGCCCTTCCCTCATCCCGGCGGTTTTGCTAGCAGGAGTTCAACCCCAACGAACACAGCCCGGAGACCCCCTGGGGCCAAAACGTCTTCCGACTAACAATATACTCTTGCTGTGGAAATCCTATCCCACGTGGGGGTAGCCAGGTCAATAAAATGCCACACACCCAGGTGGAAGAAACAACATGGCCCAGGCATGGTCTAAGCCCCTCACCTAGTCCCTGTGCTCTGGGGAGCCGGAGGGACCCCCGAGGCCCACGGCCCTGAGGCCCGTTGGGCAGGAAGCCGGCCTCCCACGGAAACAGCTTTCCTGAGGTGCAGACCCTCTCCCAAGGGCTGGTGGCAAGGGAAACCAAATGCCATGCCCTTCTCTGGAAGAAACCCCAGTGCCCAGCCATGTTCTAAGCCCTCCCCTCCTCCCTGGGCTTCTGGCAGCAGGAGTGAAAAGAGAGTTGAACAGCACTGGGACCCGTTTGACAGAAACCGGCCTCCCACGAGGAAGTCCTTCTCCACGTGCAGACATGCTCCCCAGTGCCTGTGGCAAGGTGAAGGAAATGCCATACACTGACCTGGAATAGACCACAGGGCCCAGGCACAGTCTGAGCCCTTCCCTCATCCCGGCGGTTTTGCTAGCAGGAGTTCAACCCCAAGGAACACAGCCCGGAGACCCCCCTGGGGCCCAAAGTGTTTCCGACTAACAATATGCTCTTGCTGTGGAAATCCTATCCCAAGTGGGGTAGCCAGGTCAACAAAATGCCACACACCCAGGTGGAAGAAACAACATGGCCCAGGCATGGTCTAAGCCCCTCACCTCGTCCCTGTGCTCTGGGGAGTCGGAGGGACCCCCGAGGCCCACGGCCCTGAGGCCCGTTGGGCATGAAGGAGGCCTCCCACGGAAACTGCTTTCCTGAGGTGCAGACCCTCTCCCAAGGGCTGGTGGCAAGGGAAAGCAAATGCCATCCCCTTCTCTGGAAGAAACCCCAGTGCCCAGCCATGTTGTAAGCCCTCCCCTCCTCCCTGGGCTTCTGGCAGCAGGAGTGAAAAGAGAGTTGAACAGCACTGGGACCCGTTTGACAGAAACCGGCCTCCCACGAGGAAGTCCTTCTCCACGTGCAGACATGCTCCCCAGTGCCTGTGGCAAGGTGAAGGAAATGCCATACACTGACCTGGAATAGACCACAGGGCCCAGGCACAGTCTGAGCCCTTCCCTCATCCCGGCGGTTTTGCTAGCAGGAGTTCAACCCCAAGGAACACAGACCGGAGTCCCCCTGGGGCCCAAAGGGTTTCCGACTAACAATATGCTCTTGCTATGGAAATCCTATCCCAAGTGGGGGTAGCCAGGTCAACAAAATGCCACACACCCAGGTGGAAGAGACAACATATCCTAGGCATGGTCTAAGCCCCTCACCTCGTCACTGTGCTTTGGGGAGCCGGAGGGACCCCCGAGGCCCACGGCCCTGAGGCCCGTTGGGCAAAAAGCCGGCTTCCCACGGAAACAGCTTTCCTGAGGTGCAGACCCTATCCCAAGGGCTGGTGGCAAGGGAAAGCAAATGCCATCCCCTTCTCTGGAAGAAACCCCAGTGCCCAGCCATGTTGTAAGCCCTCCCCTCCTCCCTGGGCTTCTGGCAGCAGGAGTGAAAAGAGAGTTGAACAGCACTGGGACCCGTTTGACAGAAACCGGCCTCCCACGAGGAAGTCCTTCTCCACGTGCAGACATGCTCCCCATTGCCTGCGGCAAGGTGAAGGAAATGCCATACACTGACCTGGAATAGACCACAGGGCCCAGGCACAGTCTGAGCCCTTCCCTCATCCCGGCGGTTTTGCTAGCAGGAGTTCAACCCCAACGAACACAGCCCGGAGACCCCTGGGGCCAAAACGTCTTCCGACTAACAATATACTCTTGCTGTTGAAATCCTATCCCACGTGGGGGTAGCCAGGTCAATAAAATGCCACACACCCAGGTGGAAGAAACAACATGGCCCAGGCATGGTCTAAGCCCCTCACCTAGTCCCTGTGCTCTGGGGAGCCGGAGGGACCCCCGAGGCCCACGGCCCTGAGGCCCGTTGGGCAGGAAGCCGGCCTCCAACGGAAACAGCTTTCCTGAGGTGCAGACCCTCTCCCAAGGGCTGGTGGCAAGGGAAACCAAATGCCATGCCCTTCTCTGGAAGAAACCCCAGTGCCCAGCCATGTTCTAAGCCCTCCCCTCCTCCCTGGGCTTCTGGCAGCAGGAGTGAAAAGAGAGTTGAACAGCACTGGGACCCGTTTGACAGCAACCGGCCTCCCACGAGGAAGTCCTTCTCCACGTGCAGACATGCTCCCCAGTGCCTGTGGCAAGGTGAAGGAAATGCCATACACTGACCTGGAATAGACCACAGGGCCCAGGCACAGTCTGAGCCCTTCCCTCATCCCGGCGGTTTTGCTAGCAGGAGTTCAACCCCAAGGAACACAGCCCGGAGACCCCCCTGGGGCCCAAAGTGTTTCCGACTAACAATATGCTCTTGCTGTGGAAATCCTATCCCAAGTGGGGGTAGCCAGGTCAACAAAATGCCACACACCCAGGTGGAAGAAACAACATGGCCCAGGCATGGTCTAAGCCCCTCACCTCGTCCCTGTGCTCTGGGGAGTCGGAGGGACCCCCGAGGCCCACGGCCCTGAGGCCCGTTGGGCATGAAGAAGGCCTCCCACGGAAACAGCTTTCCTGAGGTGCAGACCCTATCCCAAGGGCTGGTGGCAAGGGAAAGCAAATGCCATCCCCTTCTCTGGAAGAAACCCCAGTGCCCAGCCATGTTGTAAGCCCTCCCCTTCTCCCTGGGCTTCTGGCAGCAGGAGTGAAAAGAGAGTTGAACAGCACTGGGACCCGTTTGACAGAAACCGGCCTCCCACGAGGAAGTCCTTCTCCACGTGCAGACATGCTCCCCAGTGCCTGTGGCAAGGTGAAGGAAATGCCATACACTGACCTGGAATAGACCACAGGGCCCAGGCACAGTCTGAGCCCTTCCCTCATCCCGGCGGTTTTGCTAGCAGGAGTTCAACCCCAAGGAACACAGACCGGAGTCCCCCTGGGGCCCAAAGGGTTTCCGACTAACAATATGCTCTTGCTATGGAAATCCTATCCCAAGTGGGGGTAGCCAGGTCAACAAAATGCCACACACCCAGGTGGAAGAGACAACATATCCTAGGCATGGTCTAAGCCCCTCACCTCGTCCCTGTGCTTTGGGGAGCCGGAGGGACCCCCGAGGCCCACGGCCCTGAGGCCCGTTGGGCAGAAAGCCGGCTTCCCATGGAAACAGCTTTCCTGAGGTGCAGACCCTATCCCAAGGGCTGGTGGCAAGGGAAACCAAATGCCATCCCCTTCTCTGGAAGAAACCCCAGTGCCCAGCCATGTTGTAAGCCCTCCCCTCCTCCCTGGGCTTCTGGCAGCAGGAGTGAAAAGAGAGTTGCATAGCACTGGGACCCGTTTGACAGAAACCGGCCTCCCACGAGGAAGTCCTTCTCCACGTGCAGACATGCTCCCCAGTGCCTGTGGCAAGGTGAAGGAATGCCATATACTGACCTGGAATAGACCACAGGGCCCAGGCACAGTCTGAGCCCTTCCCTCATCCCGGCGGTTTTGCTAGCAGGAGTTCAACCCCTAGGAACACAGTCCGGAGACCCCCTGGGGCCAAAACGTCTTCCGACTAACAATATACTCTTGCTGTGGAAATCCTATCCCAAGTGGGGGTAGCCGGGTCAACAAAATGCCACACACCCAGGTGGAAGAGACAACATGGCCCAGGCATGGTCTAAGCCCCTCACCTCGTCCCTGTGCTCTGGGGAGCCGGAGGGACCCCCGAGGCCCACGGCCCTGAGGCCCGTTGGGCAGAAAGCCGTCTTCCCACGGAAACAGCTCTCCTGAGGTGCAGACCCTATCCCAAGGGCTGGTGGCAAGGGAAAGCAAATGCCATCCCCTTCTCTGGAAGAAACCCCAGTGCCCAGCCATGTTGTAAGCCCTCCCCTCCTCCCTGGGCTTCTGGCAGCAGGAGTGAAAAGAGAGTTGCACAGCACTGGGACCCGTTTGACAGAAACCGGCCTCCCACGAGGAAGTCCTTCTCCACGTGCAGACATGCTCCCCATTGCCTGTGGCAAGGTGAAGGAAATGCCATACACTGACCTGGAATAGACCACAGGGCCCAGGCACAGTCTGAGCCCTTCCCTCATCCCGGCGGTTTTGCTAGCAGGAGTTCAACCCCAACGAACACAGCCCGGAGACCCCCTGGGGCCAAAACGTCTTCCGACTAACAATATACTCTTGCTGTGGAAATCCTATCCCACGTGGGGGTAGCCAGGTCAATAAAATGCCACACACCCAGGTGGAAGAAACAACATGGCCCAGGCATGGTCTAAGCCCCTCACCTAGTCCCTGTGCTCTGGGGAGCCGGAGGGACCCCCGAGGCCCACGGCCCTGAGGCCCGTTGGGCAGGAAGCCGGCCTCCCACGGAAACAGCTTTCCTGAGGTGCAGACCCTCTCCCAAGGGCTGGTGGCAAGGGAAACCAAATGCCATGCCCTTCTCTGGAAGAAACCCCAGTGCCCAGCCATGTTGTAAGCCCTCCCCTCCTCCCTGGGCTTCTGGCAGCAGGAGTGAAAAGAGAGTTGAACAGCACTGGGACCCGTTTGACAGAAACCGGCCTCCCACGAGGAAGTCCTTCTCCACGTGCAGACATGCTCCCCAGTGCCTGTGGCAAGGTGAAGGAAATGCCATACACTGACCTGGAATAGACCACAGGGCCCAGGCACAGTCTGAGCCCTTCCCTCATCCCGGCGGTTTTGCTAGCAGGAGTTCAACCCCAAGGAACACAGCCCGGAGACCCCCCTGGGGCCCAAAGTGTTTCCGACTAACAATATGCTCTTGCTGTGGAAATCCTATCCCAAGTGGGGTAGCCAGGTCAACAAAATGCCACACACCCAGGTGGAAGAAACAACATGGCCCAGGCATGGTCTAAGCCCCTCACCTCGTCCCTGTGCTCTGGGGAGTCGGAGGGACCCCCGAGGCCCACGGCCCTGAGGCCCGTTGGGCATGAAGGAGGCCTCCCACGGAAACTGCTTTCCTGAGGTGCAGACCCTCTCCCAAGGGCTGGTGGCAAGGGAAAGCAAATGCCATCCCCTTCTCTGGAAGAAACCCCAGTGCCCAGCCATGTTGTAAGCCCTCCCCTCCTCCCTGGGCTTCTGGCAGCAGGAGTGAAAAGAGAGTTGAACAGCACTGGGACCCGTTTGACAGAAACCGGCCTCCCACGAGGAAGTCCTTCTCCACGTGCAGACATGCTCCCCAGTGCCTGTGGCAAGGTGAAGGAAATGCCATACACTGACCTGGAATAGACCACAGGGCCCAGGCACAGTCTGAGCCCTTCCCTCATCCCGGCGGTTTTGCTAGCAGGAGTTCAACCCCAAGGAACACAGACCGGAGTCCCCCTGGGGCCCAAAGGGTTTCCGACTAACAATATGCTCTTGCTATGGAAATCCTATCCCAAGTGGGGGTAGCCAGGTCAACAAAATGCCACACACCCAGGTGGAAGAGACAACATATCCTAGGCATGGTCTAAGCCCCTCACCTCGTCACTGTGCTTTGGGGAGCCGGAGGGACCCCCGAGGCCCACGGCCCTGAGGCCCGTTGGGCAAAAAGCCGGCTTCCCACGGAAACAGCTTTCCTGAGGTGCAGACCCTATCCCAAGGGCTGGTGGCAAGGGAAAGCAAATGCCATCCCCTTCTCTGGAAGAAACCCCAGTGCCCAGCCATGTTGTAAGCCCTCCCCTCCTCCCTGGGCTTCTGGCAGCAGGAGTGAAAAGAGAGTTGAACAGCACTGGGACCCGTTTGACAGAAACCGGCCTCCCACGAGGAAGTCCTTCTCCACGTGCAGACATGCTCCCCAGTGCCTGTGGCAAGGTGAAGGAAATGCCATACACTGACCTGGAATAGACCACAGGGCCCAGGCACAGTCTGAGCCCTTCCCTCATCCCGGCGGTTTTGCTAGCAGGAGTTCAACCCCAAGGAACACAGCCCGGAGACCCCCTGGGGCCAAAACGTCTTCCGACTAACAATATACTCTTGCTGTTGAAATCCTATCCCACGTGGGGGTAGCCAGGTCAATAAAATGCCACACACCCAGGTGGAAGAAACAACATGGCCCAGGCATGGTCTAAGCCCCTCACCTAGTCCCTGTGCTCTGGGGAGCCGGAGGGACCCCCGAGGCCCACGGCCCTGAGGCCCGTTGGGCAGGAAGCCGGCCTCCCACGGAAACAGATTTCCTGAGGTGCAGACCCTCTCCCAAGGGCTGGTGGCAAGGGAAACCAAATGCCATGCCCTTCTCTGGAAGAAACCCCAGTGCCCAGCCATGTTCTAAGCCCTCCCCTCCTCCCTGGGCTTCTGGCAGCAGGAGTGAAAAGAGAGTTGAACAGCACTGGGACCCGTTTGACAGCAACCGGCCTCCCACGAGGAAGTCCTTCTCCACGTGCAGACATGCTCCCCAGTGCCTGTGGCAAGGTGAAGGAAATGCCATACACTGACCTGGAATAGACAACAGGGCCCAGGCACAGTCTGAGCCCTTCCCTCATCCCGGCGGTTTTGCTAGCAGGAGTTCAACCCCAAGGAACACAGCCCGGAGACCCCCCTGGGGCCCAAAGTGTTTCCGACTAACAATATGCTCTTGCTGTGGAAATCCTATCCCAAGTGGGGGTAGCCAGGTCAACAAAATGCCACACACCCAGGTGGAAGAAACAACATGGCCCAGGCATGGTCTAAGCCCCTCACCTCGTCCCTGTGCTCTGGGGAGTCGGAGGGACCCCCGAGGCCCACGGCCCTGAGGCCCGTTGGGCATGAAGAAGGCCTCCCACGGAAACAGCTTTCCTGAGGTGCAGACCCTATCCCAAGGGCTGGTGGCAAGGGAAAGCAAATGCCATCCCCTTCTCTGGAAGAAACCCCAGTGCCCAGCCATGTTGTAAGCCCTCCCCTTCTCCCTGGGCTTCTGGCAGCAGGAGTGAAAAGAGAGTTGAACAGCACTGGGACCCGTTTGACAGAAACCGGCCTCCCACGAGGAAGTCCTTCTCCACGTGCAGACATGCTCCCCAGTGCCTGTGGCAAGGTGAAGGAAATGCCATACACTGACCTGGAATAGACCACAGGGCCCAGGCACAGTCTGAGCCCTTCCCTCATCCCGGCGGTTTTGCTAGCAGGAGTTCAACCCCAAGGAACACAGACCGGAGTCCCCCTGGGGCCCAAAGGGTTTCCGACTAACAATATGCTCTTGCTATGGAAATCCTATCCCAAGTAGGGGTAGCCAGGTCAACAAAATGCCACACACCCAGGTGGAAGAGACAACATATCCTAGGCATGGTCTAAGCCCCTCACCTCGTCCCTGTGCTTTGGGGAGCCGGAGGGACCCCCGAGGCCCACGGCCCTGAGGCCCGTTGGGCAGAAAGCCGGCTTCCCACGGAAACAGCTTTCCTGAGGTGCAGACCCTATCCCAAGGGCTGGTGGCAAGGGAAACCAAATGCCATCCCCTTCTCTGGAAGAAACCCCAGTGCCCAGCCATGTTGTAAGCCCTCCCCTCCTCCCTGGGCTTCTGGCAGCAGGAGTGAAAAGAGAGTTGCATAGCACTGGGACCCGTTTGACAGAAACCGGCCTCCCACGAGGAAGTCTTTCTCCACGTGCAGACATGCTCCCCAGTGCCTGTGGCAAGGTGAAGGAATGCCATATACTGACCTGGAATAGACCACAGGGCCCAGGCACAGTCTGAGCCCTTCCCTCATCCCGGCGGTTTTGCTAGCAGGAGTTCAACCCCAACGAACACAGTCCGGAGACCCCCTGGGGCCAAAACGTCTTCCGACTAACAATATACTCTTGCTGTGGAAATCCTATCCCAAGTGGGGGTAGCCGGGTCAACAAAATGCCACACACCCAGGTGGAAGAGACAACATGGCCCAGGCATGGTCTAAGCCCCTCACCTCGTTCCTGTGCTCTGGGGAGCCGGAGGGACCCCCGAGGCCCACGGCCCTGAGGCCCGTTGGGCAGGAAGCCGGCTTCCCACGGAAACAGCTTTCCTGAGGTGCAGACCCTATCCCAAGGGCTGGTGGCAAGGGAAACCAAATGCCATCCCCTTCTCTGGAAGAAACCCCAGTGCCGAGCCATGTTGTAAGCCCTCCCATCCTCCCTGGGCTTCTGGCAGCAGGAGTGAAAAGAGAGTTGCACAGCACTGGGACCCGTTTGACAGAAACCGGCCTCCCACGAGGAAGTCCTTCTCCACGTGCAGACATGCTCCCCAGTGCCTGTGGCAAGGTGAAGGAAATGCCATACACTGACCTGGAATAGACCACAGGGCCCAGGCACAGTCTGAGCCCTTCCCTCATCCCGGCGGTTTTGCTAGCAGGAGTTCATCCCCAACGAACACAGCCCGGAGACCCCCTGGGGCCAAAACGTCTTCCGACTAACAATATACTCTTGCTGTGGAAATCCTATCCCACGTGGGGGTAGCCAGGTCAATAAAATGCCACACACCCAGGTGGAAGAAACAACATGGCCCAGGCATGGTCTAAGCCCCTCACCTAGTCCCTGTGCTCTGGGGAGCCGGAGGGACCCCCGAGGCCCACGGCCCTGAGGCCCGTTGGGCAGGAAGCCGGCCTCCCACGGAAACAGCTTTCCTGAGGTGCAGACCCTCTCCCAAGGGCTGGTGGCAAGGGAAACCAAATGCCATGCCCTTCTCTGGAAGAAACCCCAGTGCCCAGCCATGTTCTAAGCCCTCCCCTCCTCCCTGGGCTTCTGGCAGCAGGAGTGAAAAGAGAGTTGAACAGCACTGCGACCCGTTTGACAGAAACCGGCCTCCCACGAGGAAGTCCTTCTCCACGTGCAGACATGCTCCCCAGTGCCTGTGGCAAGGTGAAGGAAATGCCATACACTGACCTGGAATAGACCACAGGGCCCAGGCACAGTCTGAGCCCTTCCCTCATCCCGGCGGTTTTGCTAGCAGGAGTTCAACCCCAAGGAACACAGACCGGAGTCCCCCTGGGGCCCAAAGGGTTTCCGACTAACAATATGCTCTTGCTATGGAAATCCTATCCCAAGTGGGGGTAGCCAGGTCAACAAAATGCCACACACCCAGGTGGAAGAGACAACATATCCTAGGCATGGTCTAAGCCCCTCACCTCGTCACTGTGCTTTGGGGAGCCGGAGGGACCCCCGAGGCCCACGGCCCTGAGGCCCGTTGGGCAGAAAGTCGGCTTCCCACGGAAACAGCTTTCCTGAGGGGCAGACCCTATCCCAAGGGCTGGTGGCAAGGGAAAGCAAATGCCATCCCCTTCTCTGGAAGAAACCCCAGTGCCCAGCCATGTTGTAAGCCCTCCCCTCCTCCCTGGGCTTCTGGCAGCAGGAATGAAAAGAGAGGAGCACAGCACTGGGACCCGTTTGACAGAAACCGGCCTCCCACGAGGAAGTCCTTCTCCACGTGCAGACATGCTCCCCAGTGCCTGTGGCAAGGTGAAGGAAATGCCATACACTGACCTGGAAGAGACCACAGGGACCAGGCACAGTCTGAGCCCTTCCCTCATCCCGGCGGTTTTGCTAGCAGGAGTTCAACCCCAAGGAACACAGCACGGAGACCCCCTGGGGCCTTAACGGTTTCAGACTAACAATATACTCTTGCTGTGGAAATCCTATCCCAAGTGGGGGTAGCCGGGTCAACAAAATGCCACACACCCAGGTGGAAGAGACAACATGGCCCAGGCATGGTCTAAGCCCCTCACCTCGTCCCTGTGCTCTGGGGAGCCAGAGGGACCCCCGAGGCCCACGGCCCTGAGGCCCGTTGGGCAGAAAGCCGGCTTCCCACGGAAACAGCTTTCCTGAGATTCAGACCCTCTCCCAAGGGCTGGTGGCAAGGGAAAGCAAATGCCATCCCCTTCTTTGATAGAAACCCCAGTGCCCAGCCATGTTGTAAGCCTTCCCCTCCTTCCTGGGCTTCTGGCAGCAGGAGTGAAAAGAGAGGAGCACAGCACTGGGACCCTTTTGACAGAAACCGGCTTCCCACGAGGAAGTCGTTCTCTACGTGCAGATATGCTCCCCAGTGCCTGTGGTAGGTGAAGGAAAGGCCATACACTGACCTGGAAGAGACCACAGGGCCCAGGCACAGTCTGAGCCCTTCCCTCATCCCGGTGGTTTTGTTAGCAGGAGTTCAACACCAAGGAACACAGACCGGAGACCCCCTGGGGCCAAAACGGCTTCCGACTAACAATATGCTCTTGCTGTGGAAATCCTATCCCAAGTGGGGGTAGCCAGGTCAACAAAATGCCACACACCCAGGTGGAAGAGACAACATATCCTAGGCATGGTCTAAGCCCCTCACCTCGTTCCTGTGCTCTGGGGAGCCGGAGGGACCCCCGAGGCCCACGGCCCTGAGGCCCGTTGGGCAGGAAGCCGGCTTCCCACGGAAACAGCTTTCCTGAGGTGCAGACCCTATCCCAAGGGCTGGTGGCAAGGGAAACCAAATGCCATCCCCTTCTCTGGAAGAAACCCCAGTGCCGAGCCATGTTGTAAGCCCTCCCATCCTCCCTGGGCTTCTGGCAGCAGGAGTGAAAAGAGAGTTGCACAGCACTGGGACCCGTTTGACAGAAACCGGCCTCCCACGAGGAAGTCCTTCTCCACGTGCAGACATGCTCCCCAGTGCCTGTGGCAAGGTGAAGGAAATGCCATACACTGACCTGGAATAGACCACAGGGCCCAGGCACAGTCTGAGCCCTTCCCTCATCCCGGCGGTTTTGCTAGCAGGAGTTCATCCCCAACGAACACAGCCCGGAGACCCCCTGGGGCCAAAACGTCTTCCGACTAACAATATACTCTTGCTGTGGAAATCCTATCCCACGTGGGGGTAGCCAGGTCAATAAAATGCCACACACCCAGGTGGAAGAAACAACATGGCCCAGGCATGGTCTAAGCCCCTCACCTAGTCCCTGTGCTCTGGGGAGCCGGAGGGACCCCCGAGGCCCACGGCCCTGAGGCCCGTTGGGCAGGAAGCCGGCCTCCCACGGAAACAGCTTTCCTGAGGTGCAGACCCTCTCCCAAGGGCTGGTGGCAAGGGAAACCAAATGCCATGCCCTTCTCTGGAAGAAACCCCAGTGCCCAGCCATGTTCTAAGCCCTCCCCTCCTCCCTGGGCTTCTGGCAGCAGGAGTGAAAAGAGAGTTGAACAGCACTGCGACCCGTTTGACAGAAACCGGCCTCCCACGAGGAAGTCCTTCTCCACGTGCAGACATGCTCCCCAGTGCCTGTGGCAAGGTGAAGGAAATGCCATACACTGACCTGGAATAGACCACAGGGCCCAGGCACAGTCTGAGCCCTTCCCTCATCCCGGCGGTTTTGCTAGCAGGAGTTCAACCCCAAGGAACACAGACCGGAGTCCCCCTGGGGCCCAAAGGGTTTCCGACTAACAATATGCTCTTGCTATGGAAATCCTATCCCAAGTGGGGGTAGCCAGGTCAACAAAATGCCACACACCCAGGTGGAAGAGACAACATATCCTAGGCATGGTCTAAGCCCCTCACCTCGTCACTGTGCTTTGGGGAGCCGGAGGGACCCCCGAGGCCCACGGCCCTGAGGCCCGTTGGGCAGAAAGTCGGCTTCCCACGGAAACAGCTTTCCTGAGGGGCAGACCCTATCCCAAGGGCTGGTGGCAAGGGAAAGCAAATGCCATCCCCTTCTCTGGAAGAAACCCCAGTGCCCAGCCATGTTGTAAGCCCTCCCCTCCTCCCTGGGCTTCTGGCAGCAGGAATGAAAAGAGAGGAGCACAGCACTGGGACCCGTTTGACAGAAACCGGCCTCCCACGAGGAAGTCCTTCTCCACGTGCAGACATGCTCCCCAGTGCCTGTGGCAAGGTGAAGGAAATGCCATACACTGACCTGGAAGAGACCACAGGGACCAGGCACAGTCTGAGCCCTTCCCTCATCCCGGCGGTTTTGCTAGCAGGAGTTCAACCCCAAGGAACACAGCACGGAGACCCCCTGGGGCCTTAACGGTTTCAGACTAACAATATACTCTTGCTGTGGAAATCCTATCCCAAGTGGGGGTAGCCGGGTCAACAAAATGCCACACACCCAGGTGGAAGAGACAACATGGCCCAGGCATGGTCTAAGCCCCTCACCTCGTCCCTGTGCTCTGGGGAGCCAGAGGGACCCCCGAGGCCCACGGCCCTGAGGCCCGTTGGGCAGAAAGCCGGCTTCCCACGGAAACAGCTTTCCTGAGATTCAGACCCTCTCCCAAGGGCTGGTGGCAAGGGAAAGCAAATGCCATCCCCTTCTTTGATAGAAACCCCAGTGCCCAGCCATGTTGTAAGCCTTCCCCTCCTTCCTGGGCTTCTGGCAGCAGGAGTGAAAAGAGAGGAGCACAGCACTGGGACCCTTTTGACAGAAACCGGCTTCCCACGAGGAAGTCGTTCTCTACGTGCAGATATGCTCCCCAGTGCCTGTGGTAGGTGAAGGAAAGGCCATACACTGACCTGGAAGAGACCACAGGGCCCAGGCACAGTCTGAGCCCTTCCCTCATCCCGGTGGTTTTGTTAGCAGGAGTTCAACACCAAGGAACACAGACCGGAGACCCCCTGGGGCCAAAACGGCTTCCGACTAACAATATGCTCTTGCTGTGGAAATCCTATCCCAAGTGGGGGTAGCCAGGTCAACAAAATGCCACACACCCAGGTGGAAGAGACAACATATCCTAGGCATGGTCTAAGCCCCTCACCTCGTCCCTGTGCTTTGGGGAGCCGGAGGGACCACCGAGGCCCACGGCCCTGAAGCCCGTTGGGCAGAAAGCCGGCTTCCCACGGAAACAGCTTTCCTGAGGGGCAGACCCTATCCCAAGGGCTGGTGGCAAGGGAAAGCAAATGCCATCCCCTTCTCTGGAAGAAACCCCAGTGCCCAGCCATGTTGTAAGCCCTCCCCTCCTCCCTGGGCTTCTGGCAGCAGGAGTGAAAAGAGAGTTGTACAGCACTGGGACCCGTTTGACAGAAACCGGCCTCCCACGAGGAAGTCCTTCTCCACGTGCAGACATGCTCCCCAGTGCCTGTGGCAAGGTGAAGGACATGCCATACGCTGACCTGGAAGAGACCACAGGGCCCAGGCACAGTCTGAGACCTACCCTCATCCCGGCGGTTTTGGTAGCAGGAGTTCAACCCCAAGGAACACAGCCCGGAGACACCCTGGGGCCCAAACGGCTTTCGACGAAAAATATGCTCTTGCTGTGGAAAACCTATCCCAAGTGGGTGTAGCCAGGTCAACAAACTGCTAAACACCCAGGTGGAAGAAACAACATGGCCCAGGCATGGTCTAAGCCCCTCACCTCGTCCCTGTGCTTTGGGGAGCCGGAGGGACCCTCGAGGCCCACAACCCTGAGGCCCGTTGGGCAGAAAGCCGGCTTCCCACGGAAACAGCTTTCCTGAGGTGCAGACCCTATCCCAAGGGCTGGTGGCAAGGGAAAGCAAATGCCATCCCCTTCTCTGGAGGAAACCCCAGTGCCCAGCCATGTTGTAAGCCCTCCCCTCCTCCCTGGGCTTCTGGCAGCAGGAGTGAAAAGAGAGTTGCATAGCACTGGGACCCGTTTGACAGAAACCGGCCTCCCACGAGGAAGTCCTTCTCCACGTGCAGACATGCTCCCCAGTGCCTGTGGCAAGGTGAAGGAATGCCATATGCTGACCTGAAATAGACCACAGGGCCCAGGCACAGTCTGAACCCTTCCCTCATCCCGGCGGTTTTGCTAGCAGGAGTTCAACCCCAACGAACACAGTCCGGAGACCCCCTGGGGCCAAAACGTCTTCCGACTAACAATATACTCTTGCTGTTGAAATCCTATCTCAAGTGGGGGTAGCCGGGTCAACAAAATGCCACACACCCAGGTGGAAGAGACAACATGGCCCAGGCATGGTCTAAGCCCCTCACCTCGTCCCTGTGCTCTGGGGAGCCGGAGGGACCCCCGAGGCCCACGGCCCTGAGGCCCGTTGGGCAGAAAGCCGGCTTCCCACGGAAACAGCTTTCCTGAGGTGCAGACCCTATCCCAAGGGCTGGTGGCAAGGGAAAGCAAATGCCATCCCCTTCTCTGGAAGAAACCCCAGTGCCCAGCCATGTTGTAAGCCCTCCCCTCCTCCCTGGGCTTCTGGCAGCAGGAGTGAAAAGAGAGTTGCACAGCACTGGGACCCGTTTGACAGAAACCGGCCTCCCACGAGGAAGTCCTTCTCCACGTGCAGACATGCTCCCCATTGCCTGTGGCAAGGTGAAGGAAATGCCATACACTGACCTGGAATAGACCACAGGGCCCAGGCACAGTCTGAGCCCTTCCCTCATCCCGGCGGTTTTGCTAGCAGGAGTTCAACCCCAACGAACACAGCCCAGAGACCCCCTGGGGCCAAAACGTCTTCCGACTAACAATATACTCTTGCTGTGGAAATCCTATCCCACGTGGGGGTAGCCAGGTCAATAAAATGCCACACACCCAGGTGGAAGAAACAACATGGCCCAGGCATGGTCTAAGCCCCTCACCTAGTCCCTGTGCTCTGGGGAGCCGGAGGGACCCCCGAGGCCCACGGCCCTGAGGCCCGTTGGGCAGGAAGCCGGCTTCCCACGGAAACAGCTTTCCTGAGGTGCAGACCCTATCCCAAGGGCTGGTGGCAAGGGAAACCAAATGCCATGCCCTTCTCTGGAAGAAACCCCAGTGCCCAGCCATGTTCTAAGCCCTCCCCTCCTCCCTGGGCTTCTGGCAGCAGGAGTGAAAAGAGAGTTGAACAGCACTGGGACCCGTTTGACAGAAACCGGCCTCCCACGAGGAAGTCCTTCTCCACGTGCAGACATGCTCCCCAGTGCCTGTGGCAAGGTGAAGGAAATGCCATACACTGACCTGGAATAGACCACAGGGCCCAGGCACAGTCTGAGCCCTTCCCTCATCCCGGCGGTTTTGCTAGCAGGAGTTCAACCCCAAGGAACACAGCCCGGAGACCCCCCTGGGGCCCAAAGTGTTTCCGACTAACAATATGCTCTTGCTGTGGAAATCCTATCCCAAGTGGGGGTAGCCAGGTCAACAAAATGCCACACACCCAGGTGGAAGAAACAACATGGCCCAGGCATGGTCTAAGCCCCTCACCTCGTCCCTGTGCTCTGGGGAGTCGGAGGGACCCCCGAGGCCCACGGCCCTGAGGCCCGTTGGGCATGAAGAAGGCCTCCCACGGAAACAGCTTTCCTGAGGTGCAGACCCTCTCCCAAGGGCTGGTGGCAAGGGAAAGCAAATGCCATCCCCTTCTCTGGAAGAAACCCCAGTGCCCAGCCATGTTGTAAGCCCTCCCCTCCTCCCTGGGCTTCTGGCAGCAGGAGTGAAAAGAGAGTTGAACAGCACTGGGACCCGTTTGACAGAAACCGGCCTCCCACGAGGAAGTCCTTCTCCACGTGCAGACATGCTCCCCAGTGCCTGTGGCAAGGTGAAGGAAATGCCATACACTGACCTGGAATAGACCACAGGGCCCAGGCACAGTCTGAGCCCTTCCCTCATCCCGGCGGTTTTGCTAGCAGGAGTTCAACCCCAAGGAACACAGACCGGAGTCCCCCTGGGGCCCAAAGGGTTTCCGACTAACAATATGCTCTTGCTATGGAAATCCTATCCCAAGTGGGGGTAGCCAGGTCAACAAAATGCCACACACCCAGGTGGAAGAGACAACATATCCTAGGCATGGTCTAAGCCCCTCACCTCGTCCCTGTGCTTTGGGGAGCTGGAGGGACCCCCGAGGCCCACGGCCCTGAGGCCCGTTGGGCAGAAAGCCGGCTTCCCACGGAAACAGCTTTCCTCAGGGCAGACCCTATCCCAAGGGCTGGTGGCAAGGGAAAGCAAATGCCATCCCCTTCTCTGGAAGAAACCCCAGTGCCCAGCCATGTTGTAAGCCCTCCCCTCCTCCCTGGGCTTCTGGCAGCAGGAGTGAAAAGAGAGTTGTACAGCACTGGGACCCGTTTGACAGAAACCGGCCTCCCACGAGGAAGTCCTTCTCCACGTGCAGACATGCTCCCCAGTGCCTGTGGCAAGGTGAAGGACATGCCATACGCTGACCTGGAAGAGACCACAGGGCCCAGGCACAGTCTGAGACCTACCCTCATCCCGGCGGTTTTGGTAGCAGGAGTTCAACCCCAAGGAACACAGCCCGGAGACACCCTGGGGCCTAAATGGCTTTCGACGAACAATATGCTCTTGCTGTGGAAAACCTATCCCAAGTGGGTGTAGCCAGGTCAACAAACTGCTAAACACCCAGGTGGAAGAAACAACATGGCCCAGGCATGGTCTAAGCCCCTCACCTCGTCCCTGTGCTTTGGGGAGCCGGAGGGACCCTCGAGGCCCACAACCCTGAAGCCCGTTGGGCAGAAAGCCGGCTTCCCACGGAAACAGCTTTCCTGAGGTGCAGACCCTATCCCAAGGGCTGGTGGCAAGGGAAAGCAAATGCCATCCCCTTCTCTGGAAGAAACCCCAGTGCCCAGCCATGTTGTAAGCCCTCCCCTCCTCCCTGGGCTTCTGGCAGCAGGAGTGAAAAGAGAGTTGCATAGCACTGGGACCCGTTTGACAGAAACCGGCCTCCCACGAGGAAGTCCTTCTCCACGTGCAGACATGCTCCCCAGTGCCTGTGGCAAGGTGAAGGAATGCCATATACTGACCTGGAATAGACCACAGGGCCCAGGCACAGTCTGAGCCCTTCCCTCATCCAGGCGGTTTTGCTAGCAGGAGTTCAACCCCAAGGAACACAGCACGGAGACCCCCTGGGGCCTAAACGGTTTCAGACTAACAATATACTCTTGCTGTGGAAATCCTATCCCAAGTGGGGGTAGCCGGGTCAACAAAATGCCACACACCCAGGTGGAAGAGACAACATGGCCCAGGCATGGTCTAAGCCCCTCACCTCGTCCCTGTGCTCTGGGGAGCCGGAGGGACCCCCGAGGCCCATGGCCCTGAGGCCCGTTGGGCAGAAAGCCGGCTTCCCACGGAAACAGCTTTCCTGAGGTGCAGACCCTATCCCAAGGGCTGGTGGCAAGGGAAAGCAAATGCCATCCCCTTCTCTGGAAGAAACCCCAGTGCCCAGCCATGTTGTAAGCCCTCCCCTCCTCCCTGGGCTTCTGGCAGCAGGAGTGAAAAGAGAGTTGCACAGCACTGGGACCCGTTTGACAGAAACCGGCCTCCCACGAGGAAGTCCTTCTCCACGTGCAGACATGCTCCCCATTGCCTGTGGCAAGGTGAAGGAAATGCCATACACTGACCTGAATAGACCACAGGGCCCAGGCACAGTCTGAGCCCTTCCCTCATCCCGGCGGTTTTGCTAGCAGGAGTTCAACCCCAACGAACACAGCCCGGAGACCCCCTGGGGCCAAAACGTCTTCCGACTAACAATATACTCTTGCTGTGGAAATCCTATCCCACGTGGGGGTAGCCAGGTCAATAAAATGCCACACACCCAGGTGGAAGAAACAACATGGCCCAGGCATGGTCTAAGCCCCTCACCTAGTCCCTGTGCTCTGGGGAGCCGGAGGGACCCCCGAGGCCCACGGCCCTGAGGACCGTTGGGCAGGAAGCCGGCCTCCCACGGAAACAGCTTTCCTGAGGTGCAGACCCTCTCCCAAGGGCTGGTGGCAAGGGAAACCAAATGCCATGCCCTTCTCTGGAAGAAACCCCAGTGCCCAGCCATGTTCTAAGCCCTCCCCTCCTCCCTGGGCTTCTGGCAGCAGGAGTGAAAAGAGAGTTGAACAGCACTGGGACCCGTTTGACAGAAACCGGCCTCCCACGAGGAAGTCCTTCTCCACGTGCAGATATGCTCCCCAGTGCCTGTGGCAAGGTGAAGGAAATGCCATACACTGACCTGGAATAGACCACAGGGCCCAGGCACAGTCTGAGCCCTTCCCTCATCCCGGCGGTTTTTCTAGCAGGAGTTCAACCCCAAGGAACACAGCACGGAGACCCCCTGGGGCCTAAACGGTTTCAGACTAACAATATACTCTTGCTGTGGAAATCCTATCCCAAGTGGGGGTAGCCGGGTCAACAAAATGCCACACACCCAGGTGGAAGAGACAACATGGCCCAGGCATGGTCTAAGCCCCTCACCTCGTCCCTGTGCTTTGGGGAGCCGGAGGGACCCCCGAGGCCCACGGCCCTGAGGCCCGTTGGGCAGAAAGCCGGCTTCCCACGGAAACAGCTTTCCTGAGGTGCAGACCCTATCCCAAGGGCTGGTGGCAAGGGAAAGCAAATGCCATCCCCTTCTCTGGAAGAAACCCCAGTGCCCAGCCATGTTGTAAGCCCTCCCCTCCTCCCTGGGCTTCTGGCAGCAGGAGTGAAAAGAGAGTTGCACAGCACTGGGACCCGTTTGACAGAAACCGGCCTCCCACGAGGAAGTCCTTCTCCACGTGCAGACATGCTCCCCATTGCCTGTGGCAAGGTGAAGGAAATGCCATACACTGACCTGGAATAGACCACAGGGCCCAGGCACAGTCTGAGCCCTTCCCTCATCCCGGCGGTTTTGCTAGCAGGAGTTCAACCCCAAGGAACACAGTCCGGAGACCCCCTGGGGCCAAAACGTCTTCCGACTAACAATATGCTCTTGCTGTGGAAATCCTATCCCACGTGGGGGTAGCCAGGTCAATAAAATGCCACACACCCAGGTGGAAGAAACAACATGGCCCAGGCATGGTCTAAGCCCCTCACCTAGTCCCTGTGCTCTGGGGAGCCGGAGGGACCCCCGAGGCCCACGGCCCTGAGGCCCGTTGGGCATGAAGAAGGCCTCCCACGGAAACAGCTTTCCTGAGGTGCAGACCCTCTCCCAAGGGCTGGTGGCAAGGGAAAGCAAATGCCATCCCCTTCTCTGGAAGAAACCCCAGTGCCCAGCCATGTTGTAAGCCCTCCCCTCCTCCCTGGGCTTCTGGCTGCAGGAGTGAAAAGAGAGTTGAACAGCACTGGGACCCGTTTGACAGAAACCGGCCTCCCACGAGGAAGTCCTTCTCCACGTGCAGACATGCTCCCCAGTGCCTGTGGCAAGGTGAAGGTAATGCCATACACTGACCTGGAATAGACCACAGGGCCCAGGCACAGTCTGAGCCCTTCCCTCATCCCGGCGGTTTTGCTAGCAGGAGTTCAACCCCAAGGAACACAGACCGGAGTCCCCCTGGGGCCCAAAGGGTTTCCGACTAACAATATGCTCTTGCTATGGAAATCCTATCCCAAGTGGGGGTAGCCAGGTCAACAAAATGCCACACACCCAGGTGGAAGAGACAACATATCCTAGGCATGGTCTAAGCCCCTCACCTCGTCCCTGTGCTTTGGGGAGCTGGAGGGACCCCCGAGGCCCACGGCCCTGAGGCCCGTTGGGCAGAAAGCCGGCTTCCCACGGAAACAGCTTTCCTCAGGGCAGACCCTATCCCAAGGGCTGGTGGCAAGGGAAAGCAAATGCCATCCCCTTCTCTGGAAGAAACCCCAGTGCCCAGCCATGTTGTAAGCCCTCCCCTCCTCCCTGGGCTTCTGGCAGCAGGAGTGAAAAGAGAGTTGTACAGCACTGGGACCCGTTTGACAGAAACCGGCCTCCCACGAGGAAGTCCTTCTCCACGTGCAGACATGCTCCCCAGTGCCTGTGGCAAGGTGAAGGACATGCCATACGCTGACCTGGAAGAGACCACAGGGCCCAGGCACAGTCTGAGACCT
This sequence comes from Ursus americanus, assembly GCF_024610735.1. Taxonomy (NCBI): domain Eukaryota; kingdom Metazoa; phylum Chordata; class Mammalia; order Carnivora; family Ursidae; genus Ursus; species Ursus americanus. The sequence goes on from NW_028273622.1 coordinate 4,398,192, forward strand.
ACCCTCATCCCGGCGGTTTTGGTAGCAGGAGTTCAACCCCAAGGAACACAGCCCGGAGACACCCTGGGGCCCAAACGGCTTTCGACGAACAATATGCTCTTGCTGTGGAAAACCTATCCCAAGTGGGTGTAGCCAGGTCAACAAACTGCTAAACACCCAGGTGGAAGAAACAACATGGCCCAGGCATGGTCTAAGCCCCTCACCTCGTCCCTGTGCTTTGGGGAGCCGGAGGGACCCTCGAGGCCCACAGCCCTGAGGCCCGTTGGGCAGAAAGCCGGCTTCCCACGGAAACAGCTTTCCTGAGGTGCAGACCCTATCCCAAGGGCTGGTGGCAAGGGAAAGCAAATGCCATCCCCTTCTCTGGAAGAAACCCCAGTGCCCAGCCATGTTCTAAGCCCTCCCCTCCTCCCTGGGCTTCTGGCAGCAGGAGTGAAAAGAGAGTTGCATAGCACTGGGACCCGTTTGACAGAAACCGGCCTCCCACGAGGAAGTCCTTCTCCACGTGCAGACATGCTCCCCAGTGCCTGAGGCAAGGTGAAGGAATGCCATATACTGACCTGGAATAGACCACAGGGCCCAGGCACAGTCTGAGCCCTTCCCTCATCCCGGCGGTTTTGCTAGCAGGAGTTCAACCCCAAGGAACACAGTCCGGAGACCCCCTGGGGCCAAAACGTCTTCCGACTAACAATATACTCTTGCTGTGGAAATCCTATCCCAAGTGGGGGTAGCCGGGTCAACAAAATGCCACACACCCAGGTGGAAGAGACAACATGGCCCAGGCATGGTCTAAGCCCCTCACCTCGTCCCTGTGCTCTGGGGAGCCGGAGGGACCCCCGAGGCCCACGGCCCTGAGGCCCGTTGGGCATGAAGAAGGCCTCCCACGGAAACAGCTTTCCTGAGGTGCAGACCCTCTCCCAAGGGCTGGTGGCAAGGGAAAGCAAATGCCATCCCCTTCTCTGGAAGAAACCCCAGTGCCCAGCCATGTTGTAAGCCCTCCCCTCCTCCCTGGGCTTCTGGCAGCAGGAGTGAAAAGAGAGTTGAACAGCACTGGGACCCGTTTGACAGAAACCGGCCTCCCACGAGGAAGTCCTTCTCCACGTGCAGACATGCTCCCCATTGCCTGTGGCAAGGTGAAGGAAATGCCATACACTGACCTGGAATAGACCACAGGGCCCAGGCACAGTCTGAGCCCTTCCCTCATCCCGGCGGTTTTGCTAGCAGGAGTTCAACCCCAAGGAACACAGACCGGAGTCCCCCTGGGGCCCAAAGGGTTTCCGACTAACAATATGCTCTTGCTATGGAAATCCTATCCCAAGTGGGGGTAGCCAGGTCAACAAAATGCCACACACCCAGGTGGAAGAGACAACATATCCTAGGCATGGTCTAAGCCCCTCACCTTGTCCCTGTGCTCTGGGGAGCCGGAGGGACCCCCGAGGCCCACGGCCCTGAGGCCCGTTGGGCAGAAAGCCGGCTTCCCACGGAAACAGCTTTCCTGAGGGGCAGACCCTATCCCAAGGGCTGGTGGCAAGGGAAAGCAAATGCCATCCCCTTCTCTGGAAGAAACCCCAGTGCCCAGCCATGTTGTAAGCCCTCCCCTCCTCCCTGGGCTTCTGGCAGCAGGAGTGAATAGAGAGTTGAACAGCACTGGGACCCGTTTGACAGAAACCGGCCTCCCACGAGGAAGTCCTTCTCCACGTGCAGACATGCTCCCCAGTGCCTGTGGCAAGGTGAAGGACATGCCATACACTGACCTGGAAGAGACCACAGGGCCCAGGCACAGTTTGAGACGTACCCTCATCCCGGCGGTTTTGGTAGCAGGAGTTCAACCCCAAGGAACACAGCCCGGAGACACCCTGGGGCCCAAACGGCTTTCGACGAACAATATGCTCTTGCTGTGGAAAACCTATCCCAAGTGGGTGTAGCCAGGTCAACAAACTGCTAAACACCCAGGTGGAAGAAACAACATGGCCCAGGCATGGTCTAAGCCCCTCACCTCGTCCCTGTGCTCTGGGGAGCCGGAGGGACCCCCGAGGCCCACGGCCCTGAGGCCCGTTGGGCAGAAACCCGGCTTCCCACGGAAACAGCTTTCCTGAGGTGCAGACCCTATCCCAAGGGCTGGTGGCAAGGGAAAGCAAATGCCATCCCCTTCTCTGGAAGAAACCCCAGTGCCCAGCCATGTTGTAAGCCCTCCCCTCCTCCCTGGGCTTCTGGCAGCAGGAGTGAAAAGAGAGTTGCATAGCACTGGGACCCGTTTGACAGAAACCGGCCTCCCACGAGGAAGTCCTTCTCCACGTGCAGACATGCTCCCCAGTGCCTGTGGCAAGGTGAAGGAATGCCATATACTGACCTGGAATAGACCACAGGGCCCAGGCACAGTCTGAGCCCTTCCCTCATCCCGGCGGTTTTGCTAGCAGGAGTTCAACCCCAAGGAACACAGCCCGGAGACCCCCTGGGGCCCAAACGGCTTTCGACGAACAATACGTTCTTGCTGTGGGAAAACCTATCCCATGGGGGTAGCCAGGTCAACAAACTGCTAAACACCCAGGTGGAAGAAACAACATGGCCCAAGCATGGTCTAAGCCCTCACCTCTTCTCTGTGCTCTGGGGAGCGGAGGGACCCCCGAGGCACAAGGCCCTGAGGCCCATTGGGCAGAAAGCCGGCTTCCCACGGAAACAGCTTTCCTGAGGTGCAGACCCTATCCCAAGGGGTGGTGGCAAGGGAAGCAAATGCCATCCCCTTCTCTGGAAGAAACCCCAGTGCCCAGCCATGTTCTAAGCCCTCCCCTCCTCTCTGGGCTTCTGGCAGCAAGAGTGAAAAGAGAGGAGCACAGCACTGGGACCCGTTTGACAGAAACCGGCTTCCCACGAGGAAGTCCTTCTCCACGTGCAGAGATGCTCCCCAGTGCCTGTGGCAAGGTGAAGGAAATGCCATACACTGACCTGGAAGAGACCACAGGGCCCAGGCACAGTCTGAGCCCTTCCCTCATCCCGGCGGTTTTGCTAGCAGGAGTTCAACCCCAACGAACACAGCCCGGAGACCCCCTGGGGCCAAAACGGCTTCCGATGAACAATATGCTCTTGCTGTGGAAAACCTATCCCAAGTGGGGGTAGCCAGGTCAACAAAATGCCACACACCCAGGTGGAAGAAACAACATGTCCCAGGCATGGTCTAAGCCCCTCACCTCTTCCCTGTGCTTTGTGGAGCCAGAAGGACCCCCGAGGCCCACGGCCTTGAGGCCCGTTGGGCAGAAAGCCGGCTTCCCACGGAAACAGCTTTCCTGAGGTGCAGACCCTATCCCAAGGGCTGGTGGCAAGGTAAAGCAAATGCCATCCCCTTCTCTGGAAGAAACCCTAGTGCCCAGCCATGTTCTAAGCCCTCCCCTCGTCCCTGGCCTCTGGCAGCAGGAGTCAAAAGAGAGGAGCACAGCACTGGGACCCATTTGACAAAAACCGGCTTCCCATGAGAAAGTCCTTTTCCACGTGCAGACTTGTTTCCAAGTGCTGAGGACATAGTACTGAGACATATTTGGCAAAAACGGGGTTCCAATGAAATATATTTCTTGATGTGCAAACTCTATCTTACATTGTTGTGGCAAGGTATATGATGTGCCATACACTTATTTGTAAGAAATAACAGTGCCCATGGACGGTCTGAGCCCTAGGATCATCACTGTTCTTTTGGTATCATGAGTTAAAACCGAGGCAAACAGCACTGAGAAAATTTGGCAAAAACCGCCTTTCAATGAAATATATTTTCTCTTTGCAAACTGTATCATAATTGTTTGTGCTAATGTAAATAAAATGCCATAGGCTTATCTGTGAGAAACAGAAGTGTCCAGGTACGGTCTGAGCCCTCATATCATCATTGTTCTTTTGGTAGCATTAGTTAATCCCAAGCAACACGGTATTGGATACATTTGACAAAAAACCGCTTCCAACGAAAAATATTTTCTTCATGTTGAAACCCTATTATATGTGGTTTGGGCAATGTAAAGAAAATGCCACACCCTTATGTGTAAGAAACAACATTACCCAGGAACAGTCTAAGCCCTAACATCATCACTGTGCTTTTGGTAGCATGAGTGAAACCCAAGGAATACAGCACTTAGACACATTTGGGAAAAACCGGCTTCCAATGAAAACTATTTTCTTAACGTGGAAACCCTATCACAAGGGGTTGTGGAAAGTAAAGTAAAAAAGCGGAGTTCCAACGAGAAATATTTTCTTCACGTGGAAACCCGTTCCTGGGCACTGTTGTTTCTTACAGATAAGTGTATGGCATTTATTTATCTGGCCCTACCACTTACGT